>NC_143571.1:17483611-17801388 GCF_054136105.1 Typopeltis vanoorti
GTGAGCTTCTAGGTAGTGAAGAAGTTGACCATTGATAACTTTCTTCATTGTTTTGGAGAGGGGATTGAGGCAATGGTAATTAGTCAGCAGTTGGATGGTAGGCTTTTGTCTCCCTTTTTTGGAATGGGTTGAATAAATGTTAGTTTCCATGAGATGGGATAGGTACCAGCTGAGTATAGAAGATTGAAGAGACAACAGAGGACAAGTGTTAGCTCTAGAGTGCAACATTTGACTATAATCAAGGCGATTCCATTGGGACTAGATGACTTTGTAGTGTTCAAGTTGTTTTCTATTCTTTTATGTCTTTCTGCCAAAAGGCCACAGAAGGCATATGGTACTCAGGAACTGGTATGGAAGAAGGTGATTTGTCTTCATCTATGTAGGAGTTAGAAGAAAAGAGTGATGCTAGGAGTTCAGCTTTTTCTTTGGGTGATGTGACATATGGATGGGAGATAGGTGGGAATGCAGGTAAGCAGAAGTTGTGTCTATTGGCTTTTGCAAGAGGCCAGAAGGCAAGGCTACTCTTTGGGCAAGAGATGAGCTTTCTCCATTATCTCCATTGTTAATCATTACCTACATGGATCACAATAAGAAGACAGTGGTTCTAAGGGTTGCAGAAAGATGTTAAATTTTTATATTTAGTGTGTGGCGATATTGACAGTTTTTAATCTTACATCATTATGTGAGATTGGTAAGCAGTGTTCAATTGAGTTTTAGATGATGATTAATTTCTGTGTGTTTCATTAAGTATTCATTGATCCAAGACAAAATAAATCACAGTGAGAGAGAATATGTCAGCACATAGATTAACACGAAAGACAAATAATGCTAGCAGTGTGGATTTTTCAAGAATGGCATGGTGCTGTGAATGTAATTTGTGTCTAGGGAGATATTGAGGATGTCTGTATGGAGAGGTTGAATAAGAGAGCTCAGTGAACATGGGTATGCAGAAAATGTGATATGCTCATGCTCTATGAGACTTCTCAGAATGTGTGTTGTAGCAGACAAAATTATCAGGAAGAACTAGAGGTCATAAATATAGTTATGAAAGCAAGTGAGACTAAAGCTAAACTGATGGCAAGACAGTATGCAAGACTAATTGTGAGAAAACAGTATACCTGACAGGCATTAATGACAGTGAGAAAGTGATTCAGTATATGAAAGTAGAGTTGGTGAAGATAAGAAGGCAAGAGATGAGATATATGCAGAGGGAAAATGAGTCTGGAGATATGCATGGAGGAGCAAGGAAGGATGGAAGGAAAGATTGCTATGAAAGAGGTAATGAATGACTCAAGAATGCTACTTTATGGAGACTTGATTATTAGAAGTGTAGTGAATCAGAAAGTGCACAAGGTTTGTTTTTCTGGAAATAGAATGGACAGAGTGATTGAGATGTTGGATATGAGGAAGTGAGCAAAGGAGGTGGTAGTCATAGTAAGAATGAATGATTTAGTTGGAATCAAGGGGAATATGAGAATAGATATCAAGGAGAATATGAGAATAATATCAAGGAGAGTAAAAAGTTGAGCAGAGTAAAAGATAACAGTGTGGTAGGAAAGATAGCATGTTTCCCAGCTAAAATAATGAGTTGAGATTTGAAGAAAAGATTTTGAATAGTATGCTAGCAGCGCTGTGTAAGGAGGAAGGAGTGCAGTTTGTAAATGTATAGAATAATAATAATAATTATTATTATTATTATGATTCAGGCCTCCATGAATCAAAAGACATCACAGGAGGTCCTTCCTAGGAAACACAAAGTCTAGCAAGACCCATTGCAGGAGCTCCCTTCTAGGAAACACAGTCTATCATACCACTCCTTAAACTTATTGACCATTCTCACTCTCACCACTCTATCAGGCAATGCTTCCATGGTTCAACCACCCTCCATGCAAAGAAACCACTCCTCACCTTGAAATATTAAATGAGCAATTCATAAAAGTATTTCAACCTCATAAATGTATCATGGTATACCGAGTAAAGGGTGGAGGAGGGACTGATAGTGAGTGAGAAGGAGGTATGTGGAGAGGCTTGAATAAACTTGATGTTAATAAAACTGTAGGGGCTTGAAGATATATCACTGGATTGAGGGAATGTTTCAGAGAGTTAACGATAACTAACAATAGAGTTTATCATGAGTCTTACACTGGGCCAAGTTTGATAGGAGTGGAAAAAGAAAAAAATTGTGCTTCATAAAGCATGTGACCAGATTAAGGCTTCAAGTTATAGATCAATCTATGAGTATGGACTTCTGGGTTAAAGTGTTAGAGGGGTTAGTGAGGACCAAGATTCAGAAATCGGTACACAATAAATAACGGAAAAAACTCACATAGAAAGATTATTTATTAGTATAATTTTCGCCTGTGTGTCACAGGCATCTTCAGTACATTAAGCTCAAAATTAAACACTAACTGACAATTTCAAAAAGCGCCACCTAAGTAGCTGGTGTAAGATAACTAAAAAGGTCAATAACTTTCCTAAAAAAAAAAAAAATTAATACAATAAAAAGTTAGGAAAGATTAGCTGATTTGTAAAGTACTATCTCCCATAAAGGGGATAGACGTAAGCCGTCGGATCTGTTTAAGTTAGGAGAATGAAGTAGAGTTTCACATGTTTCTTTATAAAGGCGTTCCATGAGAAACTGACTTTTGTGAAGAACTCTTGTCTTTCTCCAATGAACTCTGTGTCTAGTGAAGAGGGCATGTTCAGAAAGTCCAGACTTTTCAGGTTTAAAGTATTCAATATAAGACTGGTGTTCTTCTAGCTGAATAGAGGCAGATCTTCCGAAATAAGATAATCCACAAGAGCACGGAATCTGGTAGACACCTGGATGATTAAGATGTGGAAGCTTGTCCTTAGGAGAAGTGAGAAAGGTGGAGATTTTTCTAAACGGTCGAAAGGCAACAAAAATATTCAGTGGTTTTAAAACTTTTGCTATACGTTCACTGATGCCTTGTACATAAGGGATAGTAATGCGTGTTATTTCCTCTGTGTTTGAAGAGGAAGACATATTAAAACTACTCAAAGTTCTTTTAATGAAGCAATTCTTATAACCATTAGATAGAAAGGAAGAAGTTATGTATTGTAGTTCTTTCTGTAAAAGATCGTCTGTAGAACAAAAGGAGTGGGCCCGATGAAAAAGTGTTTTAATAGTTCCTGCCTTTTGACTGGGATGGTGATGAGATTCCGCATGGATATAATGGCCTGTATGAGTCTTCTTTCTATAAATTGAGAAATGTAAGTTACCATCTGGTTGGCGAAGAATTAGAAGATCTAAAAAGGCTAACTGCTTATTTGATTCTACTTCTACAGTTTCAACAGTTAAAACAGATTCCAGAGCATTTTTTATATCCATAATTTCTCTATTTAAGATGGCAAGAGATTTTTTAGCTTCGTGTAGCTGAATATTTAAAAGAGACTTACTAGCTTTGAAGTAGATCTGATGAGCTTTTAGGGACCTAAAAAATTATACTAATAAATAATCTTTCTACGTGAGTTTTTTCCGTTATTTATTGTGTACTGATATGTCTACTCACGGTTTACCTCTTTTAAAACTTATTGCTAGACTTCATGGAGAGTCTATTTCCAAACAATCTGCTAGATACGGTAAAGTATTGGTAAAGAAGGCCAAATGCATTAACAGATTAATATTCCTTAAACGATGTAAGATGGCCCAGGTTATTCCAACATGTTGTAAAATAAAAGAAGTTTTTAGGTCCCCAAAAGCTCATCAGATCTACTTCAAAGCTAGTAAGTCTCTTTTAAATATTCAGCTACACGAAGCTAAAAAATCTCTTGCCATCTTAAATAGAGAAATTATGGATATAAAAAATGCTCTGGAATCTGTTTTAACTGTTGAAACTTTTACTACTGTAATGCGCATATCTTCAAGTTCTTACATAAAGGTCTTTAATGAGTCTCGTGACAAGCTAAAACACAAATTTGAATCACTAGTCAGCTTACCTAGATCCAGTAATAATACTATTGATATAGATAAAGTAGTCATAAATGTTTCCAGACGTCCACTAACAGACTGTGAATGTTTTGTTTTATCAAAAGGATATGATTTCGCTGTTACGCCGAATAAGGTGCCAATTATGGATTTTTTTCATAACATAGACAGGGGTATTCGATCCTTATCCCAAAAAACAGCCAACAGATTACGTTTTGAATGTGCACAAATTCTTTTTCATGCCAAGCCTCCTCGTCCTAATCTTTCTTACTCTGAGTTTAAAGCATTGAAATCACTGAAGAATAACAATAATTTAATAATTACGAAAGCTGATAAGGGGAAGGCTATAGTGATTCAAGATAGGAAGGAATATGAGAGAAAAATGTCTCTTTTACTTTGCGACTATTCAACTTATAGGCCTCTAACATCAGATCCTACCCGGAGTCAATTGAAGAGACTTAATTCTCTTATAGATAATGTATCTACACGGAATGAAGATCAAAAGAAAAAACTTAAAACCTTCTTCGGTCGTCCACCTAGATTGTATGGTCTTCCGAAAGTTCATAAACCAGGCATTCCGTTGAGACCAGTCGTAGATTGTATAGGTTGCCCCACTTACAAAATCTCAAAATTTTTATCAAATTTACTCTCCTCTTCAACTAGAAGAACTGATACTTATATAAAAAAATACTTTGGATTTCAAAAATAAAATTTCAGATCTTCATTTGGACGTTTCTGATATCATGATCAGTTTAGATGTTGTTTCTTTATTTACAAATGTGCCTCTTTCGGAAAGTATTGAATTACTACAACAGGAATTTCCTTCGGATATTGTAAACGTATTTGATTTTGTAATAAATTCTGGTTATTTTTCCTTTAAAAATAAGTTGTATCAACAAATTGAAGGAACAGCAATGGGTAATCCTCTTTCTCCTGCTATCTCCAATTTCTTTATGGAACATTTTGAACAACGTATCTTTGACGATATTTCTCCCAGACCTACGCATTGGTTCAGATATGTCGATGACATTTTTGCTGTATGGAATGGCTCTTCTGATGAACTTCAACAATTTCTCACTAAGTTAAATGCATTTCATCCTAGGATCAAGTTTACCCTAGAAGTAGAATCAAATAAGCAGTTAGCCTTTTTAGATCTTCTAATTCTTCGCCAACCAGATGGTAACCTACATTTCTCAGTTTATAGAAAGAAGACTCATACAGGCCATTATATCCATGCGGAATCTCATCACCATCCCAGTCAAAAGGCAGGAACTATTAAAACACTGGTTCATCGGGCCCACTCCTTTTGTTCTACAGACGATCTTTTACAGAAAGAACTACAATACATAACTTCTTCCTTTCTATCTAATGGTTATAAGAATTGCTTCATTAAAAGAACTTTGAGTAGTTTTAATATGTCTTCCTCTTCAAACACAGAGGAAATAACACGCATTACTATCCCTTATGTACAAGGCATCAGTGAACGTATAGCAAAAGTTTTAAAACCACTGAATATTTTTGTTGCCTTTCGACCGTTTAGAAAAATCTCCACCTTTCTCACTTCTCCTAAGGACAAGCTTCCACATCTTAATCATCCAGGTGTCTACCAGATTCCGTGCTCTTGTGGATTATCTTATTTCGGACAAACGGGAAGATCTGCCTCTATTCGGCTAGAAGAACACCAATCTTATATTGAATACTTTAAACCTGAAAAGTCTGGACTTTCTGAACATGCCATCTTCACTAGACACAGAGTTCATTGGAGAAAGACAAGAGTTCTTCACAAAAGTCAGTTTCTCATGGAACGCCTTTATAAAGAAACATGTGAAACTCTACTTCATTCTCCTAACTTAAACAGATCCGACGGCTTACGTCTATCCCCTTTATGGGAGATAGTACTTTACAAATCAGCTAATCTTTCCTAACTTTTTATTGTATTAATTTTTTTAGGAAAGTTATTGACCTTTTTAGTTATCTTACACCAGCTACTTAGGTGGCGCTTTTTGGAATTGTCAGTTAGTGTTTAATTTTGAGCTTAATGTACTGAAGATGCCTGTGACACACAAGCGAAAATTATACTAATAAATAATCTTTCTACGTGAGTTTTTTCCGTTATTTATTGTGTACCGATATGTCTACTCACGGTTTACCTCTTTTAAAACTTAAGATTCAGAAATGGGCTGACAGCAGCAACTTTCTCTTTGATGGATACATGGGGAAGTGCTTAAGAAATATCATATTTTAACAATCAACTTCCTTATTATAACAAGTTAAACATTTCTTGGATTTTGCACAACTCGGATTTTGGAAACTCTCTCTTTTTGCACAGTTCTCTGATGGACTGCTGTTGGTAACTAAATTGGATGGAATGAAGTAAGATAGTGTAGATTAGTGAACTGGATTGGAGATTAGCTGTCTCTGATAGTTATGTATCAGCAAGTTATGTATAAGGAAGCAATATCCCAAAAGTCACTAGTGGTGTGCCCAAAGGGACTGCTAATAATACTGAGGAAGGTATGAATGGTATGGTGATTAGCAGTTGTTTGCATATGATGCACAGTTTGAAAGAGAACTCTTACAGCAATGTTGTGGCTTTTCAAGTGGACTTGAATAAAATGAGTGAATGGGTAGGTAAGTAGGGTTTTCAGTTCAGAGTTGTGTAAGATTTTTAAAATTTGTAAAATAAATGTGGTATACATTTGGTGGGGATATATTGGAAGGGGTGGAGGAAATAAGAGATCTGGGGTGATGGTGGGTAGAGACCTAAACTTCAGAGGATACACTGCTAAAATTGTGAAGACAACAAAATGAATTCTGGCAATGATACAGAGGACTTTGACTTATAGAAGTAAGGAGATTATGATTATATTGTATAAGGCTATGATTAGGATGCATATGGTTACTGTGCATAGGGTCACCTGCTTTACAGAAGGACAAAGCAGATATTCAAAGGTGTCCACGGACAATTGACTAAGATGGTCCTGATTTCTAAAATGTTGAACAAAGTGGAGACCAGTGTATGAACAAAGATTGAGGAAATACAAATTGCAGAGTAATTTTTATGATATCATTCAGAGAGCCAATTTCCAATCCATCTAACCATTATACTGTCTATTCCCATCCTCAGCTTATGCACCAACTTATCATGTGGTAATCTATTGAAAGCTTTTGCAAATTCCAAGAATATTACTGTATATGATTCTCCCTGATTCTCCCTAACACACTCATCATCTTATCATAAAATGTAAGTAAATTACTAAAATAAAACCTACCCTTCACAAATCCATGCTGACCATAAAGAATACTATGTCTATTAACCCAATCTTATATTCTATTACTAACGTTCCTAACCAATCTCTCCAATTCCTTGACTACACAGCAGTTATACAAACTGGTCTATAATTGGAAGCTTCTGTCCTAGAACCATGTTTATGGAGTGATTCTTGATGAGTGGTACTATTTTGTCTTTTTACACTCATTAGGAACCTTGCCCACTGCAAGACTTTCATTAAACAACCAGGTCAAGGGCATAGCTAACTGTTGTGCACATCCCTTAAGAATACACGGTGAATGGATTGCTATTGGATGTTGTGAGTGCAAGCAGTGTGAATGAATTCAAGAATAAGTATGATAGCTGGTGTGTGTGTGTGTAGTATGTGGTCTTCCTCGATGAGTCTCTGACTCCATGGAGTCAGAGACTCTCTCTTAATAATAATAATAATAATATTAATAATATGCACCATTCCCACAACCTTAGTATCTAATAAAATCAACACCTGATACACCTCTGATTCTTTCACTTCCAATTCTCCTAATATTTGCCTTCCTTCTATATATTGCATGACATCATTTACACCAGTATGATATATGTTGATATAAGTGCTTTCAATAATTCCACTATATCCTTTGCAACACTCATTCTGCTGCCATGATTATCCACCAGTGTTAACTTGCCATGATTATTCTTTCTTTTGCTTGCCATAGAAGAAGAAGAAGAATTCCTTTGAATTAACCTGGGCCTGACCAGCAAATCTCCTCTCATACTACATCTTTTCTTTCTTTCTTTCTTACTTACCTTGCTTGTCATCTTCCTTCTTCCACTTTACAATCTTCGTGGATCCAATGGCCAACAACTCTAGCATTTCCTTTTCCAACACAGCTTGCTTGACTTCACTGTTCATCCATTTCACTACTATTCTGTTTACTCAATTAACCTGCTATTTACTTGCTTACTATACCTCTTCTTGAATGCACTCACTGACAAAGGATTCACATCCACTTTTATACAATGGAACAAGAATCTCCCTACTTCTACAAGTCAGTGGCATCCGCATCATTCCCAGAAGTCTATCTATTATTTCCTCTGCCTCTGACAATATATCCCCACCAAGCATAAATTCTACATCCTATCTTTGTTACCAAATTTTAAAACCTTACATTTTGCAACATTGAACTTGATCCCCATTCATTCAATCTATTCAAGTCTTCTGGTAAGGCAACAACATCTTTTCTACTCTTCGTACTTCATCACAAGTTTGCATCATCTGCAAACAGCTGAATATCAATATTATTAACATAAACAGGTTAAACTGTAATGGCCCTAAAACAGATGCCTGAGGCACACTGCTGCTGACTTTCCTCTTCCAGGCTATTGCTCCTCCATACACAACTTGCTGATACCTATCAGATAGCCAGTCTCTGATTAAATTTACTAATCTAATATCCAACCCCATCCACTTTAGTTTCATGCAGTAATCTATAAAAAGCCTCTGCAAAATCTAAGTATACTACTGTGTATCCCTCTCTCCTCTGTCCAATGAAGCCATCACCTTATTGCAATAAGCATGTAGATTACTAAAGCATGACCTCCCTTTAACAAATCCATGCTGTCCATCAAAGATAATACTATTGTTGTCAACCCAATTCTGGATCCTGGTTCTCACCAGCTTCTTCAACACCTTAACCATAACACCTGATACATAGACTATAATTTGATGCTTGAGTTCTATCCCCTTCCTTGAATAATCTTGCCCTCATTCTACTCCTTTGGAACTCATCCCAGTGCAAGATTCACATTCAAAAAATATGTTAAGGCATATATCCGCTCCCTGGCACATTCCTTCAGAATACGTGGTGATATGTTATCAAGTCTAACAGTCTTATTAACATCAAGTTGGCTCAATTCTACATATACCTCTTGCTCACTTACAGTCAGTCAGTCAGTCTCTCCTCCTAATCATTAACTGCTCTCAAACTCTCCATGATGTCACATTCATAAGAATGAAAGACCTTTTTGAACTGCTCATTAAGTATCTCCACTATATCATCTGCAGCAGTGTTGTTCTTATACCATTTTCTTCAATCAATGTCCTCCTATTGTATTTATTCTTTTCTTTTCTTTTTTTTTTTTTTTTTGCTGGCTACATATCGAAAGAACTCCCTATGATTATTTTTGGCTTCATTAACTACCTACTGCTCCTACTCAACCAAGTCACCCTCTTTTCCTGTTCTTTATAATCCTCATGGACTTGATTATTACCACTCCTCTTATGCTGCCTCCATAATTCCTTTTTCCTCTGCATCACATGCTTACTCTCTTCATTCATCCATTTAATACCTACTTTATTTAACCTTCTGACCCTTGGAATACATTTAGACATTGTATCTACTATATAGTTTTTGAAAATCCCCCCAAGCTGCATTGATCTCTTTTCCAGCTAACTCCTCATTCTATGCTACACCCACAAGCTGTCTCCTGAGCTCTTCATAATCACCCCCCCCCCTTGTAGTTTCACATATACCCTTTTCTCACAGAGGTCCTCACACTGCTGGCAACCACCCAAGTAATCACCTCACAGTCACTCTCACCAATTGGTGAATGATTTGACACTTCATTTATAATTACATATGGGAGAGAGAGAGAGAGACAATCATTCCAATTCAGATTTGGCCAATATAAAAGGGCTTAAGGTGTTCATAGTTAAAACTACTTCTATGGTAAATACAAGCTTCATTCCACAGGCATAGTATTGAACTTCATTCAATACTATGCCTTGCCAGACCAGACTTTGAGGTTTCATGTATTCGATATAATATTGATATTCATTAATTCTTTTTTCCACAGAATGCCTGTCTGCCCAAAGTATGTTAGATTACATTCACAAGGTATCTGGTAAACACCAGCAAATGATAAAGGTGACAGTTTGTCTTTTGCAGATGGCAACAGATGAGAAATTTTGTTGATATACGAAATATCTGTACTTTTATTTCATTAAAGTAAATTACTGTGGTTATCATGTAATTTATTGTTTATAGTCATGCCACAGGTACCTTTACAGATATAGATGTTGAAAGTTTTTTCACTTGTTTCGCTTGCTTTTCTGTTGCTTCTTGGATAAAGGATGAAACCAAGAATATAAAGCCATAGTAATAAACTTTAATGAAAAGTACAAATCTTTTGTACTGAAAATAACAGTATATCATCAGTGTATGAAAATAACAAGAAAATCAGAGAACAAAAATATAAGATACATACAACAATCCGTTGTATGATAATGGCTAACTGTACCTAGAGTCAGGAAGTAAATCAAGTGGAAGTTAAATGGATGAATAACAAACACCATTAAGCTGCAGCTGCAAAAACAGAAACAATTGTGGAGGGAATTTAATGAGAAAGGTGACCCTGCAGGTTCTTTATAATCCTCATGGAATTGATTATTACCACTCCTCTTATGCTGCCTCCATAATGCCTTTTTCCTCTGCATCACATGCTTAATCTCTTCATTCATTTATTTAATACCTGCTTTATTTAACCTTCTGACCCTTTTAATACATTTAGACATTGATTATACTAGACAGTTCTTGAATATCCTCCTAGCTGCATTGATCTCTTTCCAGCTAACTCCTCATTCCAGCTTCACCTGCAAACTGTCTCCTGAGCTCCTCGTAAGCACCAGCCTTGTAGTTCCACATATACCCTTTCCTCATACTGCTGGCAACCACCCAGGTAATCACTTCATGGTCACTCTCATCAACTGGAGGGTGATTTGACACCTCTTTTATAATTACAGCCTCTGATGAGATGATCAAATCAAAGACCCTCAGTCCTCATGTACCCTCTGTTACATACATATTGTCTGAGGTAGTTGTCCCTCAAAAACTCAAGAAACTCATTTTCTTTATTTCCAGTTGCTGTCTCATCATCCCAGTCTATATTGCCATAATTAAATTTGCCCATAATGATTACCCTTTTCTTATCTGCTTGGCTAATTTGATTATACATTTCATGGTCACTACCATCCACATTACCAGGTCTATAACAACATCCAATGAAATATTTCATTCTATGGTAAGGGTACATCAGAAAAATTAGCCAATATTCATTGCAAATATCATCTCCATACTATTCTCAAAACCTTTCATTCAGCCAGCTACTTTCATATGTTCTCCTAAAGATCGACTACATCCTCTTCAACATCCAGGAGTGTATAAAGTTCCTTTTGCCTGAAGTTTAGCCTAATTTGGACACACTGGTAGATCAGTTAACATCTGCCTTGAAGAACGTAAAAATTACATCTAAGATCATCTGTATGGCAAGTCAAGTGTTCAAGTGTAAGATCATGCATTTTATGATGAAGAGATCATTTTATGGTAAGGATCGAATGGAGAAAAGCATCTATATTATATAGAAGCCATTACAGGTCTGAGAAGTTATTATAAGAAAATGGTGCATCAGCTATGAACCACTCTCCCAACCTCAACAAGTATGGTTGCATTAATTTACCAAAGATCTGGGAGAATATCATTTTAAGACCTAATAGCCAGACTTATTTAATTAACTTTGTGCTTATCTGACCCATAGAGAGCACCATGTAAGGACATCAGGTGTCAGTTACAATTTAAATTGTTTCTACAATTACTTAGGTTTAATGCTGAGTACCTGTCATGGTTATTATTGTGCACTGATGATGCCGGGTAGAAAACCAGCAAGATATTAGTGAGTTTAATAAATGTATTATTTTCCTCTTGGTGTTAGTTATACCATTAAGGATTATTATAAATATGTTAGATAAATTGGAGCAAATGGTGATGGATATGAAGCCGATGATTTTGATAAGAGGAAAACTGATGGATAGACTTCAAAGAATAGTATATGGGAGAACTGAATCCATTAGAAGTTGGATGACTACTGGTATACCACAGGACTAGGTACTTGGTTTGCTGTGTATAATTTGTGCATGTAATATAGGAAATGATTTAAGGAGAAATATTCAGTTTGCTGCTGCTGATGTAAGAACAATATCCAATTAATATGAGATAGAGATCTTAAAGGATGATTTATATAAAAGAAAAGCAATGCTAGTTTAACTGTTCAAGTGGAAGATCGTGCATTTTATGAAGAGATCATCAAAGTCTACCACACTGATGGAGCTGAACTATATTAAACTGATAATTTCAAGGATCTGGGGGGTGATTTTGAACAGAGAGTTGAAGTTTAGAGAGCATATTGCAAAGGTGGCAAAAACTGCATATCACATCACATTACTTGGTTGTTGAAAAACACATTGAAAAGTAAGGAGAAGGATGATATTATGCCCCTTTATAAGGATTTAATAGTTTTATAAAGTCACATCAGGAATACTACATGCAGATTTGGGTTGTCTGAATTCCATGAGGATGGGCAGTGGATGGAAAAGATCCAGTGGTGAGTGACTTTTATCACTACATGGAGGAAAGAGAAGAGAGACAAAAAACAAGAGATCATCCATGAAATTATAAGTGTGGTTAGTGAGGGTGATCAAGCTACATATTTTTGTATTGTGTTGTTGTTATGATCCATCGAGTCGTTTCTGACTCCTGGTGACTCTATGAACATACACTCTCCATTCTGATCTGTCCCTGACCATGTCTTTCAGAACCTCCAAGAGCATCCCAGTTGCTTCTTTAACTCCATCCACCCATCTAATTCTTGGTCTTCCTCTTCTCCTGCTTCCATCAACTTTAGCAAGCATCGTCATCTTCTCCAGACTGTCATTTGCTCGCAAAATATATCCGAAGTATGACAATTTTTGAATATGTGTGAAGTATGACAATAAAGCCAGATTCAAGGGAGCAATCTGGCTTTATTCTGTCTATCACTGATTTATTGGTTTGCTTTGCAGTCCATGGTATTCTTAGTAAGCATCTCCAAACCCATAATTCAAATGCATCTATCTTCCTTCTTTCACTCTTTCTCAGCCAACTTTCACATCCATACAGCACCACAGGGAATACCATTGCTTTCACGATTCTGATTTTTGTTGTGAGGCTAATATTTTTATCTTTAAAGATCTTGCTTAAATTTGTCATTGCTTTTTTTCCAAGTAATAATCTTCTTCTAACTTCTTCGGTACAATAACCATCTTTATCAATTCGGGATCCTAGGAACACAAAATTGTTAACTGCTTCCATTTTCTCCCCATCTACTTCAAAATCATTAAGTTCACATGTTGCCATAACTTTTGTCTTTTTGAGGTTAAGTTTAAGACCACATTTAGCACTTTCTTCTTTAACTTTCATAATAAGTTCCTCCAAATCTTCTTTGCATTCTGCTAGGAAGGTAGTATCATCTGCATACCTCAAATTATTAACATTTTTTCCAACAATTTTAATTCCAACTGGAGACTCCTTCATCCCTGCCATTCTTAAAATGTATTTGCTGTACATTTACAACCATGCCTACATTTTTTTGTATGCATGGTTGTAAATGGGAAAAGTAGACTGCAAGAATTGGCTGTGAGTGCTTTGTCAGTCAGTACATTCAAGGAGAGATATAATAAGCACTGCAAGAATAATTTATTATAACGAAACATCTCCAGAGAGTCCAAAGACTCATCAAGGGAGGGCACCTATTCTGCAACTCTCCATCTCCACCACTCCACCATCTGCAACTACCTTCATCATCTACACCAATGCCATCTATCACCAACTACCTGCACTAGTATTTTCACAGACAATTACAAACATCCATGCCAATAACAGGATTCGAACCCACAGTCTCTTGGCTGGAGAGCGGATACGCTAACCACTAAGCCAACCAGGCTTGTGGTTGGCCAAGATAATGCCATGGGCCTCCTATGGTGAATCTTGTAATTCCATGGAGCTGCCTGAGAAAATAATAATATAGGTTCCTTAAATGAAGATGTAGCTGATGTTTTCAGAGTTCCCGCATATTTTCATAGTCCTTTTCTTTTTTTATTGTTGATTTTCATGACAATTTTTTTTATAATGGTTCAATTTAGTTATGAAATTTTGCAAATTTGTACTGGATTCATTTATGAGTATAATGCCATCTGCATAAAGTAAAGAGCTGAGATAAATATCTCCAATTTTGACATCAGGCTTAATGTGCTTTCCTTCATAATGTTATTATTATTATTATTATCATCAAAAGGTTCATTATGGCATTAATTTAAGGTCCCACATTATGGGAGTATTATTAGCCATGTGTGTGAAACACACATGCTCTGCCTTAAATACATTCACTGTGTATGCACTGACCACACTCTCAGGGAACTTTCCAATCATCAACCACTGTATCCACCCAAAAAAAAAAAAAAAAAACTGGTCTTAACTCTCCTGTCAAAACCTTTAACATGAGGTTTATAATAATAATAATAATTATTATTATTAATATTATTCAGCCCTCCATGGGAAGACCTCCTTAGGAAAGACCTCCCACGATGAGTGGGAGGTCCTTCCTAAGAAACACAAAGTCCATCAAGACTTATCGAGGGGAGTCCCCCCCTAAAAAAACACAAAGTCTATCATACCACTCCTTAAACTCATTGACCATTCTTACTCTCACCACTCCATTAGGCAATGCATTCCATGGTTCAACCATCCTCCATGCAAAGAAACCACTCCTCACCCTCTTGATCACAGTTTCCTTTTGTAACTTCCAGGGATGGCCTTTTGTCATCACTCCTTCCCGATGTTCAACCAAGCGAAAGAACTCCCCAGCGTCAACCCAGTAACCACCTCTCAACAGTTTAAAAGTCTCAATTATATCACCTCTCCTTCTTCTATCCACCAAACTCTGCAGTCCGCATTGCCTCAGCCAATCCTCATAACTATCATTGTACAGTCCTGAAACCATCTTTGTCATCTGCCTTTGTACCCTTTCCACAGTTAATTTATCCCCTTCAAATTGTGGGGACCAAATCTGAGAACAATAGTCCAAGCGTGTCCAATAGTCCAAAAAATGTATGCATGGTTGTAAATGTACAGCGAATACATTTTAAGAAAGGCAGGACTGGAGGAGTCTCCAGTTGGAATAATAATAATAATAAAGGATATTGGATATATAATGAGACTGGAACAGACTAATATGGTCTATACTCGTAATCAGCATGATGATGATGATAATAATAAATAAGATGCACAATAATCCATATGAGGCCTGATCAGGCCTCATATGGATGATTGTGCATGGATTTGGTCACCTGGTTTTCATAATGACAGGGATATGTTAGAAAGGGTCCTGAGAAGATTCACCAAGATAGTAACTAGTCTTTGGAATTTAAGTATATGAAGAGAGATTGAACTGAATTTATTAACATTAATACAAGTACAATAGCACAATACAGTATGAGATAAAATATATATAAGTAATTAACATATGTAATATAGTATGCCTTATCAATACACAGTACAAATGAGACAGAATACTAGAAAAAAAATTACAATATGGAATATACAATATAAGATAAACATTTATGATATGGAATGATAAAATATTCAAGATAGGATTTATGATAATAAATATAATTACATGTGTAACCAGGGTGAATGCAATACTGGTTACTAGAAAAATAAATAAGGATGTGGATAATTATAGTATATTTTTATTTATTTGTCTATATATCTGTGGTTATTAGATTATATAAATTCTAAAGCTATATATATTTATTTTTATGTATTTTTTAAATTTTGTTATATAATTATTTTTTTCATCTGCTAATAATTTTATTTTCTTCTTCTTCTCAAGCTTTCATGAAACATTAAAGTTCTTAGCTGTGGACTTCACAACCATGACAGTCTCAAGGATAAGGTGATTGGCCCTAATGCTTCCCAGTGTGTCCTATGTCTGTACGTAGGCTGTTCAATAAGTAATAAGACTAATTTTACTGTCGCGAAACCACTCATCACAATATTAATTTCTTTGGAATAAAGAAATGTTGCTGTCTGTATTAACAAAAGAGGTTGATAGATGACGTATATGGGCTAATATGCCAGAGTGTCACGTGACTAAATGCAAGCTTGTTTCAGCGTGCCTACGAGCGATTAAATTTTGTGTGCATTTGCAAAAATCGGCAACGGACAAGCTTAAGAAGTTGTCACATTCTTGTTCCAGTCTTTCTTTCCATTCTGTGCACACATCCACTCGATGCTGCATTTGCTCTGGTGTCAAGAGTTTGGGAATCCATCGGGTGCAAACACTTTCTTCAGGCCCAAATGAGTGAACAGTTCCCACAGAAATATTCAGGACAACATGCAGCTGGCGTACTGTAATTCTGCGGTCCTCCTTGATGATAATCACTGCTGTGTTGATCATTGTCTCTGTGATGGACGTTGAAGGTCTTCCCTCAAGTTCAAAATCTTCCACATTTTGTCTTCCTTCCTTAAAAGTTTTATGCCAGCGAAAAACACTTGCCCTCGACATTGCTTCATCGTGGAAAGCTTCGCGTATCATGTTAAAAATGTCCGATGGCGATTTTTGCAAATGCACACAAAATTTAATTGCATAACGCTGTTCCAAGGATGCTTCTATTTCGACGACTGGTCGAGTTTCGTAGGTGCGCCGAAACAAGCTTGTGTTTAGTCATGTGACACTCTGGCACATCAGCCCATATACGCCATCTATAAACCTCTTTTGTTAATACAGACAGCAACATTTCTTTATTCCAAAGAAATTAATATTCTGATGAGTGGTTTTGTGACAGTAAAATTTGTCTTATTACTTATTGAACAGCCCTTGTAGATGCGTGTGTTCACGGGGCCAGTTTGCCTGTTCTTGGGGATGAAAAACCCAAGTTTCCAGGTGAAGAAACCTCCTATCTCCGTATGAGACCACTTAACTCACCTTTAGTTGAAAGAGACCAATAAAGGTTCCTCATGTCTTGGATGGGAATCAAACCCATGTCTTTCCAACCAAAGGGCTTCATCTATGTTGAAAGTTTATTTTTCACTTGGTTAGAATATAATAAATTTAGTTTAATCCTTTATCCAAGTGTGAGCAAACAAAGTCTGCACCTGAAAGTATCTTCAGGACTGGGGTAAGGTAGTGCAACACCAAGACGACTTCTTGCAAAGGTGGAGCAAGCTACTAACACATCTCCTTGCAGATATGTCTAATGCTATGATTAAGGGAAGGGCCACTACCCAGACTAGTTTCGACCTTTATTGAGGTCTCTTCAGTGGGAGCCAGGCCCAAGTGGAGATACCAGCCAGAAGCATTAGCAAAGTCATCTCTCTCTACCTATAGGAGTTGCCAAATGGTGTGCCACCTTTTTAATAAATTACTCTGGATTTAGAGAAAGATGTTGAAAGTTTATTTTTCACTTGGTTAGAATATAATAAATTTAGTTTAATCCTTTATGTGTTTGCTCACACTTGGATAAGGGATTAAACTAAATTTATTATATTCTAACCAAGTGAAAAATAAACTTTCAACATCTTTCTCTAAATCCAGAGTAATTTATTAAAAAGGTGGCACACCATTTGGCAACTCCTATGGGTAGAGATGACTTTGCTAATGCTTCTGGCTGGTATCTCCACTTGGGCCTGGCTCCCACTGAAGAGACCTCAATAAAGGTCGAAACTAGTCTGGGTAGTGGCCCTTCCCTTAATGCATAACATTAGACATATCCGCAAGGAGATGTGTTATGCATTATGGGAGATACTGAGATAGGATGTTAGTAGCTTGCTCCACCTTTGCAAGGAGTCGTCCTGGTGTTGTACTACCTTACCCCAGTCCTGAAGATACCTTTAGGCGCAAACTTTGTTTGCTCACACTTGGATAAAGGATTAAACTAAATTTATTATATTGGACTTCATCTATACTGACTGAGCTACGGAGGCTCTAATAATTTTATTTTATGTGTGTGAAATATATTTCAATGTCATTTAATTTCATAATATAGTTTCTCAATATTTTTTAAATACATAATCTGCCTTTATATTGGCAGGTAATTTATTATAGCTGTTAGTGGCTGTGTGTTGAAAGAATTTGTGGACTATTTCTCTGCTGGTTTTGTGAACCTAATAACTTTCTCCCACAGTGCAGATTATAATCCACATTATACAGGGTGTTCGGGATAAATTTGACAGTTTCGTAAGGAAAAAGAAAATCTTCTTTGTATCTATTAAATTTAATGAATTGACAAAAAAACATTACAGGCAGAGTTAATTACAATACTATCAACAAGATTTACTCAAAATAACCACCATTAGCATCGATCACAGCTTCAATTCTGCTTCGGAACCTCGAACAAGCTGATACTACAGTCTCCCTGGGAAGGGCCGCAAAAACTGTTTTAATTTTATCCATTAACTGGGCTTTTGTATTACTGGAAGTGCGATTGGTGTCTTTTTCAACTGCGCCCCATACAAAATAATCCATGGGGTTAAGGTCTGGGGAGTTTGGAGGCCAAACATTTGGACTGGTGAAGTCGTAGAAATTTTCAGACAACCATTTTTGACTTTTCCCAGAGGTGTGGCAAGGGGCCGAATCCTGCTGCCATACATACGGCCTACCATTGGCTACCCTTGTTATCCAGGGCTTGACTACAGTTAGCAACTCCACGAACAAAGCCCGAATTCCAATGCCAGGGTTCTTCAACACCTGTTCCTGCAGATTTGCGAGGAATTCTGCTGTACGAACGCAATCAGATCGTCTGCTAGGGATCTTTCTTCTTGCTACATCCTCGTAGTCACCATTGCAAGTCTCTAGTTCATGCCTGATTGTTTTTACTGTATTCAGGGAGCATTGGGCAGCAGTCGTAATATCCTTATTTTGATGGCGGGCACGAATCATCATGATACAAGTTATTCTCTTCCATGATTCAGGTGGGTTCCAGCTATCCATCCTTTCTGACATCTTGTATATGAATGAAGAAGGGTCCAAACTTTTAAATGAAGAGAAGTGTGTGTTAATACATGTAACTTACGGAAAAATATAATTAATTATAAATATGTCAAATTTATCCCGAACACCCTGTATATGGGAAATTTAATAACATTGTTACTGATGTATATTAAACAGTAGTATAGGTAAAGTTTCTGTAATGAGATTTTTGGTGGAGTTTGATGCTGGAGAGGAAGTGAGCATTCTCTTATTGTTTTGTTATGGATTCGTATCAGAGGAAGCAAGTTATTGTAATAATCTTTACTTCAGCAAGCAATGCTCTACTGGAGTAAGGAATTTATCTGTGAATAGTATAAACATCTCAGGAATTCTATACTGACAAATTTTCTGTTGATGATGTATCTTATTTTATTTGCCAAATAAGAAACACGAGAATACCACTTCAAGTTGATGTCTATATACAGACCTAAGAATCTGACTGAATTTCCTTTTTTTTTTTTATTACCCCACAATGAGATACTTGTTTGCAATCATAATTTAAATTGTGCCATTTTATTGATAGATTGCAGTGTTTAGCTTATTTGTTAAGCTGAAGTACATATATTTTGCATTATCTAAATTTGTTTTGAGACTGTTGATATGAAACCATTTGTTTAATTTTGTCATATCCTGATTTATGTGGTCTTCTAATGCATCAATATGATAGTGAAATTGTATTTCACTGTTATGATTGCCGAAGTTAATAAATTGTTTTCTGTTAGCTAAATATGATTTAAACCAATTATTCACAATACCTCTGATACCATATCTATACATTTTCTGTAAAAGCAGATGATGATGGAATTGTAAGGGAGGAAATTTAATTTGCAAAGCCTCATGTATAGGAGGAGGGGTGCGGGGAATATGACTGAAACACATAAGTTGTTACAGGTTAATATGAAAGAAAGTTTTCATAGAATGAGAGAGAGAGAGAGAGAGGGTTAGAACAATAGGCCATCCCTGGAAACTGTATAAGGAGGATGTTAGAAAAGGAGTGAGGAGTAGGTCCTTTGCATGGAGAGTGGTTGGTGAGTGGAATGCAGTGCCTGAGTATGTTGTGAATGCAGACACACTGAATGAGTTTAAGGCACAGTTTGATGAGGTATGTCTGACAGTGTGTATCTCCTGAGATGACTCTCTGACTCCATGGAGGCGTGATGTTATTATAATTATTATTATTATTATCCTAAATGTAAAAGATGCATTATACAACATTGTTAATTCTTGAAGAAAATATGACTTTCGCTTTTACTTTCATTTTTAAAAATAATTTAAATGGGAAATTAAAATAATTAATTTTATATCTGAAAAATCTAATTCTTCTTACTGATTAAAAAGAAGTAAATATTAATTAAAAATCTCATTCATATTGCTTTACTTTTCAACATCTATGTCAATGATCTCCCCATCTTTCCAGGAACTAGAAATTTTATCTATGCTGATGATCTTGTCATAGCTACTCAATCAAAAAATTTCAAGTCCATTGAAACTACTCTATCACTTGCCATAAATGGTCTAACCACATATTATAGCAGCAATCAACTAAAACCAAACCCCTTGAAAACCCAGACTGGCTTTTTCCACCTTAACAATAAGGAAGCCAACAGAAAGCTAGGGATTTCTTGGGAAGGCTCTAATATAGAACATTCCTGGAACCCAATCTACCTCGGTGTGACTCTCAACCGCACCCTCTCATACAAAACACACATAGAAGAAATAAAAGCAAAAGTGAATGAATGCAAGAAACAATATAATAAGAAAGCTTACCTCCTCCAAATGGAGTGCAGGCCCTAGCACACTGAGATCTTCTGCCTTGGCCCTTTGCTATTCTTCTGCTGAATATGCCTGTTCAGTATGGTCCAGATCCTGCCATGCTGAAAAATTTGACCCAACTTTGAATGAAAGCTGCCACTTAATTACAGGATGCCTGAAACCAACACCACTAAAAGACCTATATGCTTTGGCTGGTATTGCACCCCCCCCCCCAATCCAAAGATCTGCATTCTCAGCTGACGAAAGAAGCAGACAAATGAATGGTGAACGTCACCCGCTATTTGGCCAGACCGCAGTGCCGCAAAGACTAAGATTCTGACATAGCTTCCTGGCAACTGTTGAACCACCTAAAAACCTCCCAGAGACAAGACTTCCAGAGACAAGACTTCAACAATGGCTTGCACAATATCCTGAAAATAATACTGATAATCCAACATCTGAATATCTCCTCCATGGTGCCCACTTGGACTGGAATACTTGAAAAAGCCTCAACAGACTTCAAATGACAGGATGCTGCAAACAAAACCTCATTAAATGGGGCTACCTCACTGGCCCAGATAATTGTGAGTGTGGGACAACCCAGTCCATGGAACACCTTCTTTCTTGTCCCTTTCTTCCATCACCCTGCACAAAAGAGGACCTTATATCCTGCACAGAAAGAGCAGTTGATTGTGCAAGATATTGGAAGAACATTTGACCATATTTATTGTATATAAGTTATGTATAGTTTCTTTTTTTTTTTCAATTTAATTATTATTCCCTGTATAATTCACCTACCAAATTTAAGCTGTTCTCTTTTGTAATATATCCTAATTTGTTTGTAAATAATGTTGTACCGCTTACTTACTACTGTACCACTTGTGTTTGTATACGAAATAAATAAATTGATATTGCTAGAAAATAAAATTAATTAACAGAAATAAAAAGCATACTTTAAAACATTTTAATGCATTTTAAGATTATTTTTCCCCCAATGCATTTTATTATATATAGATTCCAATTTGCACATAAACGCAACATTTAAAAACTTCACATAAGCACTACTTACCATAAAATCCACAGCACCTAAAAATATAAAACAAAAAATATAAGTTCCATTAGTCATCTAATAATGATACTCTTCTTAATAACAATACAGAAATAACATTTTAATCTCAACAAAAAAATAAAACATACAATTCAAGTAATAGTACTTTTTAACTAATTAAAAGTTAAGAATCACATTTAAATTAGACAAATAAAGAGAGATCATTATACAGATGTAAAAGACCAGCTATGAAAGACAGCAGTAGTGTAATGGCATTTCAAGATTATTTGAATGTTTCCAGCAATATAAAGAGAAACAGAAGGGTGTTGCCATTTTAAAGTACTGTTAACAGCAATGTCAACATATTATTATAATTATAAAAACATCTCCAATGCAATCCAAAGATCATCTCAAAAGATGATCTTTTGAGATGATCTTTATTATTCATTATTCATACAAATATCTATCATTATTATTTTTATTATTATTATTATCAGATTTCCTGAAGTTGAAAGACTCATTGTGGGAGGTCATTCTGTCAATAACTCAGCTCGTTATACCTTGACTTCAATGAATTCACCATCTTTGTACTAATTACACTCTAAGCAATATATTCCAATCACCAATCATTCTCCATGCAAAAAGCCTACCTACTCTTCACTTCTCTGCTCATACCCTCCTTATATAAGCTTCCTGGGACTACCTCTTGTTCTTCCCTTATATCCTCTAGTTCTACGAAAAACCTTTAATCTAATCTGGTAATAATCCCTTCCTAACTTATGTGTCTTAATCTTATTCTTCTACTCCTCTTATCTACTAGACTTGGCAAATTGCATTTCTTAAATCTGTCTTCATATTCAACATTCCAGAAACTAGAAGTCAATCAATCATCTCTGGACCCTTTCCCCATATCTCTTCAACCTCTTGAAACTCAGGTGACCATATCTGACTTCAGCAGTCCATATGCAGCCTAATCAAAGGCTAAATACAATGGAACTATAACATCCTGACTAGTTTAGTCAGTCAGCTTGGCATCATTGCCATAATCTGCTGTGTTGTTTTGAAAGTTTTGCAATATGTCCAGCCTGGAAAGCCAAGTGGTTAGCATATCTGTTCTCCAGTTAAAAGGCTGTGGGTTCGATTCCCATTGTGGGCAAGGATGTTTGTAATTTGTCTGTGAAAATACTAGTGGTGGTGTGGTGATGGCATTGGTGTAGATGATGATGGTAGTGGTGGTTCGGTGTAGTTGGCGTTGTTACGTCTGCTGACTTGCCCTGGCATTATTAGTTATTTTATTTACTTATCTTACTTATTCTCAGCTATTCCGTTGCCGACAAATTTATATTCTTTTAAGTAGACTGCACCAGCTGGCAACTGAATTCTGACACACAATATAAAACTATTGAAAAACAATGTAGGGATCAAGTGGTCTGCAGTTGTGGTCCCCCTTTCTTAGTTGCTAATGGATTCCCCTTCTAATTATGCATGGTCCGAAATTGTAACAAGTGGTAACTCAATTCTCAGAATAATGACAGACTCATGTGGTTTGAATTAAAGAAATACATTTATTTAGACAAATACATATATACACTTTTGTTAGAAATTCCAATTCTAAAGAGTCTGAACTCCCCCCCCCCCCCTTTAAGTTAATGTATCCAAAAGGTTTACTCTAAAATCTTATACTAGCAATCTCATACTCTTCTTAGTGTAACTATGCTCAGGCTCGGTTAATTCTTACAGAGTGCTCAGTTCCCATATATAGGAATAACACATATACATAGATACATTCTACAATCCTAGTATGGAGCATATCACATGTACTTCGTCTTGCAAAATTCACATGGGACAATATTCTCTCTTATGCTCAGGCTTTATCCTCCCCCAAAATTCAGTTAATATTCAAATTTAAGTTTAACACAATGATATAAATATTTCTTCCAACATAAACAGTCCGAAACCTTGGTTCCCAGCTCAGCTTAAGCTTAGGGTGTCACTTGTTCTTTAGACGTAGACAGAAATGTCCAAAAAGAAAACAGTTCTTTAGATACAAAATGTAAGTTGATTATATGGAGCTCCTTACCGTTCTGTTTCTTATACTCTCTTTGGTTATTATTCAATTTTAATACGAAAGCTTGCACCTTACTGTTCTTGCTTTTCTGGTAGTTATTGGGACTTCCTTAGTTAGACTTCCGGGTTTCCTCACCATATTTTTCTTATGGCGTCTGCGACATACTTCTATTCTTTTCGAAAGAGGTTCACCTCTTCGCTGATTTATACGTTGGCATGGCTAACCAACGGCTCTTTTCTGGAACTGTGGCCTCATTCCTCAGTTGTGGCTACGGTCAACACAGCACGTACAGCAATGGGAGAACGTGCTAGGTATGGCGGTAAGCTTCACAGCTATCCAGCGCTTGGATCAGGAACCAGGAACAGAAAATAAGAGAGCGATTGAATTACGTGCCGAAACCTATATAGCTAATGCGAGCGCCTTCTCTTGGTGACTACGTCATGCACATAGCGGCGGCCTATTGGTCACTGCAGCTCTGAACTGTTTTTGACATGGCTCAATACATATATCATCTTATATACATCTTTCAGCAATTATACATAATTTTCCTTTGTTAAATAATCCACAAACATTATCTATTTAAATTATGGGTTTCTCAAAATTCACTTAATATCTACTAGAAAAATGGTTAGACATAGTTCTGAATTACCAAGATGCACATTTTCTTCTGGAGGCATAAGCATGTCCATATCCATGATTTATAACGTTACCTTATGTTGGGTCGGAAATAGGATGACTTATTAAAAGTGAATCGGCACTTTTTCCGACAAAATAAAGGCCTCCCCTTTATCTAAAATTTTACTTTAACTAAGTTACAGAAAATTTCTGTTAACAACATCCCCTCCTTTCTAATTTTTACCTCCTTTCGTGGTAAAAATCTTTTTTATCCCTAATGAGTTGCACAGCTGTAGGATCACCTCGGCTGTAAAGTTGGTGCCCTGATCAGATAGTAGGGTCTGAGGTGTTCCGTATCTTGAAAAAATCATTTCAACCAGCATGTTTGCTACGGTTTTGGCCATCTGATCCTTCATGGCCACAGCCTCAGGGAACCTGGAAAACATGTCTATGACGACTAGGATGTACCTGTTCCCTTTTTGACGTGGTGGGGAGTGGTCACAATATATCCATGGCCATGGCCTGGAAAGGGCGTGAGGGGAGCGGGAACGGCTGAATAGGAGCCTTACCTGTGATTGGGGATTTCCTCTGACAGAGATTGCAAGAAAGGACGTATGCCTCCACATCTCATTCTTTTCCAGAGGTATCTATCTGTCACCCTCCTTAAAGTTCTATATATTCCCTGGTGCCCAGCTAATTTAGTATCATGGAATGTGTGCAGTACCCAAGGAATCATGGCTTCGGGCACTACTATCTTCTCTCTCCATCTCCCAGTGATGCCTTGTCTAGATATTAGGAGACCGTCACTATCAATGTGTATATTGTCACCGGTTCCCTTTTCCCGGCACCTGCCCTTTTCACATAATAATTTCTTATAAACTGGTCCCCATACCGGGTCGGCCTTCTGTGCCTGAATGATGTCAAATTTTTCCCAGGTCTGACATCGTTTCTCAGGTGCTTCCCCTCTCTGTGATTCCTGGATGACCGAGACCCGTTCGGTGGTTCCATTGATGTGGTTATGACTCCTCAGGCTGGGGTGTCAGTGACCGGGATAGGTAATCGGCTACTACTTTAGCCTTTCCGGGTATGTAGCTGACCTCCATTCTAAATTCCTGCATCTCCAAAGTCCAGCGCACGATTCTCTGATTTTTATCTTTCATGGATGACATGAAGGACAGAGGTTTGTGGTCGGATCTGAGGACGATGTCTTGCCCTAACAATAGGTGACGGAACTTCCTGAGGCTGTATACGATGGCCAAAGCTTCCCTCTCAATGACAGAGTAATTTTTTTTGGAAGGGGATAATTTCCTGCTAATGAACGCAACAGGTTTGAATGAATCCTGTTCCTTTTGCTCGAGTAGCACCGATAGTGTCTTTGGATGCATTGGCCGCAAGATAGAAGGTTTCCCCCTATTTTGGGTGAATGAGAACAGGGGCAGTAGTTAGTGCCTTGTTCAATGCATGGAACACTTCCCGTTGTTCTATCTTCCAGGCAAACTTGATTTCCCTCCTGGTCAGGTTTACTATGGGCCTCATTATCTCGGAGGCATTGGGGAATGAACTTTCGGTAAAAGTTTACCATCCCCATATACCGCCTAACCTGCCTGATTGTGGTGGGGGGCTTTACATCCAAAATGGCATTCACGTTGTTACATGAGGGTGCTATCCCATCCCCGGTGATCATGTGTCTGAGGTATTCCACCTTGTCAAGGAAGAAATCGCATTTCGAGCATTTTAGTGATAACCTGGCTTTGTCCAATCTATCTAGTACGTTTAGTAAGATTTCAGTGTGCTCTTTCATGGTGGTGGAATATACTAGTAGGTCGTCCTGGAAGCATAAAACGCCTTTGCCCAAAAGTCCCGCCAGTACACCATTCATGAGACACTGGAAGCCCATAGCCGAGTTTCGGGCCCTTAGGGAAGTCGACAAAGTTGGCACTTTTGCCACTTCATGGTGAAGGCGAAATATTGTCTGTCTTCCTTCCTGAGGGGGGGGGGGGGAATCTGGTAGTACCCGGAATTCAGGTCAAGTTTTGAGAAGACCTTTGCCCCTTCCAGGCTAAACATCAGCTCTTCTATAGTACACACTGGGAAATCAATGGGTTTCGTGACTTTGTTCACTTCTCTTAGATCAAGAACAAATCTCAGGTCACCATTTGTTTTCTCGACTAGTATGAATGGGCTGTTCCAACGGGATACTGACTTTTCAATCACACCTGCCTTCTCATATTCTTCTATGAGCTTTTCTAATTTGTTTGTGTGTTTGAGGGGGGTTGGATACTGTTTTATGTGTATGGGTGAGGTCGAGGTTATTTGTACAGCGTGCTCTACGGCATTAGTACAAGTAAGGGTGCTTATCCCTTCAGTGAAGACCCTGGGGTGCAATTTGTATGCTGTGTCAAAAAATTGTCTTATCTCTTCTATATTACGATTAGAGCTATGGTTGCTTATGGATCTGCTCATCAACCTCTCCTTCCAAGTGACCTGCTTCTCTTCAGATTCCCTAGTGGCTATCAAATTTGTCTCAAGTGACTTATTTTCGTGCGACGTTTTGAATGGGTTAGTTTTGGGGTGGTGGGTCTTTCCACAAAGAGATATTGACTGGGTCCCAAAGTTGCAGGCGAACTGGTTTATTTTTAGGAAGTCCAGTCCCAAAATGACTTGATTACTGGTGTCATCAGGTATCTCTGGGAGGATTATTACATCATGGGTAACATCAATAGGGAAGCAGGGGATGGATGACTTTGCACTTAATTTAGTGGAGGATTGCAGCTCGACTTTTGCTATTCCCATTATTTTGTGAGTTTTTTGGAGGGGAATGACAGTTTTGTTATGGAACATGTCAAGCTTTTTGTAGAGGTTGTGTGGGATGACGGATATGTGTGCCCCTGTGTCAAGGAGGAATTCACATTGTGTTCCCTCGATGTTACCCTGGACAAGGGTGAGGTTCCCCTCAAGGCTTGCTTCGGTTGTGTTGGTGCCCTGCATTTGGCAGTGTATGGTCTCATGATTCTTAAGTTTTGACCTTCAAAAGCTTCTTCCTTTCCACTGTACGTTTCTTCAGTTATCATTTCTCTGTATTTAGAGGATCGGGCAAGGGTTGCTATTATTTCTTCTCTCTCAATGGCGGCTGCGTAGCACTCTTCAAGGCTATTTATTCCCTTTTTGTATATGCTCTCTTGCAATTCAGGCAAGATACCTGTTCTGAATTGTTGTAAGGTGAGCCATTCAATGTGTTCTTTGTCGTGTGTGGAGGTTTTTATATCGTGGGCAAGTTTGGTTAATCTGTTGAAGAAATTAGTTACCCTCCCCCATTTTTGTGTAGGCATTTGAAAAATTTATTAATTGTTTGGTTAATTCCTCCCTTTTTGTTAAATTTTGATATTAAAGCATCCTTAAAGTCTTTAAATGTTAATGCTCTGTTTAGTGTTTGGTGGGAGTGCAACGCTTTCTTTGCTTTCCCCTCTAGTCCACTGCGGATCACTCCAATTTGCTACCCTTTTTAATCTTTCCATGTAGCTGAAGAAAGATTCTACATCATCATTACCTTCCCCTGAGAATCTGGGACATATTTGTTTAGGGTTCACGATTTTAAAAAACTCTGTGTAGCTCATTTCGGTTATATTAGGTAGGGACATACTTACCCTCTTAGATTAACACTTTATTCTTAAATCAAAATTTCATTACTATACTTTCAATTCTTAAAATGAGTTCTGTTTCTGAGATTGAGACCAACTTATTGTGCACATTAAATTTTTAAGCACATCCTGTCGACTGCTGCACCATTGTTACATCTGCTGACTTGCCCTGGCATTATTAGTTATTTTATTCACTTATCTTACTTATTCTCAGATATTCCGTTGCCGACAAATTTATATTCTTTTAAGTCGACTGCGCCAGCCAGCAACTGAATTCTGACACACAATATAAAACTACTGAAAAACAATATAGGGATCAAGTAGTCTGCAGTCGTGGTCCCCCTTTCTTAGTTGCTAATGGATTCCCCTTCTAATTATGCATGGTCTGAAATTTAACAAGTGGTAACTCAATTCTCAGAACAATGACAGACTCATGTGGTTTGAATTAAAGAAATACATTTATTTAGACAAATACATATATAGACTTTTGTTAGAAATTCCAATTCTAAAGCGTCTGAACTCCCCCCCCCCCCCTTTAATTTAATGTATCCAAAAGGTTTACTCTAAAATCTTATACTAGCAATCTCATACTCTTCTTAGTGTAACTACGTACGTTCAGGCTCGGTTAAGTCTTACAGAGTGCTCAGTTCCCATATATAGGAATAACACATATACATAGATACATTCTACAATCCTAGTATGGAGCATATCACATGTACTTCGTCTTGCAAAATTCACATGGGACAATATTCTCTCTTATGCTCAGGCTTTATCCTCCCCCAAAATTCAGTTAATATTCAAATTTAAGTTTAACACAATGATATAAATATTTCTTCCAACATAAACAGTCCGAAACCTTGGTTCCCAGCTCAGCTTAAGCTTAGGGTGTCACTTGTTCTTTAGACGTAGACAGAAATGTCCAAAAAGAAAACAGTTCTTTAGATACAAAATGTAAGTTGATTATATGGAGCTCCTTACTGTTCTGTTTCTTATACTCTCTTTGGTTATTATTCAATTTTAATACGAAAGCTTGCACCTTACCGTTCTTGCTTTTCTGGTAGTTATTGGGACTTCCTTAGTTAGACTTCCTTAATTAGACTTCCGGGTTTCCTCACCATATATTTCTTATGGCGTCTGCGACATACTTCTATTCTTTTTGAAAGAGGTTCACCTCTTTGCTGATTTTTACATTGGCATTGCTAACCAATGGCTCTTTTCTGGAACTCTGGCCTCATTCCTCAGTTGTGGCTACGGTCGATGTGGCACGTACAGCAATGGGAGAATGTGCTGGGTACGGCAGTAAGCTTCACAGCTATCCAGTGCTTGGATCAGGAACCAGGAATAGAAAATAAGAGAGCGATTGAATTATGCGCCGAAACCTATATAGCTAATGTGAGCACCCTCTCTTGGTGACTACGTCATGCACATAGCGGCGGCCGATTGGTCACCGCAGCTCTGAACTGTTTTTGAAATGGCTCAATACATATATCATCTTATATACATCTTTCAGCAATTATACATAATTTTCCTTTGTTAAATAATCCACAAACATTATCTATTTAAATTATGAGTTTCTCAAAATTCACTTAATATCTACTAGAAAAATGGTTAGACATAGTTCTGAATTACCAAGATGCACATTTTCTTCTGGAGGCATAAGCATGTCCATATCCATGATTTATAACATTACCTTATGTTGGGTCGGAAATAGGATGACTTATTAAAAGTGAATCGGCACTTTTTCAGACACAACAGCGTGGAGTGGTGGAGACAGAGAGTTGTACAGTAGGTGCCCTCCTTTGATGAGTCTTTGGATTTCTTAGAGGTGTCACATAATAATAATAATAATAATTTATCCACCATCACATCTAGATCCCTAATCTCCTCCACCTCCTTTAAGACATTCCCACCAGTTGCATACACTGCATCCCATCTTTGCTTCTTGAATTTTAAAACTTTATACTTTGCAGCATCGAACTAATGACACCAATCACTTTCCCTTTCATCCAGTCTATTAAAGTCCTCTTTTTTCTTTCTTTTTTTTTAAGACAACAAGCCTTTATAAACTAAGGAGAACTACAAGCTCATCTAGAGTAGGCTTTTACATAACACTCATGCCGATGGTGCGACTCGAACTCATGACTTGTTGGTTGGAGAGTGGGTGTGCTATCCACTCAGCCAATTAGGCTGGGTTTGCATCTGCTCTACATGTCATAGTTCTTCCTAACATCGCATCACCATTCAAGCCTTTTTCCAATATTATTAACATACAAGTTAAACAGCAATGACTCAAAACAGACACTTAGAGCACACCACTAGTGACTTTCCTCTTTTGTGATATTGCTCCCACATACACAGTTTACTGATACCTATTAGACAGCCAATCTCTAATCCAGCACACCAATCTACTATCTAATCTACTTCTTTTAGCAAACCCATGCTGTTCAAAAGTGAGTGCTGCTGTTGTCAACTCAGTTCTGAATCTTGGTCCTAACAGACCACTAAATGCAATGCTAGTCATACATATTGGCCTAAAATTCAAAGCCTTAGTCTTATAAAACCTCCCTTATGAAGCATAACAATTCTGCCTTCTTTCCAATCCTCTGGAATTTGGCACAATCTAAGACACGTTAAAAGGATACATTAGAGCTGTTATTAACTCTGGAACATTCCTCAAACATGCAATTTAAAGACAAAAATACGTGACACCTCCTGCGATGAGTCCTTGGACTCTTTGGAGGTGATACGTAATAATAATAATAATATCATCATCGAGCCCCACAGTCTTATTAACATCAAATTTACACAATTCCTCATATACTTGTTGATCACTCAACATCCATCCCTCTTCCTTCCCACTACACTGAAGCGTTGTATGATGTCATATTCATTAGGATGAAATACCATTATAATTTGCTTATTTAATATCTCAACTATACAATGGTTATCCTTCACAATGGTTATCATTCTATCGTTTTGAAACCAATATTATAGAATCTTCTGTAATCATTCTTTAATTTAGTGGCCACATACTGAAAGAATTCCCTGAGAATACTTTTTTTTTATTTTCATATAAGCTAATTGTTGCTCATCCTGCACTTTTGTTATCTCACCTGCTTTGTACTCTCACACATCTGATTATTACTATTCCTTCTGCTGCCACCATAATGCCTTCTACTTCCAGATTGCTTGCCTAACTTTTTCATTCATCCATTTCACACCTCTTGTATCTGACTCCTCCTCCTTTGGAATACATTCAGACATTACTTCTGCAAGATACTTTCTTGAGTAGGCGCCAAGCAGCACTGATCTCCTTCGTAGCCAGTTCCTCATTCTGTAATATCTGCAAACTGTATCCTGAGTTTAAAATGAAGATGCCAAGAAATTATATTCTTGGTTTAATCCTTTATCCAAGTGTAAGCAAACAAAATTTGTACCTCGAGTAATTTCAGGACAGGACAACTCATATATAGAATCCCATAATGCAAAGCATATATCCTTATGGACATAAATGCTATGCATTATGGGAAGGATCACTACCCAGACTGTATTGAGGTCTCATCAGTGGGAGCCAAACCCAGAAGTGATACCAAGGTTAAAGTAATGCAGAAGTCATATTTCCATATACAAGTAGCCAAAAGGTTTCACACCTTATTATTAAAATACTCTGGATTACAGATAGATGGTGGAAGTTTTTCCACTTGGTTATACTATCAATTAAAGATGCCAAGAAATTATATTCTTGGTTTAATCCTTTATCCAAGTGTAACAAACAAAGTTTGCACCTGAAGTAATTTCAGGACCAGTTTCGACCTCAATAAAGGTCAAAGCAGTCTGGGTAGTGACCCTTCCCATAATGCATAGCATTATACATGTCCATAAGGATATGTGCTTTGCATTATGAGATACTAAGGCATGTAATGTGACGTCATTAACTTCTATGTATGAGTTGTCCAGTACTGAAATTACTTCAGGTGCAAACTTTGTTTACTTGCACTTGGATTAAGGATTAAACCAAGAATATAATTTCTTGGCATTTTTAATTTATAGTATAACCAAGTGTTAAAATTTCCAACATATATCCTGAGTTTGTCATAATCACCAGCCATGCTGTTAAACATATATCCCTTTCTTACAGAAGTCTTCATATTGCTGGCCACTACAGAGGTAATTACTTCAGGATCACTGTCACCAACTGGAAGACAATTTGATACCTGATTTATAATCCGGCCTGGTTGGCCAAGTAGTTAGCGTATCCACTCTCCAGCCACAAGGCTGCAGATTCGAATCCCGCTGTGGGCATGATGTGATTGTCTGTGAAAATACTAGTGGTGGTAGGTGGCGTTGGCATAGATGGGGTTCATTGTAGTTGGTGAATTAAATGGCGGAGACAGAGAGTTGTAGAGCAGTTGCCCTCCATTGATGAGTATTTGGACTCCCTGGAGGTGTCACGTAATAGTAATAATAATAATAATAATAATGACATCCTCTGATGATCAAGTCCAAGATCCTTGATTTTCATTTGCCCCTGTTACATACTGGGTAGGGTAGTTGTCTCTCAGAAACTTAAAAAGTAAAGTTCATTCCCTTCATTCCAGATGCCATCTCTTCATTCCAATCTATATTACCGTAATTAAAATCACCCATAATGATCACTCATTTCTTATTTTTCCGACTAAGTTCTCTAAACATTTCCTTCTCACCCTCCACATTACCAGGTTTTTAGCAACTCCATTCAACTAAATATTTCATCTTAACTACCTCTTCCTTACAACATACATCCTCAAAACCACTGCAACTATTTGCCCCTTGCTTCTCCACCTTGAGTGGGCATAACTCCTCTGCTAACATTAACACACTCTATTCCTTTTGTACTCAGTATTCATGAAAAACTTTATATTCCTTCATCTCTATTCCTGCCTCTATTACTATTCCTAATAATAAGTAATTCATTAACAAAACACCCCCCATTCACCTCTGGTACATTAGTCTACTTATTCACCATTCTCCAAGCAAAAAAAAAAAAAAAATCTATCACACCCTTGCTTTTCAAACTCTTCATAAAACTTCCAAAGATGACACCTTATTCTTGTTATGTCTCTTCTTGTCATGTATTGATAAATTTCTTCTGCTTCAATTCCATAAAATCCCTTTAATACCATATATGTTTTTATCACCCTTTTTCTGCTTATCACTCAAATTTTGTAATCCACTGGTCTTAATCTATCATCCTGTCCTCACTATCTTGGTCACTCTCTCCTTGTCTGATCCTTTCTGCCACTTCATCTGCAGGAAACTCATTTGTTTCTTTGGGATGAATAAATAGTGAAGAGAAATCACCACACTTTCATGCAATACTTCCACTCACCAATCACTCTCCATGTAAAGAACCTGCTTCTCACTCCCATGCTCAAACCTTCTTTATACAGCTTCCAGAGATGTCCTCTAGTTCTGCATTTATCTCCTTCTATTCTACGGAAAACCTCCTCCGCATTAATCTGGTAATAACCCCTAACCAAATATATGTCTCAATCATATCCCTTCTCCTTCTATTCACAAGGCTCTGCAAGTTGCATTCTCTGAATCTCTCCTCATACCTAGCATTCCATAGACCTCACACTGACTTACTAAACCTTCTCTGGATCCTCTCTAATACATCCTCATCCCCCCCCCCCTTGAAACCAGGCAAACAAACTTACACACAATAGTTCGTATATGGCCTGTTCAAAGCCTTATACAACGGAACATTAACTTCTTTGCTTCTGCATGTCAACCTCCTTTTCATTGCTGCCATAATCCATTGTAAAGTTTTCTTGCAATTTCATCAAAGTGACCTCTAAACTTCAAGCCTTTGTCCACCATCACTTCCACATCTCTCTCTCTTTCATCTCTTTCACTTCCTTCAAAATTTCCCTATTAATTGTATATTCTACATCCCAACCTTGCCTACCAAACTTCCAGATCTTACACTTTGTAACATTAAATTAATAGCTTGACTCACCTGTCTACTCACATAGTCTATTGAGATCCTCCAGCAAGGCTACAACATCTGCTTTACTTTACATCATCAGCAAACAGCTGCATATCTCCATTTAAGCCGGTCCCAATGTAATTAACATATAAGTAAAGCAATAATGGTTTCCAAAACAGATCCCTGTGGCACTCCACTAGTGACCTTCTCTTTTGGGATACTACTCCATACACAACCAGCTGATACCTGAAAGCTAATCAACTAACTCACTGGTCTCTAATCTAATTTCATCTGTTTCAATTTAGCTACCAGCTAGTCATGTGGCAGTCTATCAAAGGCCTTAGAAAATCCCAAGCAGACCAATTTATACGAATGTCCCTTATCCAGTGAATTTGTCCCCTTGTTATAGCATGTAAGCAGATTGAAGTTCATTTGAATCATCAAGAAGAGAGTGAGCTCTATGTCCCAAGGTAGAAATTATTCCAAGTTTTTATTCCAAATTATTCCAAATATTTACTTGGAGGATTTTGAAGCCAAGGCTATCTCTTCCTTTGCTTTAACACCTAAAGTTTGGAAACGTTATGTGGATGTCATTTTCCTCATTTGAAACCATGGACATGATTCCCTAATGGATTTCCTGGAACATCTCAATAGTCGACATCCAAGTATAAAGTTCACAGCAGAGCTTGAAACTGATAGTTCCTTGCCTTTTCTAGATGTAAAACTGACCCGCTTTTCTGGTAAACTTAAAATTTTGATGTATAGAAAGCCTACACATACCAACAGATATCTTCAGAGTCAGTCCCATCACTTCCCTCCCCAAAAACTTGGAATAATTTCTACCTTGGGACATGTGATCACCTCATGATCACTCTCTCCCACCTGATAGTTAGAGACTTTCCAAAACCTTCACCTCAAGCCACACCGCATCAAAACTACTGCCACTTTTTTCCTCTTGTATCTCAGCCTGGAGTGGATACAACTGTCCTGCTATCATAGCAGCATCCACCCTCCCTTCTTGCCCTTCCTCATGAAAAACATCATACCCTTCCATTTCTATTCCTATCAAGATCAAGATAGATATCATTCTCATTCAACCATGTTTCACTTATTCCACCTATTTTTGGGTACGTAAACTCAATCAATGCAACAATTTCATCTTCCTTATTTCTGAAACTAATGGCCATAAATAAGCATAATAATTGATTTCTTGGTCTATAACCTATCCAGCTCCTCTGTGACTTCTCCACACTTGCTTCTGTCTGCTTACCCTTTGTCTCATATATTCCTCCCAGACTCAACTACCCTCAATGTATTCCTGGTAGCCCCATTCGTATGCTGATCATCCCCATACATGCATTCATTACTACTTTTTGGAATCTACTCTCCTTACACTGTGTCTCCTTGATCTCCTTGGCCATCCCATTTCCCTGTCCAACTTTCATTCCTGTTTTCGCATTCTCATCTCCATTCACAATAATATAGTTTTCACTCAGTGCACTCTCCTGCTCATTCATATAATTTCTGACTTCCGCTATTACCTTGTTTACATCATTCATTATACTTCCTTCCAGCAACAGCCTTTCCAGATGACTAACTCAAAAATCATTCAGATGCAATCTGTCAGTCTTATGCAGTTCCATTAATCCCTCAAACTCATCTCACACATTCACAAACTATGCTTCTTTCTCTTTATACATTTCTGGTGGCATTCTGTTCAAGATCTTTGTTCTTTTCTGCAACTCATCTTTGTGTATATATATATATAGGCTACTTTCTTCTACTATCTTTCATTTTATTCTTTTGCACTCTTCTGTTAACTGGTCAACACACCAACTACTCTTCCTACTTTGTCTTTCACTCTCCCTCCATAATCTGCTGATATTCATCCTCACATTTTCCCTATGCCTAATCAAATCATTTGTTCCAACCACTTAACTCCCTTGCATGCTTACTTTTCATATTCTGTGCCTCAATCACCATGTTCATCCACTCTTGGAAAACAAACCTTGTGCATCTATCACACCTTTTATAATAAGATCTCCATATAGTGCCTCTTGAGTCATTTGCAATTTTTTTTCTCCACTATCTTTCATTTTATTCTTGAGTACTCTTCCATTTGTATCCACCATACATCTAATTTAATTCTGTATACACCTCATCTCATTTCTCATCTTAATCATTTCATTCTTCAATTCATAATTTAAGCAATCGTTTCCACTACAAACATTGCAACATCAGTCAGACTTTTTTTCTGTTCTTGCAGTCATGTACTCTTTTTACTACACTAGTCAGGCTCACTTCGGCTTGTGCATTTATGCTTGCTTTTCCTTTTTCAATGATTTCCATTTTCACAAGCACATTCTCTATCCTCATAATCTCATGTTCACTCTTCTGCCTATCACTGACTTTTGCCTTTTGTCTGGTATTCTTCACTTCCTGTTCCTGACTTTCATTCAAATCACTGCAGCACAGTAATATATGACACTTTATGCAGATCCTCACTCTATCTCACTTCTCTTGTTTAATCTCCTAACAAAGACATCTGCCACATTCACCCATGCATACATATTACACTCCCAACAACCATCTTAGTAAAATCCACACTGCTCAACACTTGATTTTTGTGCCTGGTTGTTCTAGTTCTTATCACCATTTTTGCCTTTGTTAATTATTAACTTGTACACAAAATTTTTTACAAACCTATTAACAACCTCGGTAATTAATATGCATTCATTCTCAGTATCACAAATTAAATAAATTTTCCGTGAAATGCATATAATTCTTCAAAAATATTCTAAGAAACAAAACTTATGTTTGCTCCAGTGGTTCTATCAACTTTTGTTGCACTGGTTGAAAAGTTTTATTTGTTCTATAGGTTTCAGAATATGTCTGATATTTCGAGTATCAATGTTCCTGCCTATTTTTATAGTCTGTCTTTCTACTGCTGATTTTCATGTTACAGTAGTTATTCAATTTAGAGAAGGAGTCCTGTATACTCAGACTTGCATTGAGTGTGTGTGTGTGTGTGTGTGTGTGTGTGTGTGTATATATATATATATATATATATCATCAGCATAAATTAGAGCTAAGATTAATATCACTATAGTTTCAGTATGAGGTTTAATGCCACTTTCCTTCATAATGTGATCCATTTAGATGATGAATAGCAATGGGGAGTATGCACTCTTGTTCTACACTTGATTTTACATCAATCCATCTTTGTGTACTTCCTTCAATTTCAACTGCTGTCAAATTTTATGCATTGATTGATATAATATTCTGTTTCCACTATACAGTCATAGCATTTTGAACAGTTTTTCTCTTGGCACCTTGTCATAAGTCTTTTCCAGATCTATAAAACTTAAACACACATCCTTGTTATATTTCCATGATTTCTCAGCTATCTTACCTGAAACACTCAGTAGAGAAAATCCTCTGTAACTGCCACATTCAGTTTTATTTTTTCTCTTTATAGATGGATTATACTATGATAGCTCTACTTCAATTATGCAGACTTTCAAACTAGACCTTCTGAATTATGCAGTGTAACCGCTGTAAAACACCCTTATGCCTCTATTTAAGCATTTCTGGTCGAATATCATCCACTCCAATTGTCTTTCCACATTTCAGGTTTTTACTAATATGCCCTCTGAATATTTTCTTCCACTGTTCTGTCATTTCTGTTTCATTTAACAATCTCTTAGGAACTACTCCAGACATCTGGAATACAGAATGTTTTATACGAGAATAAATTTGAAGACTTATAATAAATTAAAAAGTCTGATCAACAGAGGAGAAGAGATGTGAGAGAAAACATACAACTTACTGAGAGGATTTTATTTGCACAGCTTAGACTTATCCTAGGGATATTTTTCAATTCATAGTTAGGGTAAGGGCAAACAAGATATCATCTGGAAGATGAGTAAGAGTGCATTCAACAAGTGTGTGTGGGGAGGGAGGGGGGGGATAGTTTTTCTCATTGTGTATGGTGAACAAGTTGAATGCATTACCAGTGGGAAATGTGAGTGCTTCCTCAGTAGATATGTTCAAGATTCAATTTGCATGTTTCAGTGTGTGAGTTAGAGAGAATTGGCCTTCCTGCAATATTAATAATAATCTTTTCACAAATATATCCACATAAACATAAATCTTTCCTAGAATATCTAGCAGGGAAATTCTACTGTATAATGGCCTGATAATATCATGTGAATTTTAGATGATGAGAACCTATGAAAACAGTCTAAAGATGACTGACCAAAGTAATGCCAGGCTTCTAGAATGTTGGTTGGAAGAGGACTGAAAGAACGTAATCTACAATGCATAGGAAATAACAGCAAGAAAGGTTATATGATAGAGTGAATTTGATGACAGAGAACTGCTGCATACCAATGAATCTGATCAATAACGCTAAGGAAGGTACAGTAGAGTTGCCAAGGAAGAAAGTGGTAGCAAGATGGCCTTATGCAGAAACGTGGCTTGGAAGGTTATATGACATTCTTAAGCAGCAGAGTGGAGACTGGGAAGAGCAATGATGAATATAGGTCTAGTGGAAATATTAAAAATACACTGCTCTTTCTATATACAAGTGCCAGCAGTATCAAGAATAGAGAGGATGAGTTTAGGATCTTGAGACTAGATTCAGTCAGTTTAAAGAGTAATGTTATCAGTAAAATATTATTACTTATTTATTTATTTTTAATGTGACACCTTCATGGAGTCCAAAGACTCATTGAGGCAAAGCAAAATAGTGAGTGAAAAAAATACTTATCAATTTTTATTATATCAATCTTAAAACAAACAGAAATATTTAAAGTACGAGATATGAAACAATGAAAATGAAACTCGATGAAAAATTATTATCACGTAAAAACAAAGTAATATAGTTTATGCATCACAATATGTGTGTCTCTCTGCTTAATGTGACTTTTGTGATTGTTTTCCTTTGCCAAATTATCTACATCCACTTTATAACCTAAGGTGAAATGTTCATCAGTCAGTTGAGAAGAAAATTTATTTATTTTTCTAAAACTCATGGCAAAAAATTCTTGTTCGCATATGTATGTGCCTCCAAATGTTACTATCATCTTCTTTGCAAAAATGATTAAACCTTCAAATTTTTTTGTAAGCATCGATAAAATTTTTGGATCTTTTATAACGAAAATGCGTTCTTTAATGTTTCATTGTGTTGTAATTCCAAAACTTTCGTCTACAGTCGGTTTGTTACGTCATCAATGTCCACATTAAAGGGGTGCAAAAATAATCGCATTTCGATGCTATTTTTATGAAACCCACAAATCTTATTGAAAATTCTGTTTGTAAATCCCAACAAAAGTTTCCTTTTGTGTTTGCCATCCAGCTGTAGATGCAGATTTGCAACATATATAATGATGTAGATTTTCTTCCATCATATATTTCTTCAACAGACATTGCCTTCAAAAGCTTTTATGTCAGTGAACAGTTCTGCTAATAATTTACTTTGGCCCTGCAGGGTCAAATTAAGTTCGTTATGGTAGTTATGTCTACCATAAATGCAAGAGACATAATCCATTTTTATCTGATAGTTATGGGACAGTATTTTCGTGTTCTGTCATGAAAATATCTATTGCTTCACATAAAGTAAAAATTCTTTAATTAAAAAATCAACCATCCAACAGTTGAGTAGTAGATAACGCCCTCTTGAATGTCCATAAAGTCTTTTCTTGATGATAAAATTTTACAGGCCACATGCCATGTAAGTATGGTCAACCTTTTATGGGCCACCGCTTGCCGACCCCTGCACTACATAATTAACCCATGCCATTCACCCTCTATCAGTACACTACAGAATCTGTCATCTACACCTCACTAACAGTATTTCTGTCTATTAATTGTGTTGTTCTCTGGGTGATTTGCCTATATGTTGGATGAAAAACTTGAGTTTCCAGGAGGTGACTTTAACTCATTTTCAATTGAAAAAAGTCCATATAAAGATTCCTCTTGTCATGACAAGAATCCAACTCAGGTCTTTTCAAATCAAAGGATGCATTGTCTCATCATTCTACCAACTGTGTGTTCCTGACATGTATGAGTGTGAAGCAGACAGCACAAGATATTTAGTTAGGTTTTGCTATAGGCCAAGGAAGATGATAAGAATAACGAGTAGGAAATGTTTTAGGCAAAGTGTTTAGCAAATGTGAAGCAGATGATCATAATGGGAGATTTTAAATACAGCAACATAGGCTGCTTAGAGAGAGAAAATAGCATATGGAAGTATGGGAACTCAGTCTGTAACTCAAGGGACAATTATCTTAGCCAGAATTCATTAACAATATGGTTGCAACCTAAGCAGATTCATTAAAGATAAGCTGTCATCTTTGTCTCTCCCAACTGTAGGTGAAGTGATCATGTACATGGGGGATTATTAGACTCGAAAAAGAAATTGATGTGTAAGTACTAAGTTGGTGATTATATTAGACTTAGAAACCAATTTCGATCTTATACCAAGTGAGAAAAATAAAGCAATTTGGGTTGAAATATGACTAGGAAATCACAGATAAAAAAGTGGACATGAAGTCACTTAAAGATCAAAGCTGATAACTGGGAAGCAACTTCCACTTAGCATGTAAGGAATGTAGAGAACCACCCAGAACTTCTGATCCAATGTCCAATTCTCACCTTCTCATAGTGTGCCTTATAAGTAGGAAGGCAGCACTTGAATACTGAACAAATGAGGATAGGCTGGCAATTTAGATCACAGCCCATCAAACCTGTTTTCTGTACTGGTTTAAACTACAAACAAATATAATGGTACAACATGATAAAATTTTATTCTGGCTGGGACATCGACATGCTAAGGATGTTGCTGATTTTGATAGGGAACCAGGATGACAAATGAAAAATCAGTTACTGGAAGAACTCCCAACTCAACAAACTTTGAAAGACTCCATGAACATTAGAAGTATCAACAGAAAATAGGTGTTTTTGTTTTTGCCACCATAACTGTTATTACCAAGAAGAAGAAGAAGAAAATTAAACATATGCCACTCTTCTGAATAATAAGATGGTATATTTGGATAACAGTGATTACAAAAAAGACATAGCAATAGTATTAATATTATTTTCTCAGGAATTGCCATGGAGTCAGATGGTCATCATGGGAAGTTGTACTAACCATTATATTTATCATACTTCTCCTTGAACTTATTCATCGATGAAGTGGTACAACTGCCTCTGGCAACCCATTCACTACCTTCCCAGAAAAAGAAAAAGACAATTTTTGCAAGTAGAGTAATGAGGACAAATTTCAAAATGGGAAATCAAACAGATTTATTTGTGTGCACAGTCCCACAAAAGGTTCTGGCAGTGAAGAAAGAGAGAATTTTTTTTTCTCATTAGAAAAGGAAGATAACATAAAGGAAAAGGAGGCTGGTGTTAGATACATGGCAGTAGAGTAGAAAATCAAATCGAAACTAATGTTTGGGGAAAATTTGGAGAAAAAAGCAGAGCTTATAATAATGGTAAGTACTTGCTGAATTTCTGTTTATGATATGGATTAGTCATTACTAACACCATTTCCCAACATACAGATGTGCTTAAATTAACAAGGACAGAATACAAAAGTAATGAGAAAATAGGAGTGATCAGCCTTTAGTTTTGAGCAACAGAAAAATGAGTATTACTTTGAAAATATACAAAAATTGCAAGAAAATAAACATATATTATTTGTTTATTCTATTGCACACAAGAAATTATTATCATTACTATTAAGACCTCCAGGGAATCAACGCTTCATTGAGGGAGGGCACATATTAACCACACCAGTTGTCATACCTTTCTTGAATTCATTCACACTACCTGCACTCACAACCACCAAAGGCAATCCATTCTAATCATGCCACTCTAAGAAAAAAAATAGCTCTCACCAGAAGTGTGTGTGGGGGGGGGGGGGGGGATTCTTCCTTCATTCTCAACTTCTATGGATATCCTCTTGTTCACTCCCCACATTCCATAAAATGAAAAATTCCATCCACTGGCATATGACCCTTTCCAAGTTAAATTAAAAATGCCAAGAAATTATATTCTTATATCCTTTATCCAAATGTAATCCCACACTTGGAACAAATAAGTACTTCCTTTAAGGTGTGTATAATGCTATGCATTATGGAAGGGGGCCACTACCAAAGCCATTATTGACATTTATTGAGGTCTTATCATTGAGATCCAGACCTAGAAGCTTTCTTTCTTTCTTTTGTATGACCCTTTGATAAGTTTATATGTTTCAGTCATATTACTCCTCTTTGTCCTGTTTGCTACTGTCTGCAGTCCACAAATTCTCAATTAGTCTTAATAATCTGTATTTCACAATCCTGATATAATCTTTAACACCCTCCTTTGCACTCTCTGCTGTATCAGCATCACCACAGAAACCAGGAGACCAGACCTGCATAGAGTAACCCAAGTAAGGTTGGACCAAGGCCTTGTAAAAGACAAAATGACTTCCTTATTCTTATCTGTCAATGTTCACTTCCCCTTCAGCATTGCAATTATCCTCTGAGTTGTATTTGCAATAATTGCTATATGGCCCTAAACTTCAACTTTGTATTCAATGAAACTCTAAGATCCCTATCCTGATCCATTTCTTTTCTAGCATAATCCCATCATTATAATATGTTATTAAATATCTCATCACACCAAAGTACGTGACTTTACATTTAATAACATTGAACTGTCAGGCATTTTCCCATGCCCACAATTCCAGCCTATTCAAATCAACATGCAACACTTGCAGAATGATTGCAGCTAATCAGAAAGTAAAGTAATCAGGAATGTGATTGATTACTTTACCTATCTTTGCACCATCATCAAACATCATATATCACTTGTCAATTCCTTCCCAATGTCATTCATGTAAAGATTGAATAACAATGGACCAATGACTGGTCCCTGTGGTACACCACTGGTCACCTTAAATCTTGCAGACTCACATCCCCCATATACCATTTTTTGATATTTGTCAGTCAGCCATCTTCTTATCCACATTAATATTTTATAATTCAATCTCATATTCTCCAATTTATGCAAATGTCTTCCATGCTGTATGCTGTCAAAAGTCTTAGCAAAGTCTAAAAGTATCATGGTGTATCCATTCCCAGTGCCTAACTCAAATGTAACATTATTATAAAATGTAAGCAAGACATTCAAATATAACCTTCTCTTTCATTTGAAAGCATAGACTGCCAACTCATTTCTGTATATGAGATCTTACTAACTTTTCCAAAATCTTCAGCACCACTCCAGAGATACTGATAGGTTGATAGTTGGAGACATCAGTCTCTGCACCACCCTTGTGTAATGGGATTATCATAACAATCTTTCCACTAGTGTGGAATCTCCCTGTTCTGAGGCTCAAATTATAGACCAGAAAGGAACAGCCATTTCAGCTGAACATTCCTTCAGCATCTGTGCTGATATATCTAATTTTTGTTCAGTTTATGCAACAGCTCTAATACTTCCTCATACACCCAAATTTCTTCATCTAGTGAGAAATGAGGTTAATGTTGCATACACCAGGTTTATAGCTTTTAGCAATCTGGAAACATTAGTGAAACAATCGCTTCAGCATCTGCCACACATACCAGCTACATTCAGCAGAGTTATTCTTTCATACTCATTCTTTCTTTTATTTGAACTATAACAGCAGAATTCTTTTGCGTTTTCTTTAGCTTGCAAAGTCAGTGTCTTTTCATACTCAGCTTTCCGTACAACAATTGTAACTCTTCTGGTCTGCTTCTTATGATTTTCATAAATGACATCATCCTCATAACACAGTATTCCTTACACATCACCGTTTTCTTATGACTCTCCTGTTTAATAAGATTATGCATCCTTTTCACTTCTATCCTATTTATTATTTGAACTCTAGGGGTTTGAAGAATAACAATAAAATTATTAGTAAATAATATTTTTTAATAATAAAAATATTAAAAATAATATTTTTCTGGACACTAATATTATTGTTATTATTATTATCATTACCCAAGACCTACAGGGAATTACAACTCATCAAGAGAGGCCACATATGAAATACACTTACTACTTTGCACTCACCACCAGCTTCAAAGGCAAGCCATTCCAATCACATACTGCTCTAAGAGAAAAATTTAGCTCTTCACCCTTTTCTTGACAGCATTCATTCTGAACTTTCATGGTTGTTCTTTTATCCTCTCCTCATCCTCAATACAATGAAGTATTCCATCTACTGGTGAAGATGGAATAAGATATATAATCCTGTATGTTCCTTTCAGGAGGTTGATAGTCTCTATTATATCATCCCCCTTTCTCCTGTTTATTAGCATCTACAGTCCACAAATTCTCAATCTGTTCTCAAAATTTACATCCCACAGTTCCTGTATCATCTTATCACTTGCCTTTGCATCCTTTGTATTGTATCTGCATTACTTTGGAAACCAGAAGACCAGTCCTATGCACAATAGTTTAGGTGAGGTCATTTTGATAAGGATGAGGAAGTTATTTTGACTAACACTGGGTTTATAAGTATAATAATAAACCCAATGTTAGTTATATTTTTATTACATTAGTTTTTTGGTCAAAAAAAATCAACACACTGATCAAGTTATTTTGACTCTTTACCCGGCCTTGTAAAGAGGCAAAATGAATTCCTCATCCTTACCTGTCTATATTCACTTCAGCTTTGCAATTATCCTCTGAGTTGTATTTGTAATATTTGCTATATGGCTCCTAAACTTCAACTTCATATCTACTAAAACTCCAAGATCCCTACCCTGATTCATTTCTTCTAGCATATGTCAAGTTATGCCAAAGTGCATAACTTTACATTTACTAACATTAGCTACTAGCTGTTTTCACATGCCCAGAGTGCCAGTCTATTTAAATCATTCCGCAAGTGTTGCATATCAGTCACATTCCTGATTATGCTCCTATCTGTGCATCATCATCATCATCAAACAGCTGTATGTTTCTCAAATCTTCTTTCCCAATGACAATAATGTAAAGATTAAATAACAGTGGACCAAGGACTGATTCCTCAAATACACCATTAATCAAATACACCCATACCACTTTTTGATATCTATCAATCAGAAATCCTCTTATCCGCACTAATATCTTATAATACAATCCCATATTCTCCAATTTATGCATTGTGACTTCCATACTGTATTCTATCCGAATACTTAACAAAATCAAAAAATATCATGGTATCCATTCTCTTGTTCTAACACAACTGTAACATTATTATGGTATAAGCAAGTTACTCCAGTGTGACTTTCCCTTAGTAAACCCATTCTGTTCATTGCAAATATAAATGAATATCATCCTATTTCTCTATGTGAGCTCTTATCAACTTTTCCAAAATCTTGATCACCACTCCAGAGATACTGATAGGTCTATAGTGGATACATCAATCGTTCCACCACCTCTGTGCTATGAAATTATTATACATTCTCTCCACTTCTGTAGAATCTTCCCTGTGCATGATTCATCTACATCTAGGTCAGATGCACAGCCAGTTCAGTTGAACACTCTTTTAGCATCCATGCTTTTTATCCCACTAACTATTGCCAAATTCTTATTGAGTCTATGCAACAGCTCTAGTACCTCCTCATACACCCAAGTTGACCTCATCCTTATGCACACAGTATATTAACTACTATTAAACAAGAAATTCTTAAGAATTTCTTGTTTGATAGTAATAAGACTGCACATCCATTTCACTCTTACCCTATTTATTCTTTAAAACTCCTGTCCTGTCAGGTGTCTGAAGGATAGGAGTTTTAAATTTTTATCCTCCAGGAGATTGACTACCATGTGTCTCCACCATGTCCTATTCTGCACCTCTCTGCTGCATTCCTCATATGAGAGATAGGTCCAGTCTTCTATATTTTTCGTCCACTCCAGTTTTTGTCTTCCTCTTTCCCTCAACAGTTGCTTTGAGAAGTGTCCTTTGTAGGCAGTTATGTCTCAGAATATGTCCAAAATAGCTGACTTTTCTCTTTTTAATCTTTCATCAGACTCCTGTTTACGCCTACCATCTCTAGTACCTCTTCATTTGTCTTTTTGTCTTTCTATGATATCCTCATAATTCTTCGCAGGATCCACATTTCAAAGGCCTCCAGTTTTTTCACACTCAGATTGGAGAGTGTCCATGTCTCTACTCCATATAACAGTGTAGACCATATGTAGCATTTGGAGATTCTTAGTCTTGTTCTCAGATTTAATTCTCTAGATATTAGTAGATTTTTCATACTGTTGAAAGTTGACCTTGCAATTTCAATCCTTTTTCTAATTTCGTCTTCTATCCTGCTATTCTCTGTGATCAAATGTCCGAGGTATATGTATGTTTGCACCTGTTATAATTTATTTCCTTTTATATTGATGCATATTTTTGGTATTTTCTTTTCTCTTGAAATTATCATGTCTTTTTAAAGGATACTGAGGCCATACTGTTCGCTGTACTTGAGGGTTTCATCTATAAGAGTTTTGAGATCATATTTGTTTTCAGCTAGAAGAACCGTGTCATCTGCATATCTTAGGTTATTAATATTTCTGCCCCCTACAGTGATTCCTTTGAGGTTACTAATTTAATTAAATATTTCTTCTGTGTACAGGTTAAAGAGAATCGGAGAAAAGACACAGCCCAGCTATTTATTCTCAAAGATGCAGTCTTCCCAGTAAAGATTAGTTAATAGCCTAATGTCTTTTCCATCCATGCCTATTTTTGAAAGGATTTCAATTAATTGTTCATGTTGGACATTATTGAATGCCTTTTTGTAATCTATGAAGCAGAGGTACACATCTTTTTGTTTTTCTAGATATCTTTCTATGATGGTTCTGACGTTGAAAATACCTTCTCTTGTACCTACATTTTTGTTGAAGCCACTTTGTGAATCATTTATTTCTATGTTTATTTTTCTTTCATTTATTTCAAGAATAACGTATAGGAGGACTTTTGATACTTGACTGATGAGGCTGATTGTCCTGAAATCTTTACATCTTGTAGCTTTTGTTTTTTTGGGAATTGGAATGAAAATTGAGTGATTAATATCTTTAGGTAGAAATCCAGTCTCGTATATTTTATTGCATAATTTTGTTAGAAATTTCAGTCCTCCTTCATTGAGAGCCTTCAACCATTCTGCCAAGATGTTATCTATTCCTGCAGCTTTATGTGGTTTTAGTTTTCTGATGGCATTTTCAACTTCACAGAGTAAAATGGATGGTCCTTCTAAATCAGTCTGTTCAGGAATATCATTTCTTTGTTGTTCGTATAATTTCCTTGTGTATTCAATCCATCCTTCCATGATTTCTTTTTTATCCATTAGAATATGGTCTCTTGAGTCTCTAATGACACTTGCATGATTTGCTGTATTTGTCCTGCTTATCATTTCTCTGATTTTTCATACATTTTTCTCTGCTTCTGTGTTTTCTGTCAAAGTTTTCTATATCTATACATTTATTCTTAATCCATTCCTCTTTGGCTTTCCTGCATTCTTTTTTTATTTCTTTATTCATGCTTTTATATTCAGGTTTGTTCTTTAACTTTTTTCTTTGTTCCATCAACGTTAGTATTTTTTCTTTCATGCAAGGTTTATTTCTTTTCCTTTTTAATTGTGGGAGTGTATTTTTGGCTGCTTCATTGATGCTATTCTTGAATGTTTGCTAGTTCATGTTAATTTCATCAATTGGTGTTCTATTTTCTGTGTGAGTTGTGGTGTCAGACTTGTTAAGGGATTTTGTGAATTCTTTTATAAAGCAGTCTTTAACTTCTTTGTTGTTAAGTAGTCTGAATAATAAGTTTCTCTTATGAATGGTTGGCTTGGTATTTTAAGTTTTATTTTGATTTTTGCAATCACTGGGTTGTGGTCCGATCCTATGTCTGCTCCAGGATATGTTTTTGTTTGTGTTATTGCATTTTGGAATCTTTTGCTTATTATTATATAGTCAATTTGGTTTCTATAGATGTCCCCAGGGCTTTTACAGGTATATAGTCTTCTGGGAGGATGTTTAAACAGTGTGTTGGCAATTATTAGGTCATTGGTTTCACAGAATTGAATTAATCTTTCACCTCTTTCATTTCTGATTCCAAGCCCTTGGTTCCCATGCAAAATGAGATTTTTTCCGAGCCCACTTTTGCATTTAGGTCGCCCATCATTATAATAACATCATCTGATTTAGCACTGGAGATTGCAGTTTGTATGTCTTCATAAAATTGTTCCAACTCTTCATCCGGGTGGTCTTGGGTTGGCACATATGCTTGGATAATATACAGGGTGAATGGTTGTGCAGTTATTTTGGCTGTTATGATTCTGTTATTTATGGGCCAATATCCCTGTAGAGATTTTGCAATTCTATTACTTAGACAAGTGCTACTCCATTAAGGTATAAATCACTGCCAGAGTAGATTATAGTGTGATTTTTTCTTCTTATTATACCTGTATCTGTCCACCTCACTTCACTGATACCTGCAATATCGGCCTTCATCACTTCTAATTCCTGGAGTAGGTTATCTAATTTGCCTGCCTCGTAGAGTGTTCCTGGTTTTCAGAAGAGGGACATCTGAGAATATCCTCCCTGGAGGGTTTGGAATATTATCTTCATACGCTACCTTAGTAGTTCTTGTTTTTCAATTCCCGGTTTCAAGCTCTTCTTCCCTGTAGCTATAAGAGCTGATGGTTGCAGGAGTCTCAACCACATCTCTAACTTCATATTGTGACATGGTGTGTTTCATGGTTGACAATGGATAAATATGTGGTGAGGCTCCAATCTCTTCCACGGCAGCTGGCCACAAGTCCCTTAGATGTCAGGAGTGTGCCCTCGATGTGCCACACATCTTGCTGTCATGCCCTTGATCAGTCAGTGTTTATTCTTCTGTCATCTTGGCCATTCCAGACTTCGTCCACATAAAGGTTGACATTCCCTATTTACAGCATTCTATATTGCTGATACCCTCACTTAGTTTAGTCTGCCAGCCGAGCGGTTTATCTTTAAAACTAGGGACACATTATTGCATTATTTATGATGCATTTCAATATCCTTCCCATTTAGCAACTGATACTATTTGATATATTATGCTATTTGGGATATTATATGAGAAAAAGTAACTGTATCTGAAAACAAGAACTAAACCTCAGAGACCCACTGCCAAAATGTGGAGATACAGTAACATTAACCAATTTTGGTGTGGAAGTATGCGGTGAAGCAGTCCTGGAAAATACGAGATCATATTGAGATTTCATGGCAACTAAGTCAGCATATTCCCTTAGAGCACACACAAATATGTAAAAAAAAAGTTCATTTACATATAAGAGCTAAACAAAGTCATGAAAAGAAAATAGAAGTATAGAGGATATACAAAGTATACAATCATGAAAATATTCTATGCAGCAAAATGTTCCGGAAGTTATTGAAAATGCTTAGAAATAGAGAAAAGAGTAGAGCTATAAACAAAATCAAAAAGAGGATAAAAAAAATGTCAATATATTATTAATAGTAATAGTAGTACTATATTAGTATAATTATTATATAGGCCTATCCAAGGAGTCAAATAATCATTGAAAGATGGTCCTTTCCCAGGTCACACTTTGAAAAGATGCACTCACAACATCCACCAATAGTCTCTTCCATGCACACACACACACACACACACACACACACACACACACACACACACACACACACACACACACACACACACACAATATGACCATGAGAAGAATTTGGATCCCATATGCTTCGTAATCCCATTCTTATTCAACTTCTGGGGATGAATCTGAGTTTTCCTGCACCTGGCATGACCTGTAAAATGTCACTTGTGTGTATACTTTAAGATCTCCTTACCAACTTATATGTTTCTATTTGAGTAATACATTGAATACACTAATTAATTGAGTAATAGGTTTAATGAGTAATAGATGAAAGATCATCTATTATTCATAATCTGAAGACCACATTCCCTCGGTCTATCCTCATATATGCAACATACAATCACTAATTACAATTACAACATACAAATACAACTTACAATGCTATAAGTTAGATATCATCTTGGTTTACCTCCATCAAATTTTTTCGAGGCTCTTCATCTGAATACCATATTGAGTAAAGCAGTCAAGATATGGTCTATCAAAGCCTCGCAAAGTAGGGAATAACATCTTTATTCTTATATGCTAACATTCTCTTCATCATTGCAATTATCAAATGTGATGACTTAACCAACTTAAAGCAATGTGGTCCTCTGAACTTTAACTCTCTATCTGCCATTCCCCCCTCCCCTCCAGGTAATTTACTTACAGCTAATTACCATTAATATAAACATTTTCCTGCACTGCCTCAGTCAAAATGCATAATCTTACTACCAACATTGAACTTTGTTATCATTGCCAGTAGAATCAGTTTGTTCAAGTCAACCAACAAGGATTATACATTAGATATGTCCCATATTACCATTTCTAACTTTGCATTACTGGCAAATAATTGCATATTATCATCCAGACTAACATCATTAATATACAAATTAAACAGCAACGTCCTAACCAAAGAGCTTGTGGCTCCCATTGGTCACATTTCTTCTCTCAGACTTTTAGACTTGGCGACTCCATACATTACTGTATGATATATGTCAGTCAGTCATTCCCTCTCCTATTCAAATCGTAAATTTATTTACATACCCATCCCTTTGAGTTTGTAAAACATTCTCCAGTGTGGAATCTTATCGTTTGCCTTAGCAAAGTCTAAAAGTACTGTAGTATTATATCCATTCTTCTTATCCATTCTGCAGTCATGATACTATAAAATGTGAACAAAGTGCTATAGAAACACCTGCCTTTAACAAAGTTATGCTGTCCTCCATAGAGATCAATAGGTACTACCCACCTCTAGATGTGGTTCTAATTAGCCTCTCTAATATCTTATTGGCATCTCCAGAGATAATGATTGTTTATAAATGGTAGCTACACTTATATATATTATGCACTTATATATATATATTATGCTCATTAGAAAGTGTGCTGATTTTGAGATTCGAGTTGAATAACCAAGTCAGAGGTATAGCTACTTCTACTGAATATTCTACCCTTGCTGATATCCCATCAAATCAACTACTTTGTTCAAATCAACTTCTTGCAATAGTTTAATATCTCCAACTCATCCAAGAGTCAAAAAGCTGGTCTGAGTAATGACCCTTCCCATAATGGATAGTAATATGCCCATTCGAAAGAAAGTATGCTATGCACATACTAGAACAATTGATGTGAAGTAACTTTTGTTGCTTAGTCATGAAGATACTTCATGTACAAACTTTGTTTGCTTGTGCTTGGATACAAGATTAAAACAAGGACATAATTTCTTGTCTATTATAATTACTAGATAACCAAGTGAAAAACTTTTCACAACTATCTCTGATCCAGAATATTTTTAAAATACAATAAACCACCATTTTATTACTTGTAGATGGAACAAAATGATCTTAAATTTTCTTGATTTTAGGAAGTCATCCTAAATAACACTCTCATCAAGTGTTTCATAAAATTGTAATTAATTATTTAAATTTTATGATTTTATGATTTATTAGAATTATTTGAATTCTAATAATTGTAGATGGAGTTATCCTCCTGCAGTTGATAGCACATATATTGTCATGCACTTGCAATTTAAGTGTTGTTCCCTTTATCTTTATCTCTTTTCAACTATGGCTATTAAACCTAGCCAAAAACTCTGCTAATGAATAATATCTTAATGTAAGTGTCATCCACGTTTGATTTTATTCTTATGTTGTCTACTCATATCTCGATTTTTAAATCAACTGAGAATACCTCTATAAAGGTCAAAACTGGTTTGGGTGGTGACCCTTTCCATAATGCATAACAATATGCACGTCCAAAAGAAAGTATACTTGCATCATGGAATACTAAGGCAATTGATGCGAAGTCAATAGTCTCTATGTACAAATAGCCTAGTCATGAAGATGCTTCACATGCAAACTGTGTTTGCTTACGCTTGGTTATAGGATTAAAATAAGAATATCCTTTCTTGTTTATTATAATTTATGTTATTACAGTATCACATAGTTTCTTTATAGTTTGACATATATCTTTTGAATAAAATATTATTCAATACTATCACATAATTAACCACCTCCTACGTTAAAACTTGATGATTGCTCTTTCTAATTGGAGGCAAAATAGCAACCTCATTTGCATGCAGATTCTTAGATGCTCTTACTAAATCCAATATTCTTGCAGCATGAGTCCCTTCTATCACATGATATAGAATTTATAGAGTTACTGAAGTCTTCCTTCACTAACTCTATAAATTCTCTTTCTCTTCATCTTTCATGCTTTCTCCTCCTGCCAGTGTATGCATCTTCATGGCTAAAATCACCAATGACAATTCTACTTGAATCCATGAGATATGTTTATCTATACAGTTCATATCCTCTTCAAATAACGCTGGCCTGTATCGGCATTCAACAATGTACTTTATCCTGTTAACCTCCACCTGCCACCAAACAGCCTCATATCCATTGCTTGCATTACTCATGGCACCACCACCACCACCACTATTTGGGATCTCTACTCTGGTTTGATTTAATCATGAAAAACATCATATCATTCAATTCTCTATTCCTCTCAGGACATTGTCCTCATCCAACCATGTCTCACTTATTCCAACAGTTTTTGTGTAAAAATGAAGTCTTTCATTCTCCTTATTCGTGATAACTCTAGTATTCAAATACAAACATAACAATTCAATTCTGGTCTACAACAACTCCAGCCATTCTTCTCTCATCACTATCCCAGAACCCTCTACAGACCTAAATGCATCCCCCCCCCCCTTCCAACACGCACATTCTAGGCAATCCCATTCCTTTTTTGTCTACTCACACATTCACTTCCTGTTCCAGCACTGGCCTTTTTCATGCTGTGTCACTCTGTCCACCCTAACCCGCCCATTTCCCTCTCTGTCTTGCACTCCTGTTCTCTCATCTCCTCATTCATGCTACTCACTTCCCCATTTATAAGGATTTCTTCAATTCCTCCTTCCTTACCCCTCTGTTCTTCCACATAGCTTCTTGCTTGCTCAGATCCATTCTCTACAATCATTTCTCTCCCTTTCAATAACTCACACCAAAACCATCCAAATATGTCCATCAGTCTTGTACAGCTCCATTCAACTCTCAAACTCATCCCACACATCCACAAACTGCATTTTTTTTTTCTTTCTCATTTCAACTAACTTACAATTCATAATTCTAATTTGTAAAAGTAACTGTGGCATAACTATAAAACAAAAATTGCACGATACCCACAGTAATAAACTTTAATGAAAAGTACAAATATTTTGTATTAAAAATAACAGTATATCATCAGTGTATGAAAGCAACAAGCAATCAAAGAACAAAAATACAAGGCACATACATACAACAATCAGTTTACCAACTAAAAAAGGTTGCCGCATGCATACATTAAATATATCGGAAATCCCGAATGTCTGGTCTGGCACAGCATAGTATTGACATACCAAATACAATATCCTGTGGGACGAAGCTCGTATTCTCCATAGAAGCAGTTTTAAACATGAACGTCTTTTCAAAGAAAGTTGTGAAAACCTTTTACATTGGCTTAACCTGAATTGGAATGATTGTCTCTCTCCCCCCCCCCCCCCCAAAAAAGTATTTTTCACTTGGTTATACTATAAATTAAAGATGCCAAGAAATTATATTCTTGGTTTCATCCTTTATCCAAGTGTAAGCAAACAGAGTTTGCACATGAAGTAATTTCACAACTGGGCTACTTGTATATTATTATTATTATTATTATTATTATTATTATTATTATTCAGGCCTCCATGGAGTCAAAAGACTCATCGTGGGAGGTCCTTCCTAAGAAACACAAAGTCTATCATACCACTCCTTAAACTCATTGACCGTTCTCGCTCTCACCACTCCATCAGGCAATGCATTCCATGGTTCAACCACCCTCCATGCAAAGAAACCACACCTCACCCTCTTAGAGGCAAAGATTGACTTCACTTCAATTGCCTTAATATCCCATAATGCAAAGCACATATTCTTATAGACATGTATACTGCTAAGCATTATGGGAAGGGCCACTACCCAAACTGGTTTCGAACTTTGAGGTCTCATCAATAGGAGCTGGACCCTAGGAGCAATACCAATGCAAAAGTCGTGCAGCTTATAAGTAAAATACTCTGGATTAGAAATAGATGTTGAAACAAAACAATAAATTACACAATGACCACAGTAATTAACTTTAATGAAATAAAAGTACAGATATTTCGTACTGAGAATAACAGTGCATCATCAGTGTGTAAAAACAAGCAAATCAAAGGAACGGGAATGCAAGGTACATACAACAGTTGGTGGTTTACCAATTAAAAACTGTTGCTGCATGACACAAATTAACATTAATAAATAATATTATTAAAAACTATTTTTGATGATTACATTATTATTATTATTATTATTATTATTATTATTATTATTATTATTATTATCCCAAGACCTAATGAAGTCAAAGACTCATCTGGGAGGTCCTTTTATCACACACACACAGCTCATCATTCTGTGTCTTAAATGCACTCAAACTCCATGCAGACACCACACTCTCAGGCAAGGCATTTCAATCATTCACAACTCTGCACAAAAAAAAACTTGCTCTCACTCCCCTACTCACACCCTCTTTATACAGTTTCTAGGGATGACCTCTGGTTCTGCCCTGATCTCCCACTATTTTCTGTAGAACTTCTCCAGCACTGATCCTATAACAACCCCTTAATAACTTGGTTTCTATCATATCTCCCCTCTTCCTCCTCCACCAGACTCTGCAAATTACATCTTCTCAATCGTTCCTCATACTCGACATTCCAGAGGTTAGAAACTACCTTAGTCAGTCGCCTCTGGACCCTCTCCAACATCTCTTCATCCTTCTGAAAACCAGGTGACCAAATCTGGGGGCACAATAGTCCATGTGTGGCCTAATCAAAGCCTTATACAATGGAACAAGAATCTCCCTACTTCTACATGTCAGTGTCCTCAGCATCATTCCCAGAAGACTTTGTGTTGTCTTCACAATTTTGGCTATGTGTCCCCTAAATTTTAGATCCTTATCCACTATCAACCCCAGATCTCTTATTTCCTCCACCTCCAACAATATATCCTTACCAAGCATAAATTCTGCATCCCATCTTTGTTTTCTAAATTTTAAAACCTTACATTTTGCAACATTGAACTCACATCCCCATTTCCGTGCCCAATCACTCAATTTATTCAAGTCTTCTTGCAAAGTTGGGACGAACCATAAAGAGTAGTGTCTTCACTACTTTTTATGGTTCGTTCCAACTTTGCATTATCTGCAAACAACTGAATATCTTCACCGATATCATTAATATACAAGTTAAACAGTAATGGCCCTAAAACAGACCCCTGATACACTCCACTAGTGACTCTCCTTTTCCTGGATATCACTCCTCCATATACAACTTGTTGATACTTATCAGATAGCCAGTCTACAATCCACTGCACTAATCTAATATCCAACCCCATCTGCTCTAGTTTGACTCAACTTATCATGAAGTATTCTATCAAAAGCCTTTGCGAAATCCAAGTATATTACTGTGTATCCTTCTCCTCTGTCCAAGGAAGCAGTCACTTTATTGTAATTAGTAAGTAGATTACTAAAACATGACTTTCCTTTAGCAAATTCATGATGTCCATCAAAGATAATACTATTGTTGTCAACCTAACTCTGGATTCTAGTTCTCACAAGCTTTGCCAACAACTTAACCACAACACCTGACACACAGATAGGCCTATAGTTTGATGCTTGAGTTCGATCACCTCCTTTATGAAGTGGCACAATCTTGTCGTCCTTCCACTCCTTAGGAACTTGAACTGGACATATTTTTTAATATGTGCAAGACACATATTAAAAAATATGTCAAGGCCAGCATCAACTCTCTGGCTCATTCCTTCAGAATACGTGGTGATATATTATCAAGTCCCACAGCCTTATTAACACCTAGTTTACTCAACTCCCCATACACCTCTTGCTCACTTACAGTCAGTCTCTCCTCCCCATCTCTGCTCTCAATGTCTCCATGAAGTCACATTCAAAAGATTGAAAGACCTTTATGAACCATTATGAACTGCTCATTAAGTATCTCCACCACACCTTCTGCAACATCTTTATACCATTTTCTCCAATCAATTTCATTCTTCCATTATCATTCTTTCTTTTGCTGGCTACATATTGAAAGAACTCCTTAGGATTCTTTTTGGCTTCATTAGCTAACTGCTGTTCATACCTCTCTCTTTAGCTACCCTCATCAATGAAGTCACCCTCCTTGTCTGGTCTTTGTAGACCTCATGGAATTGGTTATTTCCACTTCTCTTATGCTGCCTCCACAATGCCCTTTTTCTCTGTATCGCATCCCTAATCTCTTTATTCATCTATCTCACACCTACCTTATTTAACCTTCTCATCCTTGGAATACATTTAGACATTGTATCTACTATATAGTTTTTGATAATCCCCCAAGCTGCATTGATCTCTTTTCCTGCTAACTCCTCATTCCATGCTACACCTGCAAGCTGTCTCCTGAGCTCTTCATAATCATCTCCCCCACCTCTTGTAGTTCTACATATACCATTTTCTCACAGAGGTCTTCACACTGCTGGCAACCACCCAAGTAATCACCTCATGGTCACTCTCACCAATTGATGGATGATTTGACTTTATTTATAATTACATATGGGAGAGAGAGAGAATCATTCCAATTCAGATTTGGCCAATATAAAAGGGCTTAAGGTGTTCATATTTAAAACTGCTTCTATGGAGAATACAAGCTTCAGTTCACAGGATACTGTATCTGTATTTAGTATGTCAATACTATGCCTTGCCAGACCAGATTTTGAGGGTTCATGTATTCGATATAATTTTGATGTTCGTTAATTCTTTTTTCCACAGAACGACTGTCTGCCCAAAGTATGTTAGATTACATTCAGAAGGTATTTGGTAAACACCAGCAAATGATAAAGGTGACAGTTTGTCTTTTGTAGATGGCAACAAATGAGAAATTTTGTTGACATATGAAACATCTGTACTTTTATTTCATTAAAGTAAACGATTGTGGTTATCGTGTAATTTATTGTTTATAGTCATGCCACAGGTACCTTTAAAGATATAGTTGTTGAAAGTTTTTTTCACTTGTTTCACTTGCATTTCGTTGCTTCTTGGATAAAGGATGAAACCAAGAATATAAAGCCACAGTAATAAACTTTAATGAAAAGTACAAATCTTTTGCAATGAAAATAATATATCTTCAGTGTGTGAAAACAACAAGAAAATGAGATAACAAAAATATAAGATACATACAACAATCCGTTTACCAATTAAAAATGGCTGCCACATGCATACATTGAATATGCGAAACCTCAAAAGTCTGGTCTGGCACAGCATAGTATTAACATACTAAATACAGTATCCTGTGGGACGAAGCATTAAGGCAAGGGCCACTACCCAATACCGGTTTCGACCTTTATTGAGGTCTCGTCAGTGGGAGCCAGGCCCAGTAGTGGATACACCAAGGCAGAAGCAATGAGAGGTCATCCCAACCTATAGGAGTTGCCAAAGGGCGTACAACCTCATCATCAAATCACTCTGGATTCAGAGAAAGAGATGCTGTGATGGGAGTGATGTTATCTTGCTCCACCTTTGCAACGAGTTGCCTGGTATTGTGCTGCCTTGTCCCGGTCCTGAAGATACTTTCAGGCGCAAACTATGTTTGCTCGCACTTGGATAGAGGATTAGACTAGGATTATTATAGTGTGACCAAGTGAAGGGTGGACTCTCAGCATTTTTCTCTGAATCCAGAGTGATTTGATGATGAGGTTGTACACCCTTTGGCAACTCCTATAGGTTGGGATAACCTCTCATTGCTTCTGCCTTGGTGTCTCCACTACTGGGCCTGGCTCTCACTCATGAGACCTCAATAAAGGTCGAAACCAGTATGGGTAGTGGCCCTTGCCTTAATGCATAGCATTACACATGTCCGCTGGGAGATGTGCTTTGCATTGTGGGAGATGCTAAGGTGGGAGTGATGTAAGCTTGTTCCACCTTTGCAACGAGTTGCCCGGTGTTGTGCTGCCTTTCCCCGGTCCTGAAGATACTTTCAGGTGCAAACTTTGTTTGCTCGCACTTGGATAGAGGATTAGACTAGGCTTATTATAGTCTGGCCAAGTGAAGCGTGGACTCTCAGCATTATACTATTCAATTCTTATTAAGTATTGTCGTCTGCTGTGCCTTTGTAAATCTACGTTATCTCATTTAAACTTATCTTCTTAACTTTGATTACTCTCTAATCCGTTTGGCCGCAAATATTGAAGCTCACATATGCAAAGCTCACAGAAGAAAGAAATCACCTCATGCTGGAGCCAACCTCTTTGTCTGATCTACCGGTGTTTATTCTAAACAGAATTTTGGAAAATTTGTTTGATTTCTAGCTGCACCACCAAAATACGCAGATGGGAGGTGAATCTCCCTCCAAAGAAAAACACACACAGTAAAACACATAGAACCTTCCTCTCTTAATATTAAATAAATCTAGCAGCTTAACCCTTCTAATCTACAGTCATGGCAATATCTACCTTAAGGCACACAGATTCGAGTTTAATGAGTAGTGCATTGGAAATATGAATCAGGCAAGTTATTTAAACAGTAAACAGTTTATTCATCACTAATGAAATACACAAAAGGTCAATTATAAGTTCCAAGTAGATTTAGCTTCTATTCTTCAAATAACAACTCAAAATTATGTTTACATTTAGTTCCCTCAACACAATTACTTCTAGTAGGACCACGTGCCTAAAACATTAACCTAGATGTACTCAAATCATCCTCAAATAAACATTTGCAAGTTTATGCAATAGCTCCAACATTAAACACAAGATGTATTACCTAAAATTCTTAACTAGGCTTTCTCTCACATAAGGCAAAACAATTCAAATATCAGCATTAGGCCTAAAATCCTCAAGTACCCTATCTAACATATCCTTAATTAAACACCATCACAATCCTTTTCCTAAGTTAAACAATGGAAAGATCTTACTTGAACAAAAATCTGGACTTCTATGAATGATCCTTGAAATCATCTCTTTCGGTTACCGTTCGTCTTTAGCACTGAACTCGGGTACCTTTTCTGGGGCTTGTGAGATCCCTCGTCATTATCAGCGAGCATCAGGAACTCGGTGGCATGGAAACACGGCATCAAGTTTCTTTTACAACTGCTAATCTTAGTTACGTTGCTCTCTTGGCATTTTCTGTCTTTAATTCAGGACTCTGATGGCAATCACAAATCATCTCCCACAATGTTAGCAAAGCTCTGCTGCCATCACATACGTCGTAACCTCAGGTTGGAGCTCCACATGACTTCGTAACTTCTCGCTGGTCCAAGAATGGGACCAGTACTCCAGAACGAACTCGAACTCCATGAGCTGTACGCCTGACCAGCAAGATGAATAACCCGAAAAGGAAAAAGCCCTGCCTCGCCACAGCAACCCTCTATTTATCTGGCTCCAATGACCTTGTGTTCGCTTAAATTGTCGTCCTCTGGGTATTTCGATGTTTTGCACCTGCCACCTTTTCCGGTCATTGCATTAAGGTGGGAAACCCCTGTGCAATGCTGACCTTTGTGATGGTAGTTGCCCCAGGTCATAACTTAATATGATAATCCGTCTGGAATTATCGCTGACCAGAGAATTCTTTTAGACACAAATTATTTTACACTTATTTTCCTTTGTTCTATTACAGAACAATTGTAGGTTACAATATTCAGTAATTCACAAATAATTATTTCCATTTCATTAAACATAAAAAATTTTCACTATTAAATCACAAGTATTTTTATTGGAATCTTGTTTACAGTAAATAATTCACAAATAATTATTTCCATTCATTAAACCTAAAAATTTTTCATTATTAAATCACAAGTATTTTTATTGGAATCTTGTTTACCAGTAAAATCACTATATAAGGCGTTTTGCATAATTTTCCTTCTATACACGATTTTACAGAAGGTAACTGAATAAGTCAAAATAGTAGAATTACTAAGTGAACACTTTACAAGAGTATCATCCAGGCAGTGATATTACAGGAATGAGGTAATTGATGGGTTATACGGGAACTAAGGTGAATGAAATGGAGGTGAATGAAAAATGAATAGCATATTACAGAACCTTAATGTGAATACATGTGTGGGATCAGATGGTATACCATTTGAGTTTTATGTGAAGCGGCAAAGGAACTGTCAGTACCCTTGACCATATTGTTTAATCTAAATGTCAGTTCTGGATTAGTCCCGAGGGGAGTGGAAAGAGGGAAAAATAGTTCCATTGCATAAAGGAGGCTCCAAGACTGCTGTTGCAAATTATCAACCAATCAGTATATCAGGAGTCATTGTCAAAGTATTGAAGAAGTTGATCAAGAGCAAAATACAGGAATGGATAGATGGAAATGGGATACTGTATGGGGAGGCAGCATGGTTTTGTGAAGGGTAGATTATGCCTCAGTAATTTGCTCACATTTTATAATACAGTGATGGCTGAATTGGATAAGGGTAATGGGCTTACAGTGATACTGCTGGACTTTGCAAAGGACTTTGACAGGATACCACATGGAATTCTAATCAATAAACTGCAGCACATGGAGATGGATATAGGATTGGTGAGATGGATGGGGGGGGGGTGATGGAGAGATATCAGAGTAGTTTATTCAGGAGTAGAGGCCATAAAAAGCTCTGTGACTAGTGGTGTCCCACAGGGTTCTGTTCTTGGACCACTGGTATTTAATTTGTTCATTAATGTTACAGGAAAGGATCTGAGAGGAACTGTTCAGTTATTTGCCAATGATACAAAGTTTGGTAGAACAATAGTTAATACACATGATGTCAAAATTTTGCAGGATGATTTGGATAGATTGGCAGACTGGGCTAAGGGAGAATGGATGTTAGTTTAAGATAGGGAGTTAAAGTTTAGGGGGCACATAGCAAAAGTGGCTAAAACAGCTCATCAGATCACTTGGTTACTGAAGAATACTTTGATGAGCAGGTTATTGTTCCTCTTTATCAAGCCTTGATAAGACCCCATCTTGAGTACTGTGTGCAGATCTGGGTACCAGGGTTTTGGTGATGGGGAGGAGGTAGAGAGGATCCAGAGGCGAGTGACCAAGATGGTAGCTGATCTATGGAATGAACCTTATGAGAACAGGTTGAAGATTTGTGGATTACAGAAACTGGTGGATAGATGGAAAAAGGGTAATATGATTGAGACATTCAAATTACTGAGGAGTTTTTACAAGATTAATTCAGAGGAAATTTTTCAGAACAGGTATGGTCGTGGGAGAATTAGGAGCCATCCATGAACACTGGGCAAGAGTGTGGTTAGCAAGGATGTTAGAACTAGGGTTTTTTTTTTTTTTTTTTTTTTTACTTGAAGAGTGGTGAATGAGTGGAATGAGCTGCCAGAGTCTGTTGTGGGTGCCATGACTGCGAATGAGTTCAAAGCAAAATATGCTAGATACTGTGCAAATGCTGAATAGTTCTTGACATGATGTTCAGAACCTACTTGGATGAATCTAAGGACTCCTTGGAGTTGCTCATAATAATAATAATAATAATAATAATTTCTTGGCATCTTTAATTTATAGTATAACAAGTAAAAAAAAAATTCAACATCTGTCTTTAATCCAGAGTATTTCAGTAATAAGATGTGACACCTTTTGACTACTTCTTTATAGAATTATGACTTCTAGATTACTTTGAACTTCATGTTACTCCTGAGTCTGACTCCCACTGATGAGACCTCAATATGGCTTGCTACAAATTCACTTGGTCAGGACACATACCAAGTGAATTTATAGCAAGCCATACCATCCTCATTCCAAAACCTAATAAAGATTCACACCTTAATAAGCAGCTGGAGAACTATTTATCTAATACTGACTACAAGATATTTTTCTGCATTATCAATAACAGGCTCAAATTGGGAATGAGATATATAATCACACAGGTGTATGGAGTTCCAGGATGAGCAGTAGAATTTAATCTGTTTCTGCTACATGATCTACTCCACTTAGTTAATATGAAAAAAAGCAGTCGATGGCAGTGCTATCAGTTAACGGGTTCTGTAAGAGCAGGTCAAAATTCAAAGAGGAGTCAAGCAAAGTTATCTTCTTAGTCCATTGTTTCTTAAACTTTCCTACAGGAAGTCGACAATACACGTGCTGTGTGAGGAATAACAGTTCCTTCAACTATGAAGAAAAATAAGGATTAGCATATGCTAATGATGTAGTGGGCACTTTGAAGGATGATGATTCCATAAACATCTTTTTGAGAATTTGGAAAAATTCAACAAGATCACTGGATTAACTATTAATGCAGACAAGAGATAATTAAAAGTTTTTGAAAAGTGGGATCTTGGAGGCATTCCTTTTGGATTAAGTAAGAAAGAATCCCCTTATTATACTTGAAATTCCCTTCTCCGCTTACCCAATATTACCAATTCAAGAACTTATATACAAACAGTGCCAGATAAACCCTATGGAGGTCCCTAGGCAGTTGAAATCTCGCCCCCCCCCTTTGCAAATTATCTCCTAATACATTTTAATTTTACCAATCAACAATTTTCATAAACCAATTTTACTACACAAAACAAACATTAACAGTTATTAATGTTATTAAACAAACAAACATATTATGTTATTAAACAATAATTATTAAATATTATTAAGCAATATTACTCAATATTATTAAACAAAAAGTAAGGAATTTTTAATTTTAATAAACAAACAAAACTTTAAACATTCACTTTCCTCAATTTTTTGTGGTGAAATCTTTCAGGATATTTTTGGAAGTCTACCTTTTGCAAGACGTCATATTCAGTGGCCATAATGGTAAGTGAATTCAGTCGCTCTTGTGTCATTGATGATCGATGTCAATTTTTCAGCAGTTTTAACTTCGAAAAGGTTCGTTCACCAGTATTGTTTGTGATCATGAGACACCTATAAATTCTTAATGCCATCATAACATTTGGGAATGTTGATTGCACCATATATTCAAAAATGAGTTTGTACAATCGCGATGCTGGCACTGTTTTATCAGCTTTGAAATCTTATCTAACTGTGATATATGAAATAATTGAAATGAACCATTTCATCTACAAACTCCAACTCAATGTCCTCAGGATAATTCTCTCTAAATCTTTGGGCAGCTTCTTTAATTTCAGCATCTATCTGTGATGGGAACTCAGTGAGAAACTCAAACAGAGAATGCTTCCATATGACCGGAAAGCTCTGCACATAACTTATCCAATATTGGTAGGTAAGTTTCAATCTTGAACTTTTCTCTTCCTCGAAGCACAACCTCTTCGCTTCATCATTGTCACGATGCCTTTTTCAATCAGTAAGTTTCAATCTTGAACTTTTCTCTTCCTCGAAGCACAACCTCTTCGCTTCATCATTGTCACGATGCCTTTTTCTTGCATGCCTGCTTTCATCAGTGTATTTTCATCCTTACGATAGAAATTAGATGGTGAAGTTAATCAAACTTCATTATAACTCAGAAAAGCTAATTAACTTACGCAAATGTCAGATAGATATATATATATATATATATTGGTGTTCTCGAAGCTTCTACTCATGAATATTCTACTAGGATCTGGAGTCAGCGGGAACTCACGACACACTAGCTCACAGAAAGCTTCATTTCTGGAGGTTTCTTGTGCATGCACTCTAATGGGATAACATTAATGTAAAGTTTTCGTTTCTTTGGGTTGATTCATTTTTTTTTTTATCTTTTGGAAACAATTTAAGAAAGCTTGATTGTAATTTTCTTTCAAGATCAAATCAATATTATTTTGATCCATTATCGCAGGGCCCCTAAATGGCATGGGGCCCATAGGCCAGTGCCTACTCTGTCTATTTGGTAATCCGGCACTGTATACAAAAACACTGAAACCTTAGAAGACTGGAAAATAGGGCCACTTTCCAGCCATACTACTCAAAACCATAATCTTCCCTGTTCAGTTGTACATAATAAATCTTACAGACATCGCATAAGCTGAAGAAAAGCAATTATATAGTAAGCCGGTGTACTTTTTTTTTTGGTCCAGCAGATATCAAGAAGTTAAGCAGGAATTTCTTCAACTATCAAATAAGCATAGAGGATTTGGACTTCCAGTCTTAAAATTATGCTATTTAAGCAATACAACTTCAAAAATCCATAAAATATTGCAGATCAATCACAAATGTGTAGACCTTCTTCTGTACTACCTGGGTTTTCATCTTCCCCAGTTTGGAGTAAATGATTATAAAGGTCCATAAGCTGAGATTGTTCCTGAATACTAAATCATTCTGTGCTTAACTCTAAGACTGCTACAACACTCCGGCATTGACATGCTTTCCATTAAAAAAGTAAAATTTGGTATAAAGAAATCTTTAATCTCTTTTGCTGCAAACTTCTGCAGGTTTACAGGTCCAGATGTGATTGACTAAGATAGTTTCTGATAGTTTCTGATTGACTAAGATAGTTTCTGGAATGGCGCATATGAATAAAGATTGAGAAGATGAAATTTATAGAGTCTAGTGGATATGAAGAGAATGGAATGATATGATAGAGAGGTATAAATTGGTAAGGGGTTATTATCAAATTAATGTCAAGGACATTTTTCGTAGAATGGCAGGAGATGGAGGGAAAGCAAGAGGTCATCCACAGAAGCTGTATAAGGAAGGTGGGAGCAAAGAGTGAGAAGCAGGTTTTTTGCATGGAGAGTGGTGAATGATTGGAATGCATTGCCTGAGAATGTGATGCCTGAAGTGAATGTATTTAAGGCATAGTCTGATGAGCTATGTGTGTGTATGACAGAGGGACCTCCCACGATGAGTCCCTGACTCCTTTGAGGTCTGAGGATAATAATTATTATTAAAAATTAAATAATAATAATAATAATAATGTGAAACAAACCATATACATGATTTTCCAAAATGATATACACAGCTTTTTGGAAGATGAATTCCTAGTCTGTATTATAACTATTCCATTTAAAGCAATAATTTTAATTCTAGTTATATATGATTTTAATTTTCTGTTATTATGAAGAATAATGTCATTAGATATTGATACCTGGATTTTCATGCTTTAAATATAGAGGATCAACATTAAATGTGCGGTGGAGTGCACCACTATTTCTTATCCTGTAAAGAATCAAAACAAATATCATAATTGTAATATTTTTTATTTGTAACAAAACTTTCATATACCTACATTTTAATTTTTTTTTTTAAAAAAAGCAAAAAAATAGTTATTATTATTTGGTAGTGAAAATTATTCATTTTCACTATCAAAATATATTTGTGTGTGAGAGACATCTTATGAGGCTAATGAAACATATTTCTTTTTTAAAAAGAAATTAAAAAAAAGAGTATACCATCCACTCATATGTTTGGGTCAGAAGCAAATAAATATAATCAGTACATCAATACTTGTACTTAATGCCAACATTATAAGTCATGAAACAGGTATTAACAAATAAAAATCAGATATGTATCAGAATGGAACCTTTGTGTGGAACAAGTTAAGAAATCAGACTTAACTTGTTCCACACAAAGGTTCCAATAGTAAATATAAAACTGCATTTTAATAAGACCTACTATGTACTCTTTCCACTTACAAGTATCGCATTACATGAAAACAGAAGATGTCACGATCTTACAACTTTGGGCCTAAAAACTCAACTTGAAGCTTTTTCAAGATATTTATTTGTTTCTCCAATTACACACTCTTTGACTCTTTCTGTAGTAAATGTAGCATTTGTACATTTTATTAAAATTTAAATTTATTTTATTTTATATCATTCCCAGACATGAGAGATCCCAAGACCTATGACATTAGAGTGCTGTGTGTGGGAGGTGGTTACAAGGAAAAAAAAAATTGTTGATGTGTTGTATGAAGACTTGAAGATTTTAATCATTGGGGAAAACAGCATGGAGAAGACTGTACCAAATAGCAAAAGATTTGGTTTGATGAGTTTGTAGTTAAACTGTGAATGGGTGTGACTAGCAATTGCTCATGTTTGTATCTAATTAGAGGAAAATGGAGGGATTGTAGCAGTGGTTCAGTGGAACAACATCCATGGAAATATATATAGAAGAGACATAATGCAGTAGCAAAGCAGTAATCAGAAAGCAACTGGAGGAAGGGGGTCATTGATTAGGCGAACTGCTTACTTCTGAATACAGTCAAGCATTCTGAGGTAGGTTTTAGGTGCATCACTCCAAATGTGGGAACAGTATTCCAAGGTTGGGTGGATTTGAGCTTTGTAAGGAGTTGAGCAGGAAAGAAGTACTGTTTGGAATGAAAAATAATACCAAGCTTTTTGGAGGCAAGAGGCTACGGACTTGATATGTATTACTATGATAGGATACATTAGATCTGAGAGTTAACCCAAGATACTGATTGAAGAGAAGACTATTGTCAAAAGTGTGAGAGAGAGAGAGAGAGAGAGAGGAAGAAGGCATTAATTTCCTTCCTGGAAATCAGACAGGATCGCATTTTGGTGACATTAAAATTCACCAAACTGTCCTCACTCTAATCCATTCTTAAGTAGAGTGAGGACAACTCCAAGGAGTCCAAGGACTCATTGCAAAAAAGCATTCTACACATCTCTCATCATGAGCACTACAAGGTTTTGAAAATGAAAAAGAGTGCAGGAGTAGAGAGTACTGCCATCAGCAAAACTATTAACAGGATTGAGGGTTAAAGAGAGAGAGAGAGAGATGATGATGATTACTGTATAGAAGGAAGATTGTAGGTGGCACAGCCCTTGGGGGGGGATACACTAGCATTAATTGAAAAATCACATTAATGGATACCATTCACAAAGATCTGCAATGAATAATCAGAGAGGAAGCTAACATTCTATCCAATAAGCAAAGGAGAGATACCATATGATGGTAGTTGATAAGAAAGCCACGATGTCAGACTTGATTAAATGCCTTAGAAATATCAAGGGTGACCACTTGAGTTTCTCTGAACTTTTCCATGGCCTTCATCCAAAGGTGGGTGTGGTTGGCTAGGAGGTCAGCAAGGGAATGAGAATGGCAGAATCCATATTGGTGATTGCTAAGTAACTGGTGAGTCTCAAGTAGTAAAGCAATTAACTTTACTACTTGACCTTTTCCACTGTTTTTGAAAGTATTGCGGTCAGAAGAATAGTGTGATTGTCTGATGGTTGACTTTATCTCCTTTTTTGGGAACAAGCTGGATAAAAGCTTGTTACCAAGCAGTTGGATAGATGCCAGATGAGTATGACAGCTTGAAGAGATGATGCAAGATAGGTGTGAGTACTGAATCGTAAGCTTTTAATACAGCTAGAAAAATATCAGTGCCAAGAGACTTATTGGTATCAAGGATACTGAGTATTTTACTGTCCTTCAATGAAATCTTACAGGAGAAATACTGCAAATAGTTTGTGGAATAGTGGGAGGAGACGTGTTTTGGTCATCTATACATGAGAAAGTTGGAGGAAAAAAATGGATGCCAAGAGGTCTGCTTTATCTTTAGGAGATGTTATCATTATACCGATAGGAAAGAGAAATGTAAACATGAAGGACAGAAGTTGCATCCCACAGCCCTCAACACATGCCCAACAGCTAATCAAAAAACTCCTGCCTCTGACTCAGCAGACACAGGCTTACCTCAAAATGCTTGATTGCATTCAGAAACAAGCATGACTTATTTTTAATATTCACAACACCAAACAAACTGTTTTATAAAAAGATGTTTTATTAACTGCTTCTATTTTGCTGATTTTCAAATCACCATCATCAGAGCACAACAAGATCTAAAGTCCTATTTTGGCCCTCTAATGTTGTAAAAAAGAAAAAAAAAAAATACAGCTATGTGGGAGTTGCTCTTAAGATAACAGTCTCCCAATTTCTCTATTACTCCCCCCTCCCCTAATTTTTATGAATGAAACATAAAATTACCATTTTTAATCCCTATGTCAGAGATAACAGAAAAAATAGCCACAGTACTGATGAAACATGGCCTTAGCACCACATTCAAACCTCATGTTAAACTCCCTACCGGCTGTGGATGAAATAGTGACACCAAATTGCACTTCTTATCCATGTTATTCAATGGGTGTTAGAGCTTCGTATCCAGATTTAGCTGAATGTCTATAGGCATCGTGGCCGGTTGGGGGGTTAAATTAGCAACTCTGATCTGCTTGCCTAAATATAAGCTTCACCCTCTATTACATCCTGGAGTGTATGAAGTTCCCTGTGACTCTGACTTGGCCTACTATGGGCAGACAAGAAGATCTATTAAAATCCACCTGGAAGAACATAAAAAATACATTTGCTACCATGATTATGACAAGTCAAGACTGGTAGACCATACTTTGGACACCCCTTCACACAGGATTAGATGGAAGAAAACTAATGTGCTATTGGGAGACTGTTATGTTAAGAGTAACTCCCACATAGTTGTATTTTTTTTTTTACAACATTACAACATTTTTTTACAACAAAATAGGACTTTAGATCTTTGTCTGGTACAACTGTATTGTTCCACTTACTCACGGTTCCATATACATGCTGCGTTGTGCTCTGATGCTGATTTGAAATTCTGCAAAATATAAGCAGTTAATAAAACACCTTTTTTATATAATAGCTCATTTGGTGTTGTTAATACTGTTAAAAATAAGTCATGAATAACTGTCAATACCTAAGTTTATATGTTAGACAGAAGCAAGCAGTTTGCCTATGATGATGATGCCTCCTTCACCAACTCCTTCCAATTGTTTTCCTATAGTTGACTGTTGCTCCACTGCATCCTCTTCTATATTTATTTCTATGGGTGATGCTCCACTGAACTGGCTACTACCATCCCTCTGCCTTCTGTTAGTCATAAACAAGCATGAGCAGCTGCTGATCAACAGTAATATACAGTTCAACTCTAAACTCACTGAACAATCTTCTCATCCCCTGCCTTCATTTCCTACACTTTTGCTATTTGAAACAGTTTTTTCAAATAGCAAAAACTTAGGAAATTTCAAAACTATTTGAAATTTCCTAAGTTATGTCCATACAAAGTAGAGATGCAAGAGGGAAATAGTGCCAGTGGTTCTGAGGCAGTGTGGTGTGAGATAGAGGTGAATGGAATGAAATACTTGGTTGGATGTTGTTATAGACCAGGAAATGTGGATGGTACTGACTATGAAATGTATAATCAAATTAGCCAGGCAAATAAGAAAGGAGTGATCATTATGGGTGATTTTAATTATGGCAATATAGATTGGAATGATGAGATAGCAACTAGAAGTAAAGAAAATGAGTTTCTTGAGTTTTTGAGGGATAACTACCTCAGACAGTATGTAACAGAGGGCACATGAGGATTGAGGATCTTCAATTTGGTCATCTCATCAGAGGATGTAATTATAAATGAAGTGTCAAATCACCCACCAGTTGGTGAGAGTGACCATGAGGTGATTACCTGGATGGTTACCAGCAATGTAAAGACCTCTTCACATGGAATGAGGAGTTCACTGGAAAAGAGATCAATGCAGCTTGGGGGATTTCCAAAAACTATCTAGCAGATACAATGTCTAAATGTATTCCAAGGGTGAGATGGTTAATAAGGTAGATATGAAATGGATGAATAAAGAGATTAAGCAATAACACAGAGAAAAAGAGCATTATGGAGGCAGCATAAAAGAAGTGGAAATAACCAATTCCATGAGGACTATAAAGACCAAGCAAGGCAGGTGACTTGATTGGTGAGGGTAGCTAAAAAGAGGTATGAACAGCAGTTAGCTAATGAAACCTAAAGGAATCCTAAGGAAGAACTCTTTCGATAAGTAGCCAGCAAAAGAAAGAATGATTATGGAAGGATGACACTGATTGGAGAAAATGGTATAAAGACAGCTGTTGCATAAGGTGTGGTGGAGTTATTTAATGAGCAGTTCATAATGGTCTTTCAATCTTGTGAATGTGACTTCATGGAGAGATTGAGAACAGTTGATTATGGGGAGGAGACACTAACTGTAAGTGACCAAGAGGCAGTGACATAGCTAGAGGGGTGCAGAGGAGGCGGTCCACCCCATCGACACTTTGAACCTTTTTGAACTTTTACAGTTAATTCTAAAATACAGTCTCGAGAACTCATTTCCAAATATTGTAATACTACTGTGAATTTTCCTCACAATTGCTGTATGTGTTGCTAGTTCTGAGAGGAGTTTTTCTAAATAAAACTGATCAAGAATTACCTACATTACTATGAAATAGACTTGGCCAATGTCATAGACGATTTTGCTAACAGAAAAGCAAGAAATATAACATTTTAGAATGTTGAAATTAATGTTTTATTTGGAAAGTTTTACGTCAATGTTTTAGTGCCATTGACGACGTATAGGGAAATAAATTAGTGTTTATTTCCCTATATGTCGTTTTGACTTTTTGTAATATTTTTGGTGTGTATTGAGAGGGAGGGCAAACTCAGGGACTGCCCTGGGCAGCAAAAGCTCTAGCTACACCACTGGCAAGAGGTGTATGGTGAGTTGAGCAAACTAGATGTAAATAAGGCTGTGGGACTTGATAATATATCACCACATATTCTGAAGGAATGTGCCAGGGAGTTGATGCTGGCCTTGAGATATTTTTTTAATACAAGTCTTGCACTGGCTCAAGTTCCTAAGGAGTGGTGCAAGATTGCACCACTTCATAAAGGAGGTGATAGAACTCAAGCATCAAACTATGGGCCTATCTGTGTGTCAGCTGTTGTACTTAAGTTGTTATAGAAGCTTGTGAGAACTAGGATTCAGAATTGGGTTGACAACAATGGTATTATCTTTCATGAACAGCTTGGATTTACTAAAGGCAGGTCATGTTTTAGCAATCTACTTACTTATTACAATAAGGTGACTGCTTCCATGGACAGAGGAGAAGGATGCACAGTAATATACTTAGATTTCGCAAAGGCTTTTGATAGATTACTGCATGATACATTGATAGTTAAACTAGAGTGGATGGGGTTGGATATTAGATTGGTGCATTGAATTGTCGACTGACTATCTGATAGGTATCAACAAGTTGTGTATGGGGGAGCGATATCCAGTAAAAGGAAAGTTACTAGTGTTGTGCTTCAAGGGTCTGTTTTAGGACCATTGCTGTTTAACTTGTATATTAATCATATTGGTTAAGATTTGGATGGAGATATTCAATTGTTTGCAGATGATGCAAAGTTGGGACAAACCATGAAGAGTAGAGAAGATGTGTGGCCTTACAAGAAGACAAGACTTAAATAAATTGAGTGAGTGGGCATGGGAATAGGGATGTCAGTTCAATGTTGCAAAATGTAAAGTTTTAAAATTTGGAAAACAAAAATGGGATGCTGCTTGGTGAGGATATATTGTCGGATGTGGAGGAAATAAGAGATCTGAAATTTAGGGGAACACATAGCCAAAATTGTGAGGACAACGCAAAGGCTTCTGGGAATGATGTGGAGGACACTGACATGTAGAAGTAGGGAGATTCTTGTTCCATTGTATAAGACTTTGATTAGGCCACACATGGACTATTGTGCCCAGATTTGGTCACCTAGTTTTCAGAAGGATGAAGAAATGTTGGAAAGGGTCCAGAGGAGACTGACTAAGGTAGTTTCTAACCTCTGGAATGTTGAGTATGAGGAAAGATTGAGAAGATGCAACTTTCAGAGTCTGGTGGACAGGAGGAGGAGGAGGGGGGGGGGGAGATATGATAGAGACCTACAAGTTATTAAGGGATTGTTATAGGATCAATGCTGGAGAGGTTCTACAGAAAATAGTGGGAGATCAGGGGAGAACCAGAGGTCATCCCTGGAAACTGTATAAAGAGGGTGTGAGTAGGGGAGTGAGAAGCAGGTTTTTTTTCATGAAGACTTGTGAATGATTGGAATGCCTTGCCTGAGAGTGTGGTGTCTTCAGAGAATTTGAGTGTGTTTAAAGCATGGTCTAATGAGCTGTGTGTATGATAAAAGGACCTCCTAGATGAGTCTTTGACTCCATGGGGTCTTGGGTAATAATAATAATAAGAATAATAATATAAGAATATACAGGGGATTTGAAATAGGAAGTGATTGACATTTGGTTTTGAGCAGCATAAAAGTGAAATATCATATTGAATACAAAAATATGTAAGAAAATTTAAAAGAGCCACAGCTGAGCAGCTTTCAGAGATAACCTGTAGACTCAAATATATAAATATATTGGAGAAAAAAATTAAAAAAGAAGTCTGAGAATAAGAATCAAACTTTGGAATGTAAGTGGAAAACTGAAGAAAAAATTGACTGATTCAGTCAGAGAAAATATGATGAAGTTTTCTGCAAGGATAGAAAAATCCAAATTTCAAGTTGGACTCATGAAGTTAAAGAGGCAATTCTGGCCACAGCCCTCCCTGAATGAGCTCTGTGATTCTCTGTTTATGAGTCCCTGACTTCCTAGTTGACTGGAAGATGCCAACATGTAATAATAATATTATTATAAATTTCTATCAATAAATCCAAAGAAGGCCTGAAAGAATACAAAGAAAAATGTAAGAAAGTTAATGTTGTGTATAAAAATAGTAAACAAAAATCATTGGAAAACTTTGATAAGAATATTGAAAATAAATATTGATATAATCGGCCTTTCAGAACAAATCGGCCCTTCAGAACATACGCAATTTACAGACAAAATTTACTAGTTGTGGTGGTGTTGGAGGTGGGCGGTAGATGGCGTTGATTCGTAGTAGAGGTAAGGTGTAGAGACAGTTGAAGATGTCCTCCCGCGATGAGTCTTCGGACTCCTTGGAGGTATCAGGAATAATAATAATAATGGTGTACAGGGAGTGTTTCATCCTTAGTGTGAAATCAAAAGCCCAAGTGTAAAGAATGAAATGAGAGAAGGCTAAATGATGAGTGAACAAGATGAGGAGTAAGCTAGACATCAATAAGGCAATAGGACTCGATAACATATCACCTATGTCTGAAGGGAATGTTCCAAAGAGTTAGCATCTGCCTTGGCCTACCTGTTTAACATGAGTCTTGCAACAGCACAAATCCTGAAGGAGTGGAAATATTGTAAAATTGTTCCACTTCACAAGGGTGGTGATAAGGCTAAGGCAACAAACGATAGGTTGATCAGTATATCTGGAGTTGTAGTTAAGGTATTGAGAACCAGGATACAAAAGTAGGTTGATGACAGTGGTATTCTTTGTGCTTATCAGCATGGGTTTGTTAAAGGGAGGTAGTGTTTTCCCAACTTGCTTATGCACTATAACAAGGTGACAAATGTGCTGATCAAGGGAGATGTATATACAGTGGTGTATACTTAGATTTTGCAAAGCCTTTTAGACAGACAGCCACACCACAAGTTGATAACTAAACTGGAGCAGATGGGATTGGATGATAGATTAGTAAGTTAGATAGGCAACTGGCTGTCAGATAGGTATCAGCAAGTTGTGCATGGTGGTGCAGTATTACAGAAGAAGAAAGTCACTAGTTGTGTTGTTGGATTCTGATTATGTAGAAATTAGAATAAATGTTATTTGATTCAGAATCCAACATGATTTTCCATCACAAGAACTATATTTGTAAATATTATTTAATGTAAATAACATAAATTATAATTGATATCATATAACTGCCTTAATTATATCAAGTTTTTAATTATTTAATCAAAAGAAAGTGTTAATGATAAAGAGGTTCTGTATTAAATATTATTAAGTTATTTTATTTATTGTTATGTCAATATTATAAGAACTTGTATTTGTAATTTAACTATGCACTTATTGAAATGCAAATATTCTATTTATTCTTTTTTGTGAAAGTTTAACGTTATGCAATAACTGAATGTAGTTGTATAGTCTAATGTAACATTAGCGAGAATGTTTACGTTTATCGGTTGTCATAGAGACGCGTGAAATAAACGAGCGCGAGTGAAGGGGGCGTGGGCAAAATAAGAAGAGAAAATATATACGTAGTAGGAGAGTCGGAACGGAATTTTGGAAGTAAAAAGTAGCAAGGGGATAAACTAGAGAAGTAGAAGTAAATAAAAGGTTCTTAGGGTAGAAGTTAAGTGGATAATTTTTATATGTGAGCAAGAACATAACGAATTTTATAGTTAGCTGAAATTGAAATCAGCAGTAGTAATAGAAGGAAATTTAAAGCTACAATCAGATAAAGTAAAAAGCTGAACATTCAAGGAAGAATTCTGAATAAACCCAGCTGATCTAGTATTGCAGCTTATTTCCGATTTGCCCTAAAGAGAACCTCACAGTGTTTTAATTAATTTATGAGTGGTGATAACGATAGTTGAAGTGCCCTAATTGATGTCAAGAATTCTGAAGCGTAATTGATAGTGCTTTAAGTATAACTGCAGATAAGTTTTGTAAATGTGTTTTTATTCTTTAAGTGTGATAAGTGAATTCCAGAAGTTTGCTCACAACATAATAGATGTTCTAGGAACCATTTCCGGTAAGGTGAATTGTTAACTTTAACTGTGGAAACCCTTCGTGATTGAGAGTTGGAGATAGGAATTGTTTGAAAGATTATTTTCAGCTAATAGATCCTGTAATATTTTGAACTTATAGCATGACTGAAAAATGTGTGAAAACTAATTAGATTGGATGTTCTATTATATTCATTTAAGTGTAAAAACTTTATAATCCAGAAGCTAAAAAGATGTATGTGAAGACTTGGAAGATTGTGCTAATGTAATTGACTTGACTTAATGTTTGACTTATTTCTATTGTTTAAAATTAGAAGTAAAATTTATGTAAGTGTTATATGACCTATATTAAATGCTTTATTTGTTAACCTAACTGTTGTATTTGCCTGAAATTCTTTTTACTGCACCGTTCACAAAAATTCGAATCTTGCGGGAATCCCAAGTGGAAAATAAAATACCTCGGCCAGAATGAATGAAAAGACTGCTAACTAATTTTGAATTGATCCTACTAATTCATATAGATTTATCTAAGGATAGAGTGGCACAGTATAATAGAAATTTCTCTACCCTTAGATCAGTGATTAATTTGCAATTAGTTTTCCTTTATTTTATGAAAGTGACTTTTAGCAAGATGGCGGATTCGAACATCAAGAGAACACGTCACGACAGTGTGCCACTGGGATCTGTTTTGGCACCATCGTTATTTAATTTGTATATTAATGATACTGGGATGGGTTTAACTGGTGATATCAACTGTTTGCAGATGATGCAAAGCTGGGCAGATAGCATCACATCACATCACATAAATATCAAGTGATGAGGAATCAAGCAGATTTGTGGCCTTGAAGAAGAACTTGAATAGATTGTATGAGTGGACAACAGTATGGACTGTCAATTCAGTGTTGCAAAGTATAAGGTTCTGAAATTTGGTAGGCTACAGTGGGATGAAAAGTATACACTTAGTGGAAAATTTTGGAAGAAGGTGAGGAGACAAGAGAACCTTGGAGTGATGGTGGACAGGGATATGAATTTCAGAGGTCACAGTTGTGAAATCATCAATCAGATTATGGCAATGATGCAGACGACCTTAATGTGCAGAAATAAAGAGGTTATGGTTCCATTAATCAGGCCTCATATGGATTATTGTGCACATATTTGGTCCCCTGGTTTTATTGAAAATATTAAAAATATGAGGATATTGTAAAATTCGATGCAATAGAAGTTCTTAATTTTTTGGAATTGACTTTTACAGAGGTCGCAAATATTGTAAATATAATAAAGACTCCATGGGGGTCTTAGGTAATAATAATAATAAAACTATACATTGCCATACTGATTGTAAACCCAATGGGTACCTGGCAAAAAGGAGTAACACTGAATTTGTTCGTAAAAATATTAAGTTAGTATAAATATTCAAAATTGTGAACTTTATGTAAATCTATGATATTGTAAAAATAGCCTAGTGTTGAAGTAGTTCTACCTCAGATAAAAGGGATTACAGTGGATTATGTCTAGGACTTGAAAGCGAACAATAGTGCTGAAGGTCATTCGAACAAGAAAGTTTTCCAGCCTACATTGAAGGTCAAGACCGCTGACATCAGAGTGATCGCAGGATGTTTGGGGGTCTCCGACCCTGAAACATGGAACTCCCGAAAACCATATATAAGAGGCCTTAAGAAGAAGTCTCTCTCTCTCTCTGTCTCTTGTAGTCCTCCAGCTGCAGTCCATAGGCCCAATTGGACTCACTGGTATGCAATCCATGGGAAACAGGAAGCCCTGGAGAGGCATTGAAAGTTTCTGCAATGTGTAGCAACTAAGGAAACTTGCCTCATGCACCGAAAGCAGGATGCCTTCGTTCAACCTAGTCCCTTCAGCTGTTCCTGCAAGTGAATTAAGGATCTCAAGTAGAACTATATTGTGTTACTAAGGATCTATGAGTAGATTTTTTGTAGTATTAATAGTTAAGTGCAGAAAGATGATTGTGACCAGTGGTGAGCTATGGAAATTTTAACAAATGGCTCACATCGTCGAGCAAAAAAAAAAAAAAAAAAAAAAAGCCTAACTTAGCCCTTATAATACTTATATTGCGACTTTCTAGAGCTCCTGACACATATGATAATTCCTGTAGGAAATCAATCATTAATGCTAGATCTAAAAATTCCAAACTGAGAAGTAGGTTTAAAAAGCTCTTATATTTATCGTTCGATGCAAAACGCTTGCATCAAGCTGGATAATTTCTCCACACAGCAAGAGCCATTCGTAAACTGCAAGCTGCCCATCGTGATCCAAACACGCGGCTGATCTTTAAAATTTCGATACCAAGGTCTTTTGCAATTGTATTTAATTCTCATTGATTTTTTGGTGATTGATGATAAAAAGCATATAATTTATTAATAAATATTTCAAAATGATTTATTTCTTTAACATTTTTTATTGAATCGTCTAATGCTAAGTGTGAGCATAATGCCAAATCAAAATGTTGGGAAATTTTTGTAGAAGTTTGATTGCAACACCTGATTTGTTTCTTAACATTACACTAGCTCCATCAGAACAAAATGCAATGAAATGATTTTTTATATAGTTATCAGAAAATCCATATGAATTTAAAGTAGCAATTATAGCTACTTTAAATTCATATGGATTTAAAGTAGCTATAATTTAGAAAGTATTCTATAACACCGTGGAATGTATAGCATGTATACATTCCACGGTGTTATTTTCTAGTTCTACAAGATTATTAAACAAGAAGAACAAGGGGCTTGCAAATTTGAGAAAAATTTAACAAAGGGCTCGCGTGAGCTCCGGCGAGCCCCTTATAGCTCACCACTGATTGTGACTCCACTGGACATAGTGTTACTAGTCTACTGGTATTGTCACAGATAGTAAGGTTTGAAATCGAAAATGTTAACATAACATAAGTTAGGAATAGTGACTAGTTTTGTAGAATATGAGAATCTCCTCTCACTGTAAATAGCAAGTTTAATAATGTTAGACAATAATTGAAATTCAAGATAAGATTATGAAAGAAGTTGTTTGAAAAGTGTATAATAGTGTAGAACTACCTCAAGTTACAATTAATGTGTTTTGTTTGCTTAATAGAGACTATTAAGCAAACACTGTTCACTTGATACAAGATTTATCCTTTAGTTAGCAAAAACACTGGATTAAAATCGCCAGTGTAGCTCAGTAGAAGTGGCATTTGCACTCTATGGTGCTTGACTGCATGAAGAAAGGATTTGGTGGTTCAAATCTAGTCGCTGACTAGAGGAAATTTTTTGTTGAGAGGTGGTTACAGGGTTGACACTGGGGAGTTCCTCCGCTTGGTTGAACAGCGGGAAGAGTGATGACAACAAGAGGCCATCACTGAAAGTTACGAAAGGAAACTGTGAGCAAGAGGGTGAGGAGTGGTTTCTTTGCATGGAGGGTGGTTGAACCATGGAATGCATTGCCTGATGGAGTGGTGAGAGCGAGAATGGTCAATGAGTTCAAGGAGTGGTATGATAGACTTTGTGTTTCTTGGTGGGGGGGACCTCCCCTTGATGAGTCTTGATAGACTTTGTGTTTTTTAGGAAGGACCTCCTACGATGAGTCTTTTGACTCCATGGAGGCCTGAATAATAATAATAATAATAATAATAATAATAATAATAATAATCTAAAATGAAAGGAATCTTTGTACAATATACCTGATCTTTGTACAATGCACTGCCTCACAAAACTCTGAACCTGTATGCTAAGAATTTGGGGAATTGTCACAACTGTTAATTAAGCCCGCAATTAGATTTGGCTATATCCTAAAGGTACTATGACATATCTCCGATGCTTTATGTGAAGAACTCAGGTGGCGCAGTCATAAATAAAATAAATTTTCCTGATTTCTTTTAGCATAGGAGATAAGTATCTCTCCTCGTGATTTAGCCTAGTTCACAGGCATATTCACCAGCAGCGTCACTGCTTTGTAGGAACTTCAAAGTTTAAGTGGTAGAAAAAAGGGGATAGAAGAATTATTTTTAGGAAGGGACATCAACTTAACTGAGTTCACGTGATATAACAATTAATCGTATAGCAAGGGTGCAATCTAAGAAGTTAAAAGGGCCACACGATACATAAGACACATAAGAACAAAACAAAGGGAATAGAACATAAGGGGAAAAAGACAAGGGCAATAAGAAAGAAAAGGAGAACACACACAAATATACAAATAAAGAAGAGATTATAACAACATATTGGAAAGGATCCAGAGAAGACTGACAAAGGTGGTAACTTGTCTACTGGTCTTTGAGATGTGGGATATGAAGACAGATTGAGGGAATGCAGTCTGCAAAGCTTTGTGAATAGGAAGAAGAGCGAGGGGGGGGGGATATCATTAAGACCTTTAAGTTAGTTAAGGGCTGTTACCAGGTTAATGTGGAAGAAATTTTATTTTTCATAGAATGGGAGAAGGGGCCTCAAACTATTCAAAGTATAGTTTGATGAGCTTTGTATGTAACAGTATGAACTTCCTGTAATGAGTATTTTGACTTCATTGAGGTTTGGTGTTAATAATAATAAATATTTTATGGCACATGTTACTATACTGTAATGCACCTTTAATCTTCTTTGATTTAGCTTATCAGAGGTGAATTATTTTATTATTTCGTGACACCTCCAAGGAGTCTAAAGACTCATAGAGGGAGGACACCTACTCTACAGCTCTCCTTCTCCACCACTCCATCCACCAACTACACTGAACCTCTACTATCATCATCATCTACATCAATGCCATCTACTGCCCACCACCACCACTAGTATTTTTTGTATGTAAATTGCTTGTGTTCTGAAGGGCCAATTTGTCCATATGCAGGATGAAAAACCTGAGTTTCTGGGAGAAAAAACCCTGCTACTGCCATATGAAATTGGCTAACTCACCTTCAATTGAAAAAATCCATATAAATATTCCTCTCATCATGATGGGAGGAATCTTAGGCCTTTTTCAATATAAGGGCACAATGTACCATTGTTCTTCCAACTGCATTATGAAGGTGATTATTATTGTATGGAAGAAGTGTTTTAGTTGTTATAAGGGGATTGCATGCTTGTTCAAAGAAGTCCAAATGATCAAATAAAATGCATAATAATTGAGATTCATCATTGCTTTTTACTACTCTCTCAAGTGCTTTAAGTGCTCTCAGTTGTTTGTGAACTGAGATTCTCATTTACACCCAGATTTCCCTTTCTTTGAGCCAGTGGTATCTACAAAAAAAAAGTTTAAAAAAAAAAGGATTATATCATCTATCAAAATTGTACCTGATCACCATTTTCTGACAATGCACACAGTCAGTTAGGTAGAATATTATGGTTAAAGCAACGTTCAAATGAATCGAACTATGAGTTACATTCAAAAGTTGTTCTTGTGCTCTGAAGATGCTGGATATAATACCAGCAAAATATCAGCTAATAAGTTGATAAATATTAATTGTTTTCTTATCATTCTGTAATTAATACCATGTAATTTGTAATTAATACCATGAAAATAAATTAACACACTTACCACAAAGCACTGCAATCAAAGTGTACCAGCATCCATTTTGAAGGATTGAAAGAAAATGACTGCACATAATCAATACCATCCAACTTCCGAAATTCAGGGCAAATGAATGAATTACCAGCATAAGCTGCATCAATATGTAACCATAAATTTTCTGCCTTACCTAAAAGTTAAAAAAATATAAGTTCATGCATAAAGAGGAAGTAATTTGTTTCTCATAATTTGTCAAGGATAAAAATAAATAGCATCATATTGTAGAATAAAATCATTTTTATAGAGCTGTGACAGTAGGAGGATATTAAACAGTTCTGTTCTTATTAGTTTGTGTTATCAACCATGATAAATTAAATGAGAGCATGGCAGCTATATTTGTTAACAGCAGTGGCAAATTGTATATGTAGAATAAGAAATATAAATAGATCTGGAATGAAATAGATGATTAGGGCAATCAAGGAATCAAAGAAGAAAAATGGTTATTATTCTTATTATTGTTATTCAGAACCTCCATGGAGTCACAAGACTCTTTGTGGGAGAAGGGTGGGGGTCCCATCTTAAAGACAACATAAAGCATGTCATATCATTCCTTAAGCTCATTCACCATTTATGCACTTACTACCCTATCACACAATGCATTCTATGTTCTAACTACCTTCCATGAAAATAAGCCACTTCTCACCCTCTTACACATCCAATCCCAACTTACAGGAATGGTCCGTTTTTCTTTGATCCTTCCCCTTGTTCTATCATAAAAAAGATCCCCCCAATGTCAATCCTGTAACCATCTCTCAACAGTTTATATGTTTAATCACATTACCTCTTCATCTTCTACACACAGTCTGCATGCTCTCAGTCATCGACGGTCGTCCTGATATCATTTAGATGTATTTAATTAGAATATCAAGTAATCTAGACATTAACAGGAAGTGGGGTGAATGAGATTTTGCTACATTTTTAAGGAAACATAAGAATTTTATTTCCATTTGATTATTGAAAGCCATGCAAATAGAAAAATGCCTAAAGAATGGAAGAAGGGTATTATTATTATTATTATTATTATTATTATTATTATGTGACACCTCCAAGGAGTCCAAAGACTCATTGAGGAAGAGTGTGCCAACAGCATCAAATGATATATCCCTTCCAACTACTAACTGTGCGCTAAAACTTGCATAACTTTTTGCGAGCCATTAGTAGCAGAGGCTCTACCAATCAAACAACCGTTGCATTGCATAAGGATAGTGTGATAAAATGAAGTGATAAAGATGTAGACCAGTTCGTCCTTTCTTTTAGGCCAGTTTTGCATTTCTTGAGTTTGTTTTCAGTAAGGACTATTATTAACATTATGATTCTTATTCAGGACTTCCATGGGTTCATGAGACTCATCACTGGAGGTCCACTTTAAACAAAGTGTTTTCACTAAGTAAAATTATTCCACTTCAATATGGTCCTTGTTCTTGCCCCTTCCTTCAGTTCTACTATATCTCCTCAGTGCCCAACCAGTAAATACTTCTCAATAGTATTCATCCTAATCACAGGACCCCCTTTATCTTCTATCCACAAAACTCTGCAGATTCCATCCCTCTGGTTTATCCTCATAAGCAATGTTACACAGTCCTGATATCATTTTGTTATCCACTTCTATATCCTTTCTAAAGTTTCTTTATTCTCTTAAATTCCAGTAGTCAGTTCTAAGCACAGTAATCAGAAGAGAGGATTGGAATATGTGGATGCTTGGAGTGCATTTGAGGACAGAGAAGAATTGTATGCGAGAGATCGCTTGCATTTGAATGAGGAAGGATGTAAGCATCTGGAGAGATTGCTGTTCTGAACAAGTCAGTGTGTCCCAGGGAGGATGGTAGCAGGGGTGGCCTCTTGTGGGAATAGGCACTTGGGAGAAGGGGGGATGACATCAGGTAACACTGAGCCCAGTGAAGTCTAGAGAGGATAATGCTGGGTACAGAAACAATGGCATTTTTATGCTTTATACTAATGCCAGGAGTATCCAGAATAAGGGAGAGGAATTGGTAGCACTGATAGCATCAGCCTGGCCAAATATTATTGAGATAACTGGGACGTGGTTGACAGAAGAGGATATAATAACAGGAATTGAAATTGCTGGGCACAGCATTTTTCGGCAGGATAGGAAGGGAAAGCATGGTGGTGGAGTACTGCTTATGATAAGTGATGACCTATGTCCTCTAAGAGTGGAGGCTTTGAAAGGCAGTGACACTAATGATTTTGATAGCATATGGTATGAGGTGGAGGTGGGCAAGACAGGATATTTAGTGGGATGTTGCCACAGACCCAGGAGTACATAGGGTGGGGACCAGGAAATGTTTAGACAGTTGAGCTTGGCAAGTGCAAGAAGAATGATTCTTATGGGAGATTTTAACTACAGTAGTATAAATTGTGGAGAGGAAGATGCATGTAGCAATAATTGAATGGAATTTCTAGGATTCTTGAGGGACAAATGTCTTAGGCAAAATGTAACAGAGAGAACATGAGGTTCAAGAGTTTTAGATTTGGTTATAGCATCAGAAGAGTTGATAATAACTGAGATGACATCTCTCCCACCAGTTGGAGAGTGACCATATGGTTTTGACTTGGAAGATGAATAGACATGCAAGAGTATCAAAGAGACGGGAACGTATGTGGAATTATAAGGGAAGTGATTATAATAGTCTTACACATCAACTTTTGGAAGTTTCGTGGAGGGAAGAATTGGAAAACTGGGATATTAGTGATTGGGAAATTGTGAAGGAATATTTGTTAGCAGCAATGGTAAGCTGTATTCCACAAGTGAAGAAGAGGACACAATTTGGAGTAAAGTGGATGACAAACAATATTAAACAGGAACTGCATGCAAAAAAGAGGCTATGGAAGAGATATAAGGAGACAGACGAGGAGAAGATGCATGAAGAATATAAGACACAGGGGAGGAGAATGATTAGTATGGTAAGGAAGGCAAAACTAGAATATGAGAAAAGATTGACCCTAAGATCCAAAGAAAATCCTAGGGAATTTTTTAGCTATGTGGCCAGTAAGAGGAGAAATGACTGTGGAAGAATGACATTGTGGGATAAAAATGGGAATAGGACTGATGTCGAGGATATAGCGGAATTGTTCAATGAACACTTTATTGGAGTATTTCATCCTGGAGGAGTCAATTTTAATACCAGAGGGATAGGGCAGGTTCGAGGTGCAGGAGGAGAGTGTGTTCCAAATACTGAGTACTCTGGATGTCAGTAAAGCTGTGGGAGTGGATGGTATTTCACTACATGGAATGAATGGAAGGTAAGATAATGTCATCGCATCAGGCCAGTAGCAGACTGGAAGTGTCCAATTATAGGTCACTTTGTGTGTCATCAGTAGTTGGTAAGATCTTGGAGAAAGTAATGAGCGATCGTATACAGCATTGGGCAGATGAGGGTAATCTTATCTGTGAGAGTCAACATGGATTTGTGAAGAGGAGCTCTTGTTTTAGCAATATGCTAGCCTTTTATAATAAAGTTACAAGAGCGTTAGATGAGGAAAAGGCATATACTGCCATTTTCCTAGACTTAGCAAAGGCATTTGACAGGGTGCCACATGAGAAGCTGATATTCAAGTTGTAACAAATGGGTATGGATGTCAGATTGGTCAACTGGATTCAGGATTGGCTGTCCAATAGGTATCAGAGTTGTGTATGGTGGGGAAGTTTCAAGGAGGCAGAGGATTACAAGTGGGGTCCCACAGGACTCAGTACTGGGACTTATATTGTTTAACCTTTATATTAATGACATTGTCCATGGATTGCAGGGGGATATTCAGTTGTTTGCAGATGATGCGAAGCTGGGAAGGGTTATCAGTAACAGTGCAGATGTGGTAGCCCTGCAAGAGGATTTGAATAAACTAGGTAGATGGACAAATGAATGGGGGGTGTCTGTTTAATGCAGCAAAATGTAAGGTCTTGAGGTTTGGGACACATCGATGGGACGCTGCATACTCTATGAGAGAAGTTAAACTGGAGAAAGTAGGGGAGACAAGAGATCTGGGGTTGATGATTGATAGAAACCTGAAATTCACGGGACATATTGCAAAAGTGGTGAAGATAACACAGAGGATTGCTGCAATAATGAGAAGGACACTGACCTGCAGAGATAAAAGGGTTATCATTCCGTTGTATAAGACTCTGATCAGACCATACTTAGACTATTGTTCTCAGATTTGATCCCCAGGATTTGAAGGGGATAAATTAACTGTGGAAAGGATACAAAGGTGGATAACAAAGATGGTTTCAGAACTGTACAATGTTAGTTATGAGGATTGGCTGCAGAGTTTGGTGGATAGAAGAAGGAGAGGTGATATGATTGAGACTTTTAAACTGTTGAGAGGTGGTTACATGGTTGACAATGGGTAGCTCTTTCAATTGGTTGAACAGCAGGAAGGAGTGATGACAGGGGGGGGGCATCCCTAGACGTTATGAAAGGAAATTGTGAGCAAGAGGGTGAGGAGTTGTTTCTTTGCATGGAGGGTAGTTGAACCATGAACGCATTGCCTGATAGAGTGGTGAGAGCGAGAATGGTCAATGAGTTTAAGGAGTGGTACGATAGACTTTGTGTTTCTTAGGAAGGACCTCCCATGATCAGTCTTTTAACTCCATGGAGGCCTGAATAATAATAATAATAATATGGTCTTATACAATGGAACTATTACCACCATCCCTAATGTTCTCTGCTGGTCATACTTTTCATACTGCAGCAATCATCTGGGTTGCCATCATTACTTCTGCAATATGGCTCCTGAACTTCAGATTTCTATTCCATTACCTCAACTTCCCTTGCCTCTCTTCCACTTCCTCTGGTACATTTCCACCAAGAGCATGTAGCCCTCCTATCTCTGAATCCCAAAATTCAAACTTTGCCATCAACTATAAACTAACATATGTTTATTTGCAAACTATAGTTAATCAGCTATGGTGAGCAAATCCTTCTGAACAGCTACAATCTTGCCACTATGATTAAGTGCAAATAACTAAATATTTACCTAAAATTTAGTGATAGTATCATCATTGCTATAAAGGCTGAAGTAATAGTCCAGGACTGAATTTTGTCGAACCCTGCTCATAACCATTTCTCCCAGATAATGCTCACCCATACATACACAACTTTTTGATATTTAACACGTTCACTGCCACGCTCCTCGGGCATAATTTGTTACTGCATGCCAAGCACTTTCACTTCTTCAAAGTCAGTACGAGTAATCTTGTAGCCGGTTATCAGACAGAATTTTTTTTTCATACACCAACTACGAGTAATCTCGTAGCGCATAAATTAAAATAAAAATAAATAAACAATGGGAAACACGTTATTATTGTCCTGTGTGCCAGGAAAAACCACCATTGTGCATGGAAAATTGTTTTAAAGTGTACCATTCGTAATTTGATTTACAAATTATGGGTTAACTCGTGCTTGGCATAGGAGGTTGGTAATCGACATACGAGTATATTCACAGTTGGCTTGTGAGGCTCACATTTAATATACTATACTTTTGCTGAAATTATTTTCCTTCTACCAAGCCCCCAGACATGCTCTCTGCTTTACTCACAAGCCAGGGGTCCAAATTAAGGTGCTTATACTATGGGTTAACTCCTGCTTGGCATAGGAGGTCGGTAATCGACATACGAGTATATTCATAGTTGGCTTGTGAGGCTCATATACCAACTACGAATATACTCATAGTTGGCAGCAAACGTGTTACAGACAGCCAATTTCAATATCTATTTGTGAACTTGTCATGTAGCACCCTTTCAAATGCCTATACATAATCCATAAATATTGTAATATATACCTTTCTCTCATACCACTTTTGTTACTTTATTTTAAAAGACAAGTAGATTACTTGTCACAAATTGCAATAATATTACAGTTACATCAGTGATCGTTGGGCAGCATGCTTTACCTTCCTTCCCTCATCATAGTATAATGAAGTACAATGCACTTATAGTACAATGACATATTCTAAATAATATCTGATTTTATACTTTATCACAATTTGCTAGCTACCCAAATGTATTACATGAATATTTTAAATTTCAAGAAATATATTTTGAAAAGATTTGCATAAATATTATTTCAAAACAGATTAACAGTATCTACATTAATACATCTGTAGTGCAATCAGAACATGATGTGACAGAAATTAAAGATGCCAAGAAATTATATTCTTGGTTAAATACTTTATCCAAATGTAAGCAAATAAAAATTTGCATGTGAAGTAACATCACGACTGGGACTTGTATATACAGTCTAATGACTTCACAATAATTTTGCCTTAGTATTCCATAATGCAATACACATATTCTTACGAACATGTATAATGTTTTGCATTACGGGAAGGGTCACTGCCCAGACTGGTTTCGACCTTTATTGAGGTGAAAAAGTAAAGGTGTGCTCATCATAGGACTAGAGTAGCTAGCATAGGGGGTGCAAGAGAGCCAGATAGTATTAGGAGAAAGAAAAGACAGATAGATAGATAGATAGTATGAGAGATAGAGAAAAGGCCTCAGCTCTTTTAACCAAATAACCAAATCATATAACCAAAGGCTATCAGTTTTCCTTTTCACCAATCTCATATAGATGAATGACCAAAAGACCAATTGAAACTAAAGCACAAAGATCACTGATATCCAGGTGGTTAGCCTTATCTCAATTAACTGCATTAAGTTGGTCTTCTCTGCCTGGAATTGCTCTCCAATCCTATAAGAATGCTTCTTTCTAAATACAGAAATCATCTGATGAACAATAAAATTTCCACAATACAATATTATAAAGCATTTGGATGTCATATTGCTGGTTTTCAAATCCACGTTTCTTTCTAACCTTCTGTAGATTGTATTTTAATTCATTAATTACGAATATCAAAATTTTCTTCCGATAGCTGACAAGTAGTAGGTACTGTAAAAAAGTGACCTGTTCTGTTGTAAGCAATGGAATGCCCAACATATTACATAATCTGTTTCAAATATGCAAGGCAAGAGAGCTGCTGTAAAATGCAATTCTACAGTGGCCCTCTACTCTTTCCAATAGGTATCAGATGTCACAGACTGGATCTCTGATGTTAAAGTACCTCTACTTGTTGGTATTGACTGGAAGGCATCCATATGCAATTCTCCAAGCAAGATCCCTCCTGTTAGGGTATCCTTGGAACTTCAATAATTAATGAAACAAAGTGTTGTTTTCAGTACCCAACTGTGGAAGTTTGAGGCAAAAGAGTGTTGTAATATTCAGGAACAATCTCAGCTTTTGGACCTTTATAATCATTTTCTCCAAACAAGGGAAGATGAAAACCCGGGTAGTACAGGAGAAGGTCTGAACATGTATGACTGATATGATATTTTATGATATTTTAAGCTGTATTGCTTAAATAGCAGAATAAGTCCCAAATCCTTCATGTTTCATTGATAGTTGAAGAAATTCCTGTTTAACTTCTTGGTATCGGCTGGACCAAAAAAATTGCACAGGCTTACTTTTCTTCAGCTTCTGTGATGTCTGTAATACTTATTATATACAACTGAGCAGGAAAGATTATGGTTTTGAGTACTATGGCATTAGAAGAATAGAAAAGTGGTCCTATTTGCTGGTCTTCTAAGGTTTCAAAGTTCTTGTATATAAGTTCTTGAACTGGTAATATTGGGTAAGTGGAGAAGGGAATTCCAAGTATAATGAGGGGTGCTCTCTCAGGGGTTAGGTCCAAAAGGAATGCCTCCAAGATCCCACTTTCCAAAAGCTTTTAATTTTGTCTTCTCTGCATTAGTAATTAATCCACTGATCTTGCTGAATTTTTCCAAAATACCAAAAAAGATATATATGGAAACATTATCCTTCAGAGTGTCCACTACATCATCAGCATATACCAGTACTTTATTTTCCTTCATACTTGAAGGAACTGTTATTCCTTGCAGAGTGTGTGTATTGTCTACTTCCTGTAAGAAAGGTTTATAAACCAATGCAAAGAGCAATGAACCAAGAGGGCAACCTTGCTTGACTCCTTTTCGAATTTGATTGGGTATGACAGGAACCCATTAACTAGGAAATGGGTAGTTGAATTGGCATAGGCTCTTTGATAATGGATAGCAGCTTTTTATCTATGCCAATTTGCTGGAGGATGTCGAACAGAAAGGGATGCAGGACATTATCAAATGCTTGAGTAAGATCTAGTGATAGCACTGCTACTGAATGCTTTTTCTTAATAAGAAAGTGAATTAGATCACATAGCAGAAACAGGTTAAATTCTACTATTCAGCATGGAACTCCATACACCTGTGTGCTTTTACTTATGTATCTCATTCCTGCTTTGAGCCTGTTATTGATAATGTGGTAAAATATCTTGTAGTCGGTATAAGATAGAAAACTCGGTCTCCAGCTGCTGCTTAAGATGTGATCTCTATTAGGAATTAGAATGGTATGCATTGCTACATGGCATACCTTTCTCTAGGTATGTGTCCTAACAAGAGAAAAGAATTAAATAATATAACTTGAACAGGAAGAATAAAACCTAGATCTCACAGTCAAATTCTATTCCTAGACCTGATGGTCTAGGGATAGAACATGAGAGGTTTCCTTGTCTGGCATTCTTTATAGGCTGTGTTAACTTCAGATGTTGTAATAGGTCTGTCAAGCCCATCTTGGATATGAACAGGAAAGCCATTAATGTTCCAATAGTTATAATTTTCCATAGTACTATTATCTTCAAACAGACTTTTGTAGTGTTTTTGAAAGGAGTGCAGATTTGAGTGATGGTCCTTTCTTTGTGGAATTTAGTGAATTGTCTATTGAAGAATTCAGCTGAAGAGCAGTCTTCTAAGTGCTGCTGTATCTTATTTTAAAATTTCTTTCTTTTACTTGTTTCTGCCTTTCCACTTCTATCTCTATGTTAATGTTTCTAATGATGTTGCTACATTCTATACCATTGCATTGGTTTGCTATGAACCAGCTTCTCTCATTATACTGGACTTCCAACTTTTTTCTTTTAAGGAAAGCCTGTTCCTTTCCCCATTCCATCATATTCTGTTTTAATGCTTGTTTGAATTTTAACCGCATGCAACTCTAGGTAACATTATTACCTGGAATTGTATGTGGGGATGTCCCTCTCAGCAACTGTTTTTAATATTTACTTAAATGAAATAATAATAAAATGGAATAAAAATTTACATCAAGGTATTAAACTTTCTCCTACAGTGAACTTAAACACTCTCCTTTTTGCTGACGACCAAATAATAATTACAAATTCTGAAGATAACTTACAGAAAGCTATTTTAGATCTAAATTAGATAGCCAAAGATTACGGCACGATAATATCAACAGAAAAATCAAAAACTATGGCCTTTAAAGAACAAGATCCAGCAAGAACTAAAATAGTAATAGATAACAAGATCTTAGAACAGGTTAATTAATTTAACTAACTAGGATGTATGACCACATATGAAAATGAAAATGATATAAACATAAAAATTGCAAAATATCTAAAAATAACAGGTGTAATTAACTCTATATTTAAACCAAACCTAGTTCAAAAACAAACCAGACTAAAAGTATACAATACATTAGCTCTACCAGTCTTAATGTATGGAAGTGAAATCTGGACAATAAAACAAAAAGACAAACAAGGATTAACAACAGCAGAAATGAAGTTTATGAGAAAAACTGCAAAGTATACCCCATTTGATCACAAAAGAAACGAAAAAATTATGAAAGAATTAAACCAAGAACCAGTAATAGAAAAAATTAAAAAATATAAACATAAATGGATGGAACACGTTCAAAGAATGAAAACAGAAAGATTACCAAAACAAATCCTTGATACGCATGATGATGATGACAATTCCAGGTAACATTATTCTAATTTGAACAGAGGGTCATTGATTGCCTTTCAGCTGCATTCTTCAATGCAGCTGAAAGACAATCTGCTAAGTGCTGCTGTATCTCATTTTAAAATTTCTTTCTTCTACTTGTTTCTGCCTTTCCATTTCTATCTCTATTGCGAATCCTTCATATGTCTACTGGTTGAGCACTGTCGAGACATGTTTTCAACTGTATATATCCCACTTTTCCTCTCCTGGGGTGTCCTTTATTTTGTCTAATGTGCAGTTTTCAAGATAATTCTATTCTCCAACTGCTATGATGTAGTGGTAAATATAGCTAAATATCACTGTATACGGTAAACACCGGTATACTCCGTAAGGTAAATATAACTGTATAAATATAGCTCCAATCCCCGAAAGAATTTTTGTCTAACACTGTTCTGCTGTTTATGCTGGATGGAGTATAAATATTTCTAAACCTCATTACACATCCACAGAATCTCAAGTCTTTTGCCAAGATTCTTCCTTCTGCATCCCTTTGGATATTACAGAATGACCCAAGGAGGGGGATAAGAATAAGAACTCCTACTCCAGCCCTGCTAAATCTTCCAAAGCTCTAATAAAAAAGAAGTTTATATCTATTTGACCTTTATTGAGGTCTCATCAGTGGAAGCCAAACCCAGAAGTGATACTAAGGATGAAGTAATGCAGAAGACATATTTCCATATACAAATAGTTGAAAGGTATCACACCTTATTACTAAAATATTCTTGATTACAGAATGATGTTTGAAAGTTATTTCATTTGGTTATATTATAAATTAAAGATGCCAAGAAATTATATCCTCGGTTTAAATCCTTTATCCAAGTGTAAGCAAATAAAAATCTGTGTGTAAGTAACATCATGACTGGACTACTTGCATGTAGAGGCTAATGATTTTGCATTAATTGCCTTTTGACTACATGTATATGGAAATATGACTTCTACATTACTTCAACCTTAGTATCACTTCTGTGTCTGGTTCCCACAGATGAGACCTCAATGAAAGTCAAAACCGGTCCGGGTAGTGGCCCTTCCCATAATGCATAGCATTATACATGTCCGTAAGGATATATGCATTACATTATGGGATACTACGGCAGATGTGAAGTCATTAACTTCTATATACAAGTAGCCCAGTAGTAAAGTGATTTCACCTGCAAACGTTGTTTGCTTACCCTTGGATAAAGGATGAAACCAAAAATATAATTTTTTGGCATCTTTAATTTATAGCATAAACCAAGTGAAAAAACTTTCAACATCAGTCTGATATAAAGAATATGAATTATGATTTGTCTCTCCATACCTCAGCTTTCAAATGGTCTTCTGTCTGATCACAGTAGGTTCCAAAACATACAAGTTAAACTAAAACATTGTTTTAGTTTAACTTGCATGTCTGTGATAACTCTCAACAAAAGTTGGTTAACTCTAAACTGACCTGGTTGGCTGAGAATAGCATACTCATTTTCCAACCAACAGGCTCTGGATTTGAATCCAACTGTAGACATGGGAGATGAATTTCATTGCTCCCTCTGAGACAACTGCTCAGCTTACTGAAGGTGTGAAGTGGCTTCAGAAAGTTCTGTGTTGGTCTCTAGACCAAAATAAACAAAAAATAAAATAAAATAAAAAATAAAAATATTAAAATAATTAAAAAAAAAAAACCATAACCTACCTGGTACTTGCAGTACTAACAGGTATATACTCTTTCATTGGTAGGAGTCAAATTAAAAAATAATAATAATAAAATTCCATTTTGCATACTGTACATCAGTACAGTCATTAAAAATTTCTCACTTATATACATTATTTAAAAAAAAAATGGAAACGTACTTCAACAAAAGTATTTATCTTTATTGCACACAATTAAAATTTCTACTTAACTGCTTGTTCGCTTGCTTTACCACATCTTTATTTAATTTATATTCATCTTGATTTTTGGTTTCTTGTTCTACCCATTCTGTTTATTACTATTAATACTATTACAACACACACACACACACACACACACACACACACACACTACACAGTTTTTATGTCTTTATAATAATAATAATAATAATAATATATAATAACGAGAATATTTACATATTGGTCCAATTTCTGGAACATTGTCAAATGCACAAACACCAGTAGTTCCAAGTGAGGCACATACCTAGATATAAAAGGTATAATAACAGTATTATCAAACAAAACATAATAAATATGAGATAAAATTACCAAGAATATCTTCAAATACTGAGAATAGTAAATGTACAAATATAATGAATATATCATTATCATAAACACCAGTCCTCCATGGAGGCACAACACCAACCAAGGGATGTCCACATTAATCCATCATTATGCTTTCATACTTTCCGTGTTGTTGATAATGCATTTTGCTTTACAATTCTTCGAGCAAAAAATCTACTCCTCACTTCCCTACCTACAGCAACAAAAATAACAAAGTAGATTTATTTAAAAATGATCACTTTATCAGGATATGTATTCTTTTGATGGTAGCAGAGGAATTATGCCCATCTAAGATTTTCCATTTTCCAACTGACTCCATGGAGATACCCGTAATAATAATAATAATAATAAGATAGAAATGCAAGAAGCAAATAGTGGGAGCAGCTTTGAAGGTAGTATGGTCTGAGGTGGAGGTAAACAGGACAAAATATCTAGTTGGATTTTTTGCTATAGACCTGGTAATGTGAAGGACAGTAAATTGAAAATGTTTAAGCAAATTAGTAAGGCTAATAACAAAAGGGATATCATTATCGGTGAATTTAATTATGATAATATAGATTAGAATGAAAAAGACAGCATCTGGGAGAAAAGTGAATGAATTGCTTGAGTTTTTGAGGGACAACTAGCCTAGATGATGTTATTGTTAAATGAAGTGTCAAATTTCCTTCTATCTGGTGAAAGTAACCATGAAATGATTACTTAGGTGGTGGATAGCCATATGAAGACTTCTGTGAGAAAGGGATATATGTAGAACTATATGGCTGGTGATTATGACAAGCTCAGGAGACAGCTTGCAATTATATTTTGGAATGAGGAAATGAATGGAAAGGAGATCAATGCAGCTTAGGACCTATTCAGGAACTGCCTGGCACAGGCAATGTCTGAGTGCATTTCCAAAGTCAGGAGTTCAAATAAGTAGGTGTGAAATGTATGAATGAAGAGGTTAAGCATTTAGTTTGGAAGAAGACAAAGCGTTTATAAAGGTAGCACAAGATGAGTGACAATTTCAGTTGCATGAGGAGTAGAAAAGAGTAAGCAAGAAAGGTGATCACTTGGTAAGGGTAGCAAAAGCATAGTATGAGCAGCAGTTAATTAATCAAGCCAAAAAAAATTTGGGAGTTTCTTTCAATAAGGTCAGTAGAAGAAAAAATTATTATGGAAGGATGATAATGGTTGGAGAAAATGATAAAATGATAACCACTGAGGAGAATATAGTAGAGATGTTAAATGAGCAATTCATAAATGTATTTCATCCTTGTGAAAGTAATATTATAAAGACCTTGAGAGTAGTGGGTAGGGAAGATCAGCCACTGATGGTAAGTGAGCAGGAGATACATGAAGAAGTGAGTAAACTTGATGTCATGTACAGGCAAGAATATAAATAGTATTACAAAGTTGTTGATTATGAAAAGTTCAGGTGACATCTGAGAGACATCATTAATGCAATCAGGCAGAAAGGCAATTAATGTTGCTTTGATAATACTCAAGAACTATCTAGCACAGTGTTTCTCAAAGTGTGGTACACGTACCCCCCCCCCCAGGGGTTAGCGAAAGGTCTTCAGGGGTACGTGGCAATTTTTGGCTATGAATCATTATATTTCTCAACAAACAGTGCAATTAGAGACAACTGGAATAAAAATGGCACTAACTAGTGAATCACATCTCCCACTACAGAAACTGCTGTATAGACTCAAGCAAAACCATGTGTTGCCGGTACAATATATGGTTTTGCTTGACACTACCCTGTCATGAACGTGTTAAAACTAAGAAATATATAGTGAATGTGTTTCAGATATTAATGGATTTCGGTTGAAGAGAATTAGCATTTCAACTCAACTGTTGAAATGCTAATTTGTCTTTGGTTCACACGTTCTTTTGTTAATACCGCACCAATCACATGCACTTCTTCATAGCTGCTCTATGTATCTCAAGTCTTGTAAATTACTGATAATTTTTGTTTGAAATAATGGGAAAGAAGATGAAGCAATCTGGGTAGATGACTTTGACGATGCACACAAGGAAACTATTCTTGATGCCTAAAGTAGCGATAGAAAGTAGGAGCTTCTTGGTAAGTCACACCATTTGCAGTTTTTTTCTGAAAACTTTAGTTTCCGAAAATCCCTGCATATATTTTGCACCACAATTTTTTAGCTCAATTTTGGGAAAAAAGTGCGAGTTATATTCGAGTAAATATAGTAATTTTTTTTTTTTTTTTTTTAGCTTTCAAATTCTTAAGTATGGATCATTGGATTTATAAACCCACAAAAGAGAGCAAAATAGCAAATACAAGTAGCTGTAAGGAACAAGAAAACATTGATCTGGATCAAATGAAATTGATAAGGGTGTGTCGTCTGGCATCTCTAGAGAACCAAGGAAGATGAAAAATCTTCATAAGTATGATATGAATTACCATACTTGAAATGTGGATTTTCATGGATGGGAAATGAAGAGGAACCTATTCCAAATTTTGTTCTATTAAAAATAAATCAGATTTTTTGTTTACATGAACATATAAATTCAAATAACATAGACATTTACAATGAAATATACTTTATTTATTATTTGATAAGGGGGTACTTGGTAATAATGAAAATTTAAGAAGGGGTATGTGGATATCTGAAGTTTGAAAAACACTGATCTAGCAGAACCAATGTCTGAATGTATCCAAGGATCAGGAGGTTAAGTAACATGGGTGTGAAACTGATGAATAAAGAGAGCAAGCATATAGTCTCAAAAAAAAAGGTCATGTGGAGGCAGCATGAGATGAGTGGCAATAATCATTGCATGAGAAGTACAAAGAGCAGGCCACAAAACTAACTCACTTAGTAAGGATTGCAAATGCACAGTATAAACAGCAATTAGCTAATGAGGACAAAGTATTCTAGAGAGTTTTTCAACATACAGTAGAGGAAAGAATGATACTCGTTGGTGAGAATGGTAGAATTATAGCCACTACAGAGGATATAGTTGAGATATTAAATGAGAAATTCATAAAGATATTTCATTCTTGCAAGTGTAACATCATGCAGAGCTTTTGAGGACATGAAAAGGGAGGAAGAGGGACAATGGTGAGCAACATAATGAAAGCCTTTGTGTATCCTCCATTACACATTGTCCAATGTAACTGTTCCTCCTCCTTCCAATCTATATTCCCATAATTAAATTAATCCATCATGATCATCCACTTCTTATTTGCCAATCCAATCTGTATAAACATTTTGTTGTGAAGACAACAAAATGCACAAACACAGGTCCTGGTGTATAATAAATTTAGTTTAATCCTTTATCCAAGTGTGAGCAAACAAAGTTTGTGCCTGAAAGTATATCTTCAGGACTGGGGTAAGGTGGTGCAACACCAGGACGACTCCTGGCAAAGGTGGAGCAAGCTACTATCACTCCTATCTCAGTATCTCCCATAATGCAAAACACATCTCCTTGCGAATATGTCTAATGATATGCATTAAGGGAAGGGCCACTACCCAGACTAGTTTCAACCTTTATTGAGGTCTCTTCAGTGGGAGCCAGGCCCAAGTGGAGATACCAACCAGAAGCATTAGCAAGGTCATCTCTACCTATAGGAGTTGCCAAATGGTGTGGCACCTTTTTAATAAAATACTCTGGATTTAGAGAAAGATGTTGAAAGTTTATTTTTCACTTGGTTAGAATAAACTTTCAACATCTTTCTCTAAATCCAGAGTATTTTATTAAAAAGGTGGCACACCATTTGGCAACTCCTATAGTAGAGATGACCTTGCTAATGCTTCTAGCTGGTATCTCCACTTGGGCCTGGCTCCCACCAAAGAGACCTCAATAAAGGTCGAAACTAGTCTGGGTAGTGGCCCTTCCCTTAATGCATAACATTAGACATATCCGCAAGGAGATGTGTTTTGCATTATGGGAGATACTGAGATAGGAGTGATAGTAGCTTGCTCCACCTTTGCAAGGAGTCGCCCTGGTGTTGCACCACCTTACCCCAGTCCTGAAGATACTTTCAGGCACAAACTTTGTTTGCTCACACTTGGATAAAGGATTAAACTAAATTTATTATATTCTAACCAAGTGAAAAATAAACTTTCAATACAGGTCCTGGTCTTAATAACATCCCACAAAAATCTCATCCTCTCCACCTCACATTTGCTACCATCAGCAGCATTCCATCTCCATTCCTTGCCTTCTTACCTTTTCTATCTTCATGAAAAATACTATAGCCTTCCACATCTATTCCCATTAGTATATCATCTTTGCCTAGCCATTTCACTTCTACCAACAATTTTTGAACAAATCAAAATCAATGGCACAGACCTGTTACTCTTTTCTTCTGATACTTTTGGTACTTGTAAACAATATATCATAGGATATGCATTCATCTCTATTTCCAGTCTCTATGCTCTCTATATTGTCTCAGCACCATAATGTCCCTATTTTCACGTTTTCTCTCCTATTGCTTCTCTCTTGTTATACTTCCATCCTGCAAGCATGCTTGTCTTTTTCACATCACTTGTACTTCCATATGTCTTTAATTCAGTTTCTGTTCCTCCCATTTCTTATTTTCATATATTCAATAACATACCCAAACGGTGAGGTCATCTTCCTCAGAGTCTTCAACATCCAGCTCCAACTGGCTTCCTTTCTCTAAGACCAGTGACCAAACTCGCTATTAGCAACAACCTAACACACACAATCAATGCACTAACATACCAGAAAACTGTCGCCATCCTGCCAACACACTAGATCTCTTCTTAACACGCTCTCCTTTCAAATGCAGTGTAGATGTCAGTTGTTTTCTTTTCTTGGTAACTCATAGCAGGTTCCTTGCATGGAAGGTGGTTGGTGAGTGGAATGCATTCCTGAGAGTGTGGAAACTGTGAATGTGTTTAAAGCATGGTTTGATTATCTTTTTTTGTATGGGAGTGTGGACCTTCTGCGGTGAGTTTTTGGACACTTTGGAGATTATTATTATTATTATTATTATGCCAGGCTGGCATATATATATATATATATATATATATATATATATATGCCAGCCTGGTTGGCCGAGTGATTAGCTTATCAACTCTCCAGCCAAAAGGCTGCAGGTTCAAATTGCGCTGTGGACATGGATGTTTGTGATTGTCTGTGAAAATACTAGTGGCGGTGGTGGTGGTGGTTGGCAGCAGATGGCATTAGTGTGGATGATGAAGGTAGTTGCAGTTGGTTGATTGGTGGAGATCCCTTCCTCAATGAGTCTTTTGACTTCCTGGAGGTGGAAAATAATAATAATAATAATAATAATAATAATAATAATAATAATTATTATATGACACCTCCAAGGAGTCCAAAGACTCATTAAGGGAGGGCACCTACTCTACAACTCTCCATCTCCACCACTCAATCCACCAACTACAGTGAACCGCATCATATACAACAATGCCATCTACTGCACACCACCACCATTAGTTTTTTCACAGACAATCACGAACATCCATCCCCGTGGCAGAATTCGACCCCGAAGCCTTTTGGCTGGAGAGCAGGTGCGATAACACTTGGCCAGCCAGGTGGACACTGATGTCAATAACCGGGCCAGATCTGATGTTAATAATAATAATAAATTTAGTTTTAAATCCTGTATTTATTGATGCATGGTGCATACATTATAATATTAGAATAGTAATAGAGTATAGGAGGTTATATATTAAAACATTAAAACAAAAGTATTCACTATTTGTTTTCTGTACTTTCAAAATTCAATGAATAATTGTTAATCTTTGTTTCAAATGGTGTTGAAATGAACCATAAATTAAGTCAAATATGATTGCTCATACTGGACAGAGCTTGTCAAATTTTGCAGAGAAACATTTTTGTATTTTCAAGCAATTCTCTTAAAGTGGATGTTTGTTTTTAACTCATTTGTTAACATCATCCGACAGATTTAGATGGACTAAGTAAGCAATTTCTGTACATCTGCAATATATCACTCTTCCAAGTTTATTTTACCAGTAGTGGCCTTTTCATGGTATAATTAATTACCAGTCTTTTTTTTATTAAATTTATTTTTATTTTTATTTATTTATTTATTTCATTTTTTTGCTAATCTAGCAATTTTTTTTGACATTTTATTTAAGTCTTCTCTACAATAATTGATCCTACTTCATTATAACATTGTTGGTCATAATTTGACGTAACCTTGTTCCAATAAACATATGCTACTGCTGGATAGCATACCACCATTTTGTGCCAAGGATTTCCTGCTAGGGACATCATTAACTAATGATAAACTTCCAACTGTCATACAATCTATAGCATTCTATATTATATTATTAAATATAATATAGAATAAATATAGAATTTAATAATCTATATTATTAAATATGATCAGAGATTAAGAGAATTTGGGCTATAAATCCTGGTAAATAGACAAAGAAGAGGTAAAAGAACAGAGGAATTTTATGTGGGTAAGATCTTTCAACATATTTCTTCAGGCTTCTAATTATTAGGCATTAAAAGATTTGCTAAATGAAGAAGAGGAATGGAATGTATTGTCATCAGCAAAGCTAGGGATAGAATTTGAAGTCAATGAGGGGATCATTTATGCATAAAAGGAAGAGAGTGGGTGTGATTACATATCCCTGGAGTACTCTTGCATTGATAGGCAAATCTAAGGAGTGAAACCACCTACTTTGACAAGCAGTTATTGACAAGAGAGGAAATTTTTTTCATCAAATTGCAAAGGGCAGAAGGCAGGTCTGGCACAGAAACTGTCTGATAAAGCAGGTCTGGTAAAGCCTCTGTGCCCAACCTTATCAAATGAGGTAGAATTGTCAAATACAACCATATGAGTTTCTGCAAACCTTTCCATGCCTTTATTCATGATGATGATGAAGGCTATAAGAATGGCTATGGATTGAGAGTTTTGGAATCCAAAACTCTCAATTAGATGATGAATCTCTAAGTGGTGTTGAAGAAATTAGCTCCATAGTTTTTGAGAGAACTTAAATAATGCAATTGACAATAATTTGTTGGGACTTTATTACTTTTTTTTTGTTGTTTGTTTGGAATATAGGCTTGTTTGGATCCTGTAGAATAATTGCAAGTCGAGTAGAAAAAAATGGAAAAGATAATATAGGATTGTATTCAAATGAGGTAAAATTAATCAAATTAGGTAGAATTGTCAAATACAACTACATGAGCAAACCTTTTCATGCCTTTATTCATCATCATGGATGATGAATAAAGACAATAGATATAGCTATTGGAAGGCTATAGGAATTGAGAGTTTTGGAATCCAAACTCTCAATTAGCTGGCAAATCTCCAAGTGGTGTTGAAGAAATTAGCTCCATGGTTGTTGAGAGAACTTAAATAAGTGCAATGGACAATGGTTTGTTGGCAGACTTTATCACTTTTTTTTTTTTTTTTTTGGAATGGGATAAATATAGGCTTGTTTGGATGCTGTAGAGTAATTGCAAGTCGAGTAGAAAAAAATGGAAAAGGCAATATAGGATTGTTGTTGTCACAGTTTTAAGCACAATAATGTGGATGATCTCATAAAGATCAGGTGACATTGCTGTTGCAGTTATTATTATTATTATTATATGACACCTCCAGAGAGTCCAAAGACTCATCGAGGGAGGGCATCTACTCTATAACTCTGTCTACTCTACAACTCATTCTAACCGCAACTACACCAATGCCATCTACCACCCACCAGCAGTATTTCCACAGAGAATCACAAACATCCATGCCCACAGTGGGATTCAAACCTGCAGCCTTTTGGTTGAAGAGCAGATATACTAACCACTCAGCCAACCAGGCTGGCACGATCATTCACAATTCTTTTGAATAACTGTAATTTTTCCGTGATCCTGTAATAAAACTAATTCATTACATTATTTTTCATTATTGATATGGAAGAAGAGTTAAATAACGAGTAGGGCATGCAATGTATGCAACTATAGTCAACATAAAAAAAAAAAACAAGGGGGGGGACAAACAAAAAAGAAGGGATGATCCATGTTGGCTGTAATAAAGCACAGCAAAGCAAAATATTTCTTATAGTGAAAGATTTGCAGCAAATTTCCTTAATCATTGCACCGCAATGTTATGAGACATTGTGACGTTTTATAGTAAAGCAAATTATTATGAATTCACTATAAATTCATCATACTGATATTTTCTATAGTGAGGAACAACTGCATATTTTTGGATGCACAGCACCAATCATACAAAGGACTAGTACCAAATCAAAAAGCATGTTTCTCAGCTTCAAAATTTGTTAAATAATATTAAAATAATGTGTTATAAAATACTCTTTAGATGATAATATAGTTTTTTCATCATCTATTTACTGAAAGAACAATCAGCAGTTTGGTATCTGCAAGAAACTATATTACTATATTATATAAAAGTAACTTACAAAAAATGGAATGAGACCTTCTTCAATATCCTTATAAAGTACTTCTGAGAGTCTGTCTCCTCTCATGCTCATGTTGTCATCACTCTCAATGTATCGCATGGTGATGAGACACATACGACCAGCTTTCTCTACTGATGAGTGTGCCTTTACACAGTGAGAAAGAGAATTAAAAGAAAAGGAGCAGTAAGTAAGACATAAATCTAATGAAAAGTTGAAAGTACAGATTTATTCATTTTACTTTTTCCTATCTTATGAGTTCATGAACACAGATAGTTTTATCTCTTCATGCCTATTTCTTGAAATCCTGTGGTTTCAAAGATTTGTTTTATAAGAAAAAAAAAAGTTCACACAACAATGTGCATATACTGAAATATTTAATAAGTCATTATTCATCACTCCCTCATATGGGGTCATCAGTATCAGATGAAAGCATTTATGAAATTTTTAACACATCTCATTTTCTTGAACAAAAGAAATTAAAGAATCTTGTTAGAGATGAATTTATTTAAACAGCAGTCTAAACCACTTAAATATCCTCTTCAACAACAGAAATCATTAGTTAAAGGAAGGGAAATTATTGTTTTTAGAAAGAGAAACAAAATCCTCGATTCATATTTTAAGAAAAAAAAATAATGTTACTGTTGTGATATAGATGACCATTTTAGAAAAATAAATGAAATGTACAAGCCAAAAAAATGTCACTTGGTTATGGACTTTTCTAAAACAATCTTAAAAGCAGATTTTTCCTGCATAATAGTAATGAGAATCTCACACATTTAATAAATATTATTATTATAATCATAATTCAAGACCTCCATGGAGTCATGAACAATTATGGGCAGACTTCTCACCCATCTGAATGGGATTTTTTTTTTTTTTTAAGATAAGCTAAGTTGATGTACCTAATAAGGTAAAATGATTGATACAGTATATATGGGTCAATTAATGAAATTGCCATTAGCAATGGTCAGCTTGACTTGGACAAAAATTATGCCAAAAAACTTGGCCAAAAGCAGTATACCTGGCAGTGAAAAAAGCAAGTACAACTGATGTTAAGATAGAGAGTGGATGATAAAAAAAATTATTATTATTATTATTATTATTACCCAAGACCCCATGGAGTCAAAAGTTTGATAAAAGGAACTCCTCATCTAGGAGGTCCTTTTATCAAACACACAGTTCATCATACCATGCTTTAAACACACTCAAATTCTCTGCAGACACCACACTCTCAGGCAAGGCATTCCAATCATTCACAACTCTGCATGAAAAAAACCTGCTTCTCACTCCCCTACTCACACCCTCCTTATACAGCTTCCAGTGAGATGACCTCTGGTTCTCTCCTGATCTTCCACTATTTTCTGTAGAACCACTCCAGCATTGATTCTATAACAACCCCTTAATAACTTGTAGGTCTCAATCATATCTCCCCCCTCCTCCTCCTCCTGTCCACCAGACTCTGCAAGTTGCATCTTTTCAATCTTTTCTCATACTCGACACTCCAGAGGTTAGAAACTACCTTAGTCAGTCGCCTCTGGACCCTCTCCAACATCTCTTCATCCTTCTGAAATCCAGGTGACAAATCTGGGCACAATAGTTCATGTGTAGTCTAATCAAAGCCTTATACAATGGAACAAGAATCTCTCTACTTCTATAAGTCGGTGTCCTCTGCATCATTCCCAGAAGCCTTTGTGTTGTTTTCACAATTTTGGCTATGTATCCACTAAATTTCAGATCCTTATCCACTATCATCCCCAGATCTCCTATTTCCTCCACCTCCAACAATATATTCTCACCAAGCATAAACTATACATCCCATTTTTGTTTTCCAAATTTTAAAATCTTACATTTTGCAACATTGAACTCACATCCCTATTCCTGTGCCCAATCACTCAATTTATTCAAGTCTTGTCTTCTTGTAAGGCAACAACATCTTCTCTACTCTTCATGGTTCGTTCCAACTTTGCATCATCTGCAAAGAGATGAATATCTCCATCCAAATCTTCACCAATATTATTATTATAAACGTTAAACAGCAATGGCCCTAAAACAGACCACTGAGGCACACCAGTAGTAACTTTCCTTTTCCTCGACATCGCTTCCCCCATACACAACTTGTTGATACCTATCAGATAGCCAGTCTCCAATCCAATGCACCAATCTAATATCCAACTGCATCCACTCCAGTTTGACTATCAACTTATCATGTGGTAATCTATCAAAAGCCTTTGCAAAATCCAAGTATATTACTGTATATCCTTCTCCTCTGTCCATGGAAGCAATCACCTTATTGTAATAAATAAGTAGATTACTTAAACATGGCTTTCCTTTAGTAAATCCATGCTGTCCATGAAAGATAATACCATTGTTGTCAAACTAATTATGGATCCTAGTTCTCACAAGCTTCTCCAACAACTTAACTACAACACCTGATACACAGATAGGCATATAGTTTGATGCTTGAGTTCTATCACCTCCTTTATGACGTGGCACAATCTTGCCCTCCTTCCATTCCTTAGGAACTTGACCCAGTGCAAGACTCATTAAAAAAATATGTCAAGGCCAGCATCAACTCCCTGGCACATTCCTTCAGAATACATGGTGATATATTATCAAGTCCCACAGCCTTATTTACATCTAGTTTGCTCAACTCCCCATACACCTCTTGCTCACTTACAGTCAGTCTCTCTTCCCCATAATGAACTGCTCTCAATCTCTCCAATACTGAAAAATCTTTATGAACTGCTCATTAAGTATCTCCACCACACCTTCTGCAACAGCTGTCTTTATACCATTTTCTCCAATCAATTTCATCCTTCCATAATCATTGTTTCTTTTGCTGACTACATATCAAAAGAGTTCCTTAGGATTCCTTTTGCTTTCATTATCTAACTGCTGTTCATACCTCTCTTTAGCTACCCTCACCAACCAAGTCACCCCCCCCACCCCTGCCTGGTCTTTGTAGTCCTCATGGAACTGGTTATTTACACTTCTCTTATGCTGCCTCCATAATGCCCTTTTTCTCTGTATCGCATGCTTAATCTCTTTATTCATCCATTTCAAACTTACCTTATTTAACCATCTCACCCTTGGAATACATTTATACATTCCATCTACTAGATAGTTTTTGAAATCCACCAAGCTGCACTGATCTCTTTTTCAGCTAACTCCTCATTCCATGTTACACCTGCAAGCTGTCTCCTAAGCTCTTCATAATCAACCCCCCCCCCCCCCCCACTCCTTGTAGTTCCACATATGCCCTTTTCTTACAGAGGTCCTCAAAATGATGCAAGATTTGAAAGACAAGTTAATGAAGATGAGAGAAGAGATGAATTGGATGCAAAGTGAAATGAAGAGAATTATGGATATATAAGGAAGAGTGCAGAAGACTAAATGAATAATATCTGAATGAAAGAGATAACAAAAGACACATGAGTGGAATTGTTTGAGGATTTGATTATTGGAAGTGTGGTGAATGAGGAGATGCACAAGATCTGATTTCTGGGAGGTAGAATCAGTACAGTGATTGAGGAATTGGATATGAGAAGTAAGCGAGCAAAGAAATTAGTAATGATAGTTTATTTATTTATTCGTATGGAGTTTCCTCCCTTTTCTCCTCACCCCTATTAGGACAAGTTGAGCCCCCCCTTGTAGGAAGAGGTTAAGTATTTATGACTGTAGATCCATATGTGTGTGTGTGTTCACGGGGTCGGTTTGCCTCTTCTGGGGAACGAAAAACTCGAGTTTCCAGGTGAAAAAAACCCTACCATATGAGACTGGCTAACTCACCGTTAGTTTAAAGAATAAAGGATCAGATAAAGGTTCCTCATGTCATAGATGGGAATCAAACCCAGGTCTTTCTGAACAAAGGGCTCTGTCTATACCAACTGAGCTATGGAGGCTCTAGTAATGGTAGTAGGAACAAATGACTTAATTGGAAATAAGGAGAATATAAGACTGTATATCAGGAAATTGTTGAGCAGAATAAAAGATAACATTATGATAGTAAAAGTATGTAGCATATTTCCCAGATATGACAGTGATGAGTTGAAGTGAAGAGCAACGATTATTAATGATATGTTAGTGAAAATGAGTGAAGAGAAAGGACCATAGTTTGTGAATCTGTGAGATGAGTTTGAAAGATAAATGGAAGTGTATAAGAATGATGGACTGCATTTGAATGGTTTTGGTGTCAGTCATTTATAGAGACTGCTGCTGGAAAGGAGAAGTAATGAGCATAGAAAATGAATCTGACCAAGTAAAAAGTAATGCAGAAAAGCAGAAGAATAAGGAATTAAAGATTAAAGTGGTTCTTATAAATAGAGAAGTGAATAGCATGAGTGCAGAGAATGAGAGAACAAGTGTGCATGTGTAGGACAAACAAACAGAGAAATGGAGACTGGTCAGAGTGAGCAGGTTTGAAGAGGATACTGAGATGAGTAATGAGAGAGAGAGAGAGAGAGAGAGAGAGAGGAAAGGCATACAAAAGTTACTGAAACTTGTTACAGATACAGAAACGAATGGTTATATTATATGAATGCTAGTAGTATCAGAAACATGTAGAATGAAATTGTTGTATTGAATGAGTTCATCCCCCAAAAATTGTTGGAATAAGTGAGATGTGATTGGATGAGAATGACATCCTGACAGGAATAGAGGTGGAAGATATGCTATTTTTCATGAAGACAGAAAAGGTAAAAAAGAGAGGTGGAGTACTGTTGATAGAAAAGAATTAGGCTCATGGATGTGAGGCAGCATGGTGTGAGATACAAGTGAATAGATTGAAATACGTAGTTGGATGTTGCTATAGACTTAATAATGCAGAGTGTAGTGACTGTGAAATGTATAATGAAATTAGCCAAGCAAATGGGAAAAGGGTGATCATTATAGTGATTTTAAGTATGACAATATACATTAGGATGACAAGATAGCATCTGGAAATACAGAAAATTAAGTTCTTGAGAATTTGAGGGAAAACTACCTAGGCAGTATGTAACAGAAGGCAGGCTAGAATTGAGTGCATCTTGGATCTGATCACATATCTCTCTGTATGAAGAGAATGGCCTTTTGTTGTTTGCCATCATGGTAGAAGGTTGTGTAGAAGGAATGGATGAGAGGTTTTGGATGTGTGGAGTGAGTTTGAGGGGAGATTGGATTTGTATAGGAGGGACGGCCTACACGTGAATGCGTTTGGTATCAGGAGTGTAGAAAAACTAATAACTGGTATGAGACCTAACACAGACTGAGTCAAGGAAACTAAATTATAAAGGGAGGAATGGTGAGAATGTGATTGTAAGAGTGACAATGTTACATAACTATGTTAATAATGGGAATGGGAACTGGAAATGTATTGGAAATGTTGATGAGAACAGAACAATCTATTATTATTATTATTATTGTGGGAGGTACACACTATTGCACATTATGCTCATCCAACCATGGCTTAAATTGATTTGATGTTTACACCTACAACACATCAACTCAGGTAATGCATTCCACTCACCAACCACTCTCCATGCAAAGAACCTACTCCTCTGTTCATACTCTCCTTATGCAGTTTCCAGCAATGGCCTCTTTCTACCCCCCTCCCCCATTCTATGAAAAATCTCTTCCTTGTCAACCTGATAACAATCCCTGACTAGCTTAGAGTGCTGTAACGAGGGTGTGATAAAAAAGGCACCTGCCACGGGCGCAACTAGGTTTGGGGCGCAAAACGTAAAAAATGTAAAAAATAAAAATAAATAAATAGATATAAAAGTCCACTATTTTATATTGTCATTTTAAATTTTGGCAATATGCTGCTTTAGACACACAAATTCTGCAATACACTGCAACTCATTTTGATGGGGTTAATAGTAAGTATTTAACATATTGCATTTAGTAAAATTTAACTTGTTACATTAAACTTTTCAAAGTTTTTGTCATTTGTGGGTTAGGGGGGTGCAAGTTAGACACTTGCCACAGGTGCTTCATACCCTTGTTGCTGTACTGCTAGCTTATATGTCTCAATCTTACTCCCCCCCTCTTCCTCCTATTCATGAGGCTTTGAAACTTACATTCTCTCAGTCTTGTACTCCACACTTCAAAGACCACTGAGCACCTTTGTGAATCTTCTCTGTACCCTTTCCAACATATCCTCATCACGATGAAAGACTGGCGACCAAATCTGTGCACAATAATCCATATGAGGCCTGATCAAAGCCTTATATACAATGGAATCATAACATCTCCATTTCTGCATGTCAGGGTCCTATGCATCATTGCCATTATCTGATGTGATGGCTTCACAACTTGTGCAATGTTGCCCTGAATTTCAGGTCCTTTTCCACCATCACTCCTAGATCTCTCATCTCCTCTACTTCCATTAAAGTTTCCCCACCAAGTGTATAGTTTGCATCCCATCGTTGCTTACCAAATCTCAAAACCTTACACTTTGCAACATTGAACTGACAGTTCCACTTACCTGCCCATTCATACAATCTATTCAAGTCCTCTTGTAAGGCCATAACATCTGCTTGACTCTGCATTGCTCTCCCCAGTTCTGCATCATCTGCAAATAGCTGCATATCGCTAGTTAAACCCAACCCGATATCATTAATATGCAAACTGAACAACAATGGCCCCAAAACTAACCGCTGTGGCACACCGCTAGTGACCTTTCTCTTTTGGGATACCACACCCCCATATACAACTTTCTAATACCTATTCGAAAGCCAGTCACTGATCCAACTCAGAAGTCTGTTATCCAACCCCATCTGTTTCAATTTATTTAAGAACTTGTCATGTGGCAGTCTATCAAAAGCCTTTGCAAAATCAAAGTACACCACTGTATATGCATCTCCCCTGTCCAAGGTATTTTCCACCTTGGTTAGTGAAACATGATCTCTCCTTGACAAACCCATGCTGATAACCACAGAGAATACTGCTGTAATCAACCCATTTCTGTATCCTACTTCTCACTAATCGCTCCAGGACCTTCACCACAACTCCATATATGCAGACTAGCCTATAAATTGAAGCTACAGCCTTATTGCCATCTTTATGCAGATTTTGACTTTGTGTTCGTCTGGTTCGGACCCATCAAAAGTGTACAAAGATATCTACATGTATAAAGCATTTCATGAGGTCTGCAAGTTGTCCAACTGTGTCATGCAGACTGCAGAGTATACAAAAGAACATGCAGGTAGATTATTATGTCTGTACACAAATGCTAGGAGTATCAGAAACAAAAGAGCAGAGTTTGTTGCTTTGGTCAATATGTTGGGGCCTCAGATTGTAGGCATTAGTGAGACCTAGCTATCAGAATCAGACATATTAACTGGTGTCGAGTGTAAAGGGTACACTATATTTAGAAAGGACAGAGAGGATAGGAGAGAAGAGGGCATGCTGCTAATGATATCGGATGACTTAAATCTAGAGTTGAGACCTATGATTGTAATACTACTACTAACAGTATTTCATATGGCAGTGAGTTTGAAGCCATCTGTGGGGTGTTGTTACAGACCTGGTGGATCAGTTGCTAGTGATGAAGAAATGCATCACTAAATAAACAAGATGAGTGCAAAAAGAGTAATCATAATGGGAGACTTTAATTATCCAAATATTGATTGGGTAACAGTAGAATTTCATGAGAAGAATGAAAATGCATATATTAAACTGTTGCAGAACAACTCCCTCAAGCAGCATGTGACAGAAGGAACTTGAGGTCAAAGAGTGTTAGATTTGATTATAGTGTCAGAGAGCATGTCAGTCAAAGGCATAATTATTCTGCCTCCAGTTGGTGACAGTGATCATGTGGTACGCACTTGGGAAGTGACTAAGTTTATGAATGTTCCATTGAAAAGGCTGCATGCTGAATTACAAAGCAGGAAATTAAGACCAACTGAGTAGTATACTGAGTTAAGTGGAATGGGATCAGTTGATGGATGGAAAGAATATTGACAGTGCATGGAAAGTATTTAAACAATACTTAAATGATGCAATATCAGAGTGTATCCTGAGAATTCGAAGAATAAATAGGATAGGAATCAAGTGAATGTGTAATCTTATTAAGCAAGAGATTCAAAAGAAAAGGACGATGATGAAGGAATACTGTGTGCATAATGATGATGATGTAAGTTATGAAAATTATAAGTAGCAGGCTACAATAGTCACAACTGTTGTACGGAAAGCAAAGTAGGGACTGATGGGATATCAGCATGTGTGCTAAAAGACTGTTCAGCTGAACTGGCTATTTCATTGGAAGTTTTTTTCCACTTGGTTAGACTATAAGAAATTTAGTTTAATCCTTTAAATCTGTGCAGTTAGCCTAGTGGTTATGTGTTTTGCAACCATATGCCTGGGGAAGGAGTGTCCTAGGTTCGATGCCCGTCAACGATGTGAGGAGCTTAAGGATCTTCCTCAGCCACAGCCAAGTTAGTCGGTCTTGGGCATGGACAGCAGGGTCCCCCACCCAGTTTATCTGGTTTTTCATCCCGCAAGCAGGAAAACCGGCCCCGTGAACACACACGGATTACAGTCATGAATATCGCTCTTAGGGGATGCAGCAGAGGAGTGGTGAACCGGCTGCATTAATATGCCAGTAACCCCTCATTAGGAGGGGACTCAACCTGTCCTAGGATGGATGAGAGGGATAGGATAATCCTTTATCCAAGTGTAAGCAAACAAACTTTGTGCCTCAAGTATCTTCAGGACTTAGGCAACTCGTGGTAAAGGGGTGGACCAAGCTCTCATCACTCCTTGTCTTAGTATCTCCCATAATGCAAAGCACATCTCCTTGCAGACATGTATAATGCTATAATGCTATACATTAAGGGAAGGGCCACTACCCAGACTGGTTTCGACCTTTATTGAGGTGCTGTTTAAGTAAAGACCTCTTAAAAAATTAGGCGGTCACCCTACGAGTGACCGAAAGACTGTCCAACTCAGCATAGTTCCACTCAGTGACAGGCTCACCCCGTCACTGAGAAGAACTTCTCAGCATTGGCTCTATCCAGTGGCAGGCTCACCCCACCACAGACAGAGCCATAATCTCAGCGGTGGCCAAACTCAGAGACAGGCAAAAACCTACCCCAAGCAGAGCCTCTCATACCTCAAGGAAAGGGACCACTTCTGTGCCAAAGCACATCAGTGGGAGCCAGACCCAGAGGTGGTGTTACCAAGGTGGAGGCAATGGAGAAGTCATATTTACATATAGGTAAATATGAGGGGCTCACGCGAGCCCTTTGTTAAATTTTTCTCAAATTTACGAGCCCCTTGTTCTTGTTTACTTTTTTATTTTTTCAAAAAAAAAAATAACAATAATTTTTTGAAATATATTAAGCGACAAACTCATATGGTAACCTAACAAAAATTATTCTATTCGGCAGTGTATAGATTATTTGGAATTATTGTTTCAACTCCTCTATAACGAATGCGCCCAAGTTTGAAAATAAAATAAGCGCATGCGCTATGTTTAGATAATATTTATTTAATATTTATAGATTGTTTGTCATAAAAACTTCTATCACAAAAAAATAAATTTATTTTGTTTATAAATAATGCGGAATTTTGCATTTTGCATTTGTGTGATTATAAAAGATTTTATTCTTATTATATTTTGATAGTTAAAAAATGTTTTTCTTATATAAGATAAATTAACACAGTTGATTATGTGCAAATATTTCATATTTAAATCATGAAATATTTGTTTAAAAATGATAGCCTTTACACATTGATTGTCCCCTCATACATTATGATTGGCATTTGCACAGAAGCTGTATTAATAAACGTTTTTGGGTGAAATATGGCTTTTTTTTGCTCGATGATGCGAGCCCTTTGTTGAAATTCCCATAGCTCACTACTGCCTATATGAGTTGTCAAAAGGTGTCTCACCTTATTATATTTAGAGAAAGATGTTGAAAGTTTTTCCCACTTGGTTAGACTATAATAAATTTAGTTTAATCCTTTATCCAAGTATAAGCAAACAAAGTTTGCGCCTGAAGTATCTTCAGGACTGAGGTAACTCGTGGTAAAGGTGGACCAAGCTCTCATTACTCCTTGTCTTAGTATCTCTCATAATGCAAAGCACATCTCCTTCAGAATATGTATAATGCTATGCATTAAGGGAAGGGCCACTACTCAGACTGGTTTCGACCTTTATTGAGGTCTCGTCAGTGGGAGTCAGACCCAGAGGTGGTAATACTAAGGTAGAAGCAATGGAGAAGTCATATTTACCTATACGAGTTGCCAAAAAGTGTCTCACCTTAAACAGGCTGGGTAGTGGATCCTCCCTTAATGCATAGCATTATGCATGTCCACAAGGAGATGTGCTTTGCATTATGGGAGATACTAAGACAAGGAGTGATGAGAGCTTGGTCCACCTTTACCACGAGTTGCCTCAGTTATGAAGATACTTCAGGTGCAAACTTTGTTTGCTTACACTTGGATAAAGGATTAAACTAAATTTATTATAGTCTAACCAACTGGAAAAACACTTCCAACATCTTTCTCTACATCCAGAGTGATTTAATAATAAAGTGAGAAGCCTTTTGGCAACTCGTATAGATAAATATGACTTCTCCATTGCTTCCACCTTGGTATCACCACCTCTAGTCTGGCTCCCACTGAATAGCCCTCAATAAAGGTCGAAACCGGTTGGAAGCTTGGGTGATGAGTTGCAATGCTGTAGGCCATGAAGTTTTAACTGAGGCTCAGCTGTTGCTGTCATCCAAGTCCTGAGTGGGAGAGTAATGAATGGCAATGCTGTAGCCCATGAAGTTAACTGAGGCACAGCTGTTGCTGTTATCCCTCAGATGACATATCAGCAAATGAGCGGCTCTGCTCAGTGGTGAGGCAAGCCTGCCATGGAGTAGAGCCAATGCTGAGAGTTCTTCTCAGTGGCAGGATGAGCCTGTTACTTAGGGGAACAATGCTGAGTTTTTGGAGTTTGACCTGTACTTGAACATTCAATAAAGGTCGAAAATGGTCTGGGTAGTGGCTCTTCCCTTAATGCAATAGTATTAAGGGAAGAGCCACTATACATATCTGCACGGAGATGTGCTTTGCATTATGGGCAGTGGTGAGCTATGGAAATTTTAATAAAGGGCTCGCATCATCCAGCAAAAAAAAGCCATATTTCACACAAAAACTTTTATTAATACAGCTTGTGTACAAATGCCAATCAAAAAGTATGAAGGGACAACCTGTAAAGGCTATCATTTTTAAACCAATATTTCATGATCTAAACATGAAATATTTGCACACAATCATCTGTGTTAATTTATTTTACATAAGAAAAACATTTTTTTACTATCAAAATATACTAAGAATAAAATCTTTTATAATCGCACATATGAAATAGTCCGCATTTTTTATAAACAAAATAAATTTCTTTTGTTTGCGATAGAAGTTTTTATGACAAACAATCTATAAATAATAAATAATATTATCTAAACACAATAATATTGAAGTACATTATATTTCTCTTTTGTTTTTATACTTCAAGTGATAATCAACAGTATCAATCAAGGAGCATTATTTTATAGTCCTATTTATTTATATGCGATTACCAAAAGTGAATTCTTATTTGTAAAATGGTAGTAAGAGTAACTATAATATTTTATTTAATAAAATCACTTTGTTAGGTTACCGTATGAGTTTGTCGCTTAATATATTTTAAAAAATTATGTTTCTTTTTTTTTTTTGAAAAAATAAAAAAGTAAACAAGAAGAACAAGGGGCTCGCAAATTTGAGAAAAATTTAACAAAGGGCTTGGGCGAGCCCCTTATGGCTCACCACTGATTATGGGAGATACTAAGACAAGGAGTGATGACAGCTTGTTCCACCTTTACCACGAGTTGCCTCAGTCCTAAAGATACTTCAGGCACAAACTTTGTTTGCTTACACTTGGATAAAGGATTAAACTAAATTTATTATATGGCTATTCCTTTGACCAGGTTGTTTAATATGAGTCTTAGAACAGGTAAGATTCTGAAGGAATGGAAAGAATATATGGTAATTCCATTGCACAGGGGTGATGCAAAGACTGATGTATCCAACAATTGAACAATTAGTATCCCAGGAGTGGTTGTGAAGATTTTGGAAAAATTGGTTATGGCTCGCATTCAGAAATGGGTTGACAGAGACTCTCTACTCTGCAATGAGTAACAAGGGTTTACTAAAAGAAGGTCATGTTTTAGTGCCTCACATTCTATATTAATGTTACCATTGAACTAGACAAGGGGAACGGATACATCATGACACTTTGGGATTTTGCTAAGGCTTTTGAAAGAATACAGCATGGTAGACTGTTGCATAAATTGGAGAATATGGTTTGGATTATAGAATATTAGCCTGGATAAGAGGATAGCTGACTGACAGATATCAAAAAGTGGTATATGGGGGAGGTGAGTCTGTAAGATTTACCAGCCTGTCTCCTTCCAGGAGATCAAAGCAGCTCTTCCATCCAATTTCTCTGCCTCTGTATCTGATGGCTTTCCTGCATCTAGGCTTCGGAAGCTGTCGTTGAAGATTCTTCAAGAATTACTGGGCATTCTCCTTTCCAGTAAAGCAATATCCCCATACCTATGTGCTTCAAGAACTATCTTCATTCCAAAGAAAGAAACTTCAAGCTGTGCATAAGACTTTAGACTTAGTACCATCTCCCCTGTGATACTTAAGACTCTATCATAAAATCTTAGTTAAATGACTTCAGCAACATATACAGCAATATTATAGACAGAGAGCTTTTGTCCCTTCGGATGGCTGTGCCGAGAATATATGTCTTCTTTCTTCTCTTCTCTCTGATTCCCGCCGTCGCCTTAAGTCTTTATATATGGCATCGCTGGACCTCCAAAAGGCCTTTGATAGCATCTCCCTTCCTGCTCTCCTTCGAGTGCTGTCTATTGCTGGATGTCCAGAACTCTTTCTTTCCTATGTTATGCAGCTATACTTGAGTAGTTCCATCACTATCACTACAGCGACTTCTATTCCCACAGTGTGGGGTGTTTGCCAGGTGATCCTCTATTTCCCCTTTTCTTTAACAGCATCATACATGAATTTCTTCACTCTCTTCCTAGCCATATAGGCTACTCTCTAGGTGCTTCTTCCTTTAATGCTATGGCCTTTGTGGACGATCTTATTCTCGTAGCCTCTACTAAGGTAGGCTTGCAGGAACTCCTTGACTGGGCAGCTGACTTTTTCTCTATTCAAGACCTTTCTATTCATGTAGAGAAGTCCTGTTCTTTAGCTCTTGTCCCCTCAAGAAGCTTAAGGTCAACACTATAGAGTTTTCCCTGCACGGGAGGCCATTGCATGTTTTGACCATCCTGGAAGAATCTCCATTCTTCCAGGAAGAATGGAGACCTCAGTATCATGTTCACCCCAAAGGGAAGGTCTACTGTCCCTTCTATCATAGAAGCTGGGATCGCTTCTTTGAGGAAAGCTCCTCTCAAGCTCCAGTCAAGACTGTTTCTCCTTTCCCACTATCTCTTACCTCGCTTTTACCACAAGTTGGTGCTTGGTAGGACATATATCTCAGTACTGTCCTGAATGAACAGGGCTATCCGTTCAGCCATGAGATCATGGCTCTGACTGCCGCCTGACACCCCCTACTGCATATTTCCAAGTGAGGGTGAAGAATGAGGCTTGGGGTTCCATCACTTAGATGGCTGATCCCACAGCGCTGCCCAGAATCGCGAAATTAGAACTATCTTCTTCCCCTATCTGCAGAGAGGCTTTCTATAGCCCATTAATACAAGAAGACCTTAGGCAAGTTAATGGCTGGTCCCATTATCAAGGTACCTTAATTGAGTCAGCACCTGCAGAACACAAGAGATGGGCGTCTTTGCTGCAATCTTCTGCAGATGGTGCTCCTTCAAAAGAGTCATATCTGGTGCCTTCCCAGCATGACTGGGTAAGGGATGGTACCAGACTCCTCCCTGGGTTCGAGTACATTGACCTTATCAGGACGAGGATCAATGCCCTGCCCACTCAAGCCTGCACAGCTCGATGGGGTAGTGATAACTCAAACTGTAGGGCTGGCTGCCACTACAGTGAGACATTGTCTCATATAGCCCAGTGTTGCTTCTGCACTCATGGGGTCTGCATGCGGAGGCATGATGCCATGGTCTCCATTCTGAACAACCACTTTAAGAACAAAGGTTGGGAGACTACGGTGGAACCACATTATAGGATCTCCGCAGGTTTGCGTAAGCCAGATTAAAAGAGATGGTGATGTTTGGGTAGTTGATGCCCAGGTGGTGGGAACAGGGCACCCACTAGCCTATAGCCATAATAATAAGGTAAATTATAATAAGAATAACCAAGATCTAGTTAGCAAGATATGGGAAGAGCATGGGGAAACTCCAAGGTTTACCAGCACCACCAACTATTTACATGGCATATGGAACACAGATAGCTATAAAGACTTAAAACAGCTTGGGCTTATGCATAAGGATATAAAAGTTCTTTCCTTGAGGGCCCTGCAGGGCACACTGGTGACATTGCGCTGCCACCAGAGAATGACTTCAATGATAACTAGAACAGGCATAGGGTAAAACACTTGTGAAGGCTTAGGCCTATATCAAGTATGGACGAGATGTAAGAGTAGTACTGCCCATAACCAATACAAAGATTAATAAAAAAAAAATTTTTAAAAAAAACCAGTGATATACCACAAGGATCAGTGTTTGGTCCACTGTTATTCAATCTGTACATTAATCATATTGGGAAGGATTTGACAAGTGACATAGCTATTTGCTAATGATGCAAAGATAGGTAGGGTAATCAGGAATGCCGTTGATATGCAGTACTTGCAGAATGATTTGAATGGGCTGAATTGTGGGTATGGGAAAATGGATGTCAGTTCAATGTCAGTAAATGTCAAGTCATTCACTTTAGCATGGTTAAATATTCAATGTCATATTATATTTGTGGGATTATGCATGAAGAAACTGATGAGGCTAGAAATCATGGAGTGTTAGTATATAGTAAGATGAAGTTCAGGGGCCATGTAGTAGCAAAGATTGCAAATATAACTCAAAAGATAATTGCAATGCTGAAAGAACATTTACATGTAAAGATATGGATGTTATTTCGCTTCTTTACAAGGCCTTGATAAGGCCTCACTTATACTATATATGAAATATATATATATATAGAATATATAGAGATATATATGAAATCCTTCAAAGTGCACACTACATCTAATATCTTATTTTCCTTCATAGTTGAAGGAACTGTTATTCCTTGCACATCATGTGTATTGTCGACTTCTTGTAAGAAAGGTTCAAGAACCAATGCAAAGAGCAAAAGACTACAGTCAAACCTTGGTTGTCGAACATAATTCGTTCCTAAAGGCTGTTCAAAAAAAATGGTTTCAGTTTTCAAACTGATCTGTTTGAAAACTGAAACCATTTTCCCATACGAATTAATGTAAAATGGATTAATCCATTCCCAAACCCCAGATGATTGCTTATTTAGACCTTTATAACTTTTTTACTTTTTGCATAAAATCGTATACAAAAAAGCAATGAAAATGCATAGAATCTTACACAAAAAGAATAAAGACAATAAATAGATAAAATATAGACAAAAATTGATTGCCTCTTTATTTTTGAATATTGCACAGATCGTTGATTTTGCTATTCCGAACTGCATAGCAAGATCCGAGACGCGAACGCCATTTTCATGTTTGGATATGATTTCTTTTTTCACCTCTATCGTGGTTCTAACTTTTCTTTTTGCTTTGCTCTATCACTATCCTTCTTAGGCCCCACAGTGGCTTATTTAATAATAATTTATAAAAAAAAACACAAAATAATACAAAGAAAAGCAGTAAAATGCCCTGCAAATTCAAGAATGTGAATGAGTTTAAGGGGAAGTATGACAGGTATTGTGTGAATAATGGTTAGTATGCAATGTTGGGTCTCTCGCAATGAGTCTTTTGACTCCATGAAGGCACCTTAATAATAATAATAATAATATACAATAGGTGTTTTAAATTAATTAATTCTCCAGAAATTCCAGCAGGTGTCTGCGCTGAGTGGAGGCTGCGGCGTAACTGATGCTCTCCCATTGTAATCTCAGCCCACCGGAGCACGTGGCTGTCAGTTTGCCTGCTCGGGAACCGAGATTCTGTTCGGAAACTGATGCATTTTTCGTTTGGAAAATATGTTAGGGAATCAATTTGTTCGAGATGAGAGTCGTTCAACAATCGAGGTTCCACTCACTGTAAGAGGACAACCTTGTTTGACTCTTTTTCAAATTTTGATGGAGTCTGACAAGAACCTATTAACTAGGAGTTGGGCAGTTGAATTGGTACAGGCTTCTTTGATAATGGATAGAAGCTTTTTACCTAGACCAATTTGCTGGAGGATGCAAAACAAATAGTTAGATGCAGGACATTATCAAATTGAGTAAGGTCTACTGATAACACTGCCATTGACTGATTTTTCATATTATCTAAGCAGATTAGATCATGTAGCAGAAACAGACTAAATTCTGCTACTCAGCCTGGAACTCCATACACCTGTGTGCTTTTGATTATGTATCTCATTCCCACTTTGAGCCTGTTATTGACAATGTGGAAAAATATCTTGTAGTCAATATTAGATAGAGAAATAGGTCTCCAGCTGCAGGTTAAGTCGTGATCTCCATTAGGTTTTGGAATGAGGATGATGTGACTTGCTACAAATTGGTATGTATCCTGACTAGAGAAAAGAATTAAATAGTATAACTACAATGGGAAGATTAAAATCCCAGGCCTCATGGTAAAGTTTTATCCCTAGACCATCAGGTGCAGGGAATTTTCTTGTTTGACATGAAATAAGCAAGACATGGTTAGATGAGGATGACATCCTGACAGGAATACAGATGGAAGGGTATGAAGTGTTTCATGAGGTTAGAAGGGGTAAAAAGGTAGTGGGGGTAAATAAAAAGTAGAGATGCAAGAGGGAAATAGTGCCAGTGGTTTTGAGGCAGTATGGTGTAAGATAGAGGTGAATGGAATGAAATACTTGGTTGGATGTTCTTATAGACCAGGAAATGTGGATGGTAGTGACCATGAAATCTATAATATAATCAAATTAGCGAAGTAAATAAAAAAAGAGTGACCATTATGGGCGATTTTAATTATGTCAATATAGATTGGAATGATGAGTAGCAACTGGAAGTAAAAAAATAAGTTTGTTTCTTGAGTTTATGAGGGGTAACTACCTCAGACAGTATGTAACAGAGGGTACATGAGGATTTAGGATCTTGGATTTGGTCATCTCATTAGAGGATATAATTATAAATGAAGTGTCAAATCACCTGCCAATTGGTGAGAGTGACCATGAGGTGATTACCTGGGTGGTTGCCAGCAGTGTGAGGACGTCTGTAAGAAAAGGAAGAGTATATGTGTAACTACAAGAGGCAGGGGGGGAGTGATTATGAAGAGCTCAGGGGGACAGCTTGCAGGTGTAACATGGAATGAGGAGTTAGCTGGAAAAGAGATCAAGGCAGCTTGGTGGATTTTCAAAAACTATCTAGTAGATGCAATGTCTAAATGTATTCCAAGGGCAAGACGGTTAAATAAGGTAGGTTTGAAATGGATGAATAAGAAGATTAGGGATGCAATACAGAGAAAAAAGGCATTATGGAGGCAGCATAAGAGAAGTGGAAATACCAATTCCATGAGGACCACAAAGACCAAGCAAGGGGAGCGATTTGGTTGGTGAGGGTAGCTAAAGAGAGGTATGAACAGCAGTTAGCTAATGAAACCAAAAGGAATCCTAAGGAACTCTTTTGTTATGTAGCCAGCAAAAGAAACAATGATTATGGAAGGATGAAATTGATTGGAGAAAATGGTATAAAGGAAGCTGTTGCAGAAGGTGTGGTGGAGATACTTAATGAGCAGTTCATAAAGATCTTTCAATACTGGAGAGATTGAGAGCAGTTGATGATGGGGAAGAGAGACTGACTGTAAGTGAGCAAGAGGTGTATGGGGAGTTGAGCAAACCAGATGTAAATAAGGCTGTGGACTTGATAATATATCACCACATATTCTGAAGGAATGTGCCAAGTAGTTGATGCCAGCCTTAACATATTTTTTGAATAACGATCTTGCACTGAGTTAAGTTCCCAAGGAGTGGAAGGAGGGCAAGATTGCACCACTTCATAAAGGAGGTGACAGAACTCAAGCATCAAACTATGGGCCTATCTGTGTGTCAGGTCTTCTCCAACAACACCTGACACACACACCTGTGTGTCAGGTGTTGTTGGAGAAGCTTGTGAAAATTAGGATCCAGAATGGGGTTGACAACAATGGTATTATCTTTCATGGACAGCATGGATTTACTAAAGGAAGGTCATGTTTAAGTAATCTACTTATTTATTACAATAAGGTGACAGCTTCCATGGACAGAGGAAAAGGATATACAGTAATATACTTGGATTTTGCAAAGGCTTTTGATAAGTTACCGCATGATAAGCTGATAGCCAAACTAGAACAGATAGGGCTGGATATTAGATTGGTGCATTGGATTGGAGACTGGCTATCTGATAGGTATCAACAAGTTGTGTATGAGGGATTGATATCCAGGAAAAGGAAAGTAACTAGTGGTGTGCCTCAGGGATCTGTTTTAGGGCCATTGCTGTTTAACTTATATATTAATGATATAGGAGAAGATTTGAATGGAGATATTCAGTTGTTTGCAGATGATGCAAAGTTGGCTCGAACCATGAGTAGTAGAGAAGATGTTGTGGCCTTACAAGAAGACTTAAATAAATTGAGTGATTGGACACAGGAATGAGGATGTAAGTCCAATGTTGCAAAATGTAAGGTTTTAAAATTTGGAAAACAAATATGGGATGCAGAATTTATGCTTGGTGAGGATATACTTTCGGACCTGGAGGAAATAAACGTTCTGGGGGTGATGGTGGATAAGGATCTGAAATTTAGGGGACATATAGCCAAAATTGTGAAGAAAACACAAAGGCTTCTGGGAATGATGCAGAGGACACTGACTCATAGAAGTAGGGAGATTCTTGTTCCATTGTATAAGGCTTTGATTAGGCCACACATGGACTATTGTGCCCAGATTATGTCACCTGGTTTTCAGAAGGACGAAGAGATATTGGAAAGGGTCCAGAGGAGTGACTAAGGTAGTTTCTAACCTCTGGAATGTCGAGTATGAGGAAAGATTGAGAAGATGCAACTTGCAGAGTCTGGTGGACAGGAGGAGGAGGAGGAGAAGGGGGGGGGATATGATAGAGACCTACAAGTTTTTAAGGAGTTGTTATAGGATCAATGCTGGAGAGGTTCTACAGAAAATAGTGGGAGATCAGGGGAGAACCAGAGGTCATGCCTGGAAACTGTATAAAGAGGGTGTGGGTAGGGGAGTGAGAAGTTTTTTTTCATGCAGACTTGGAATGCTTTTCCTGATTGGAATGCCTTCCTTGAGAGTGTGATGTCTGCAGAGAATTTGAATGTGTTTAAAGCACAGTATGATGAGCTGTGTGTATGATAAAAGGACCTCCTAGATGAGTCTTTGACTCCATGGGGTCTTGGGTAATAATAATAATAATAATAATAATAATAATAATAATAATAATAGGCTGTGGTAACTTAAGATGCTGTAATGGGTCTGTCAAGCCCATCTTCAATATGAACAGGAAAGCCATTAACGTTTCAAGAGTTATAATTTTCAAACAAAATTCAAACAGATTTTTGTAGTGTTTATGAAAGGAGTCAAGGATGTCTTAAGTGGTGGACATGTCTTCACCATCAACGCAGACTTGAGTGATAGTCCTTTCTTTGCAGAATTTAGTGAATTGTGTATTGAAGAATGCAGCTGAAAGGCAATCTACTAAGTGCTGTTGTATTCTTATTTTAAAATTTATTTTTTCTACTTGTTTCTGCCTTCCCAATTCTATCTCTATGTTAATGTTTCTAATGACTGCTTCTATCTCTACGTTAATGTTTCTAATTACTGCTTCTCTCTTTATACAGGTCTTTGAACTTTTTTCTTTTGAAGAACGCCTGTTCCTTTCCCCATTCCATTATATTTAGTTTTACTGCTTGTTTGAATTTTAACCACTTATCCAAATTCAAGGTAACATTATTCCAATTTGAATAGAGGGTCTAGAATTTGGTTGAAAAGATCAAAGGAAAATATGGTGGAAGTCTCCATGATTCAGAACAGATGTCTGCTTGTTCCGTGCAATGGAACTTAAGCAGAACTGGATAATGATCTGACCTGTTGATGTCAAGATGTTTTATCTGAATTATTATTATTATTATTATTATTATTACTACAGGCAACTCCAAAGAGTCCTTAGACTCATCGAGGGAGGACCTGAACATCATGTCCATCACAACTATTCGACATTCACACAGTATCTATCATACTTTGCCTTAAACTCATTCACACTCATAGCACCCACAACAGACTCTGGCAGCTTATTCCATTCATTTACCACTCTAAAAGTAAAAAAAAAAGTAGCTCTAATATCCTTACTAACCACACTCTTGCCCAGCTTCCATGGATGGCCCCTAGTCCTCCCACCACCAGTCCTGTTCTCAAAAATAGCCTCTGAATTAATCTTATAGAAACCCTTCAGTAATTTGAATCTCAATCATATCCCCGCTTTTCTGCCTATCAAACAATTTCTGCAACCCACAAATCTTCAACCTGTTCTCATAAGGTTCATTCCATAGACCTGTTATCATCTTGGTCACTAGCCTCTGGATATTCTCTACCTCCTCCCCATCTAGAAGAAACCCAGGTGACCAAATCTGGCACAGTAGTCGAGATGGGATCTTATCAGGGTTCAATACAGAGGAACAATAACTTGCTTGTCTCTGCTCTTCAATGTATTCTTCAGCAACCAAGTGATTTGATGAGCTGATTTAGCCACTTTTGCAATGTGCCCCCTAAACTTCGACTCCCTATCCACCAACACTCCCAAATCCCTGGCCTCATCAATCTCCTGGAGTACAGTTCCACCAATGTGGTATACTGCTGTTAACCTTTTCACCGCAAAATGCATAACCTTACATTTTACCACATTAAATTGACATCCATTCTCCTTAGCCCAGTCCTCCAATCTATCCAAACCATCCTGCAAAATTTTGACATCATGTGTATTAACTATTGTTCTACCAAACTTTGCATCATTGGCAAATAACTGAACAGTTCCTCTCAGATCTTTTCCTGTATCATTAATGAACAAATTCAATGCCAATGGTCCAAGAACAGAACCTTGCGGCACACTACTAGTCACAGGCCGTCTTTTGGACTCTACTCCTGAATAAACTACTCTCTGATATCTCTCCATCAACCACCCACCTATCCATCTCACCAACCCTATATCCATCCTCATATGGTGCAGTTTATGGATTAGAATTCCATGTAGTATCCTGTCAAAGGCCTTAGCCAGGTCCAGCAGTATCACTGTAAACCCATTACCCTTATCCAGTTCAGCCATCACTGTGTTATAAAACTTGAGCAAGTTACTGAGGCATGATCTACCCTTCACAAAACCATGCTGTCCCCCATACAGTATCTCATTTTCATCAATCCATTCCTGTATTTTTCTTTTTGACTACTTTCTCCAAGAACTTGACAATGACTCCTGATATGCTGATCGGTCAGCAATTTGCAACAGCAGTCTTGGATCCTCCTTTATGCAGTGGAACTATTTTCCCCTATTTCCACCCCTTCAGGACTAAACCAGACCCAAGACTCAGATTGAACAATATGGTCAAGGGCACTGACAATTCTTTAGCCGCTTTACATAAGACCCGTGCTGGTATACCATCCAATCCCACAGATGTATTCACATTAAGGTTTTGTAATAGACTATTCACCTCCACTTCATTCACCACAATTCCCGTATAAACAAATCAATGATTTGTTTTTGATTCATGTATGCGTAAGCCTGGAGATTAGGATTACAAATCCTCCATCATTGTTGAGACATGTTTTCAACTGTGCATATCCTACTTTTCCAATCCTGGGTGTCCTCCTATTTTGTCTAATGGGGAGGTTTTTAATACAATTCCACTCTCCAGCTGCTATGATTTAGTGGGCACCATATAAATATGGCTCTAATTCCTGGAAGTATTTTCATCTAACTGTTCCATTGGATGGATCATATACATTTAATCACCTTATTACACATCCACAGTATTTCCAGTCTATTGTCAAAATTCTCCCTTCTGTATCTCTTTGAATATTACAAAATGACCCAATGACAGGGGCAAGAATAAGAACTCCTACTCCAGCCCTGTTAAATCTTCCAAAGCTCCAATAAGAAAGAAATGGATATCTATCTGTTAAAGTTTTTATATTTTTATATCTGTAAAAATATGTTTCTTGGAGAAACAAAAACCTGATATTATAGCATAGCATAAGTTTCCATATAGTTTCTTGTTTAATTTGCCTGTGGAATCCTCGGACATTTAATGAGGCAATGCAAAAAGGAGATGCTATGATTAGTGAAGCATCACTGGTAAGTCTTGAACTTTTAGATTTTGAATGAACCTGATGATGTTTTCTTCAATCTGTGAAGGAGCAAGTGCATAGCCTGCTTCTTATAAACTATTTTCCAGTTTTTTAATGCTGCTTTCCATTATTTAAATTTCATGCCTATTGTTCTAATTTGGAAGCTAGTTATTTTCTTTTCATGTAGATGATGATCGTATTGAGAAAACTTTGAATCAGTAAACTTTATTATTTTTTTCTTTAATTTTATCTCTTGCTTTTTCTTTATTAGCATGAGATGATTCTTCATAGTCCATAAGCTCTTATGAGCATAAAGTGTTTTCATTTGTTGATCTGCAATCTTCTCCATCTTTACATTTTTTATGAATAACTTTTTAGATGTAATTCCTTTTTTTAATTTTTTTTTATCTTCAGTTTTTATTAATTCATCTTTCCTTCTTGGTGATCTTGTCTGCATATCAAGTTCTTTCAGTTGTCTTACTTGCTTTTCTGTTTCTCCTCCAGTTTCTCTTTGTACAAGAGTTTCATGTTTTTGCATTTCATCTTATATCTGTTCAGTTGCTATACTAGGTTCATTATGTAATTTCAGCTGATGTTGTTCCATCCATATTTGACTGGGAAAGTAGCTCCTGCAGTTCTGGAATTTTGGGAATAATTTCTAGCTGATTTGGTCATGCACTTTCTGTGATTTTACCAAGTGTCGTTTGTTTAAAAGTGTCGTCTTTACTAGACTGAATTGGAAGATCTAGAAACTCTTCATTATGCCTCTCTGATATATATATATATATATATATATATATATATATAAAATAAAGGTATTGTACCATCTTTAGACTTGAACTTTGTTTCAGGTGCAAACTTAATTGTTTGCATACTTGGGATTAGGAGTTAAAATAACCAAGTTTATAAAATTACTTGGTTATCCTAATATATATATATATACAGTGTTTTAATTGGATCTACCAGTGCTCTCACTCTTTCATTGAAAGTTCTAAAAGGACAGGTGTTAACATGGTGTTCAGAACTTTTGCATTTCTCACAAGGTTTGAGAAGCTGATTAGAGATATGTCCGATCTCCATACAGTTGAAACATTTTGATTTGGGGCAGTTACCACCTAAGTGATCCTATGAACCACAATGCAGGTGCTGCCTTTGTACTCTGGGATAGTTTACCACAACTCAGGTTGTACCAATGTTGACAAAATCTGGTAGGACATCTTCACATCCATTGTGAAGGTGAGATAACCAGAAAATCAGTTTGGATCTTCACTTGATAAACCCTTTCATATGTATTAATATTACCTCATTTTGAGAATGTCTGTATAAGAATTTCATATACAGAATCTCTATATATTCCACTGGAAATCTTTTGATTTTTACTGTTTTTACCTGGCTCCTGACCATTACAGGAATAACTGTGCTGCCTTCGAAAGTAAAACCCTATAAGAGTTTGTCCCTTGTTTCCATATCTTTATCTACTATTAAATATTTCCCTCCACCATAGGGGTGAAAGAATAAATCTTATTAGCACCAGCTATCTCTTTTAAAACCTTAATCACCCATCTTGCTTCTTCACATCCTCGAATTTCAATCCCTTGGAGGAATTGGTACCATTATCTCAGTTGGGGAAAAAGACTAAAACCTCTGCGTAAAGAGAGGAAAAAAACCTTTCAGTCATAAGACAGAGAATTAAATAATCCTGTGATACAGAAATAATTCTACACCACCTTCAAATGCTCTATTTTAGCTACTATAAAATGGCAGCCATGATACCACCAAAAGTAATCCTGTAATGCAGATATTAACTGGACTACAAGAAATCTTAATATTTACTTTAAAAAAAAAACTAGTGCTAGTGGGAGAAAAATCACCACTAGCACCAGGAAAATAAAATCAAAATGAAAAACAAATAAAATCAAATCAAAGTACTCATCTTGCTGAAATCTGAGATGTCATCAGTGGGAGCCAGACACAGAAGTGATACTAAGGTTGAAGTAATGCAGAAGTCATATACAAGTAGTCAAATGGCATCGCATCTTATCAATAAAACACCCTGGATTAGAGAGATATGTTGAAAGTTTTTTCACTTGGTTATACTATAAATTAAAGATACCAAGAAATTATATTCTTGGTTTAATCCTTTATCTAAGCATAAGCAAACAAAATTTGCGAATGAAGTAACTTCAGAACTGGACTACAATAGGTTAGACAGAGAGTTGAAGTTAAAAGGGCATATTGCAAAAGTTTGTAAAATAACTCAAAGGGTTTCTTGGATGTTGACAAACACAATGACAAGTAAAGCTGGAGGTTATTATTCCTCTTTGATGGAATCAGTAGGCAGTGTAGAAGATTCAGAGATGAGTGTCCAAGTTTGTGACAGGTTTGTAGAATGCTCCTTATGAGGACAGGTTGAAAGAGCATTGGTTGCAAAGTTTATTTGACTAGCAGAAAAGAAGGGACATGACAGAAAATTATTGTTGTTATTATTATTATTACACCTTCCATGGAGTCGACAGACTCATCATGGGAGGTTCATTCAACTGACAACATATTTCTCATATAGAATCTTAAAGTCCTTAACACTCCTTGCATTAACAACACATTTCAAAAAAACTTTCAACATATCTCTCATCCTGATACATAGGGATGGTTGCCTGGTTTCAACCAAGAACATCATCCTTACTTTTAATACACCTAGGCCTCCGACATCTATAAAAGCAGGGTATCTCAGCTGTCCTGTTAGAATGGACATCCCTAAATTTAAAGCTGAGATGCTTTAAATGTCAGAGATATGGACATGCCCAAACTGCCTGTCATGGTTCTACTACGTGCGCCCGATGTGGTAGTAAAGAACATGATAACAAATCTTGCTGTTCAAAAAAAAGCTAAATGTGTCAACTGTCATGGAGATCATCCAGCTTACTCTCATGCATGTCAGAAATAGAAAGATGAAAAAGAGATACAAAAAATTAAAACAGAACGAAACATAACATATTAGGATGCAAAAAGAAAGCTGGCTACCATTACACCTGTTCTGAGATTCCTCTTATGATGAAAAAAGCAACAATTAAAAAAGTGCCAACAGCAACTCAAACATGCATGTCTGTTCCACCATCTAATAATTTCACCATACCTGAACTTTATGATTGCAAGTGCTTCTCTGTTGAGCACATTAATCACAAGACCTATGGCCTTACTACAGAGACAACTTCAAAAATGGTCCCAGTCGATGAAAACTCACCTGTCAAAAAAATTATGGCAGAGATATCACTCAAAGATAAATCACCAGACACTCACACAGAAAGAAATGGCTACCTCGGGTACCCACTGAAAGTAAACTAAACCTACCAACTGACCCTAACACATTTGATGTTTTGAACACTCTACCAGAGGAGGAGATGCCAATTGGCCATCCATACTTCCCTAAAACAATGGATAAATATAAATCTGAACAAAGGTAAGTCCTCAACCTCCTGAAAACCAGACAAGTCAATAAAATCAAGACAATAGGAAAATTTTTACAATGGAACTGTTGTGGGATTCGCCAGAATATCGATGATATCAAGATGTTGTTGCAGAAACACAAACCTTTCTGTTTCTGTCTGCAAGAAACGTACTTAAGACCCCAATGAGGACCGTACCTTTAGGAATGTCACTGTTGTACGTAAGGATAGAACTGGAGGTGGTCCTGCTCATGGAGGAGTAGCTATCCTAGTGGGCAGTCATATTCCTTTCCACCATGTCCAGCTTAATACTACTCTGCAAGTAGTAATGATTTGGCTCTCTGTGGGATTTCTTGTTACAGTATGTTCAATTTATTTACCACCAAGTGCTGAGTTAAATGAAATTGATCTTGACAATCTTATCTTGCAATTGCCTAAACCATCAAACTGCCATACTTTTGATGGGTGACTTTAATGGTCACAATACTCTGTGGGGTTCTGCCAACACTAACAGATGAGGTCGAATCACTAAAAGAGTCCTTGATAATAATAACCTCTCCCTTTTAAATAGTAAAGTTAATACTTTCTTTCATATGCCTACCTGTTCATATTCTGCCATTGATCTTACAATCTGTTCCCCTTCCATTCTTCCACTGCTCACATGGGATGTTGAAGAGAACATATACGAAAGTGATCACTTCCCTGCTCTATGCACAATGTCCTCACAAGAACCATGCTCACCCACACGAATACCTATATAGAAAATGGACCAGGCTAATTGAAATAGTTTTTCTCATCTTGCAAAATTTAATGCTGATACTATCAGTCAAACCCCGATCAATGAAGCGGTAAAGTATATAGCAGAGTGCATTGTCCAGGCAGCAGCAGTCTCCATCCCGAAAACATCATCTTGGTTTCCATTCTATCCAAAGCTTGATGGAACCCAGAATATCAGGCAGTCAAAAAAGATCAACACAGAGCATGGAGCATATTTTGTAGATACTCCACCACATCAAACTTAATAGCTTTCAAGCATGCTCAAGCCAAAGCACGTTATATGATACGTCAGAGTCAAAAATAATCATGGATCCAATTTACTACATCAATTAATCAAATGACCAGTCCAAAAATCGTATGGGATAAAATCTGGAAAATGAAAGTCAGATATAGTGCACATTGTTTGTCTGCCTTAGACCATAATGGAAGTGTTATTGCTAATCCCAAAGCTATTGCAGACACTTTGGGAGAAACTTTTTCTAGAATCTCAGCAACAGATTCATATTCTCCTGAATTTTTAATACTGAAAGAGCAGCAAGAGAAACAAAGGCTTAATTTTTCTATCAACATTCTTCAGCCATATAATCAGCCATTTGCAAAGGAGGAATTAAAAAGAGTTCTCCTACAATCTCACCCTTGTGCAGTAGGGCCTAATGACATCATTTATGAAATGATAAAACATCTACCATCATCTTCTATGGATCTTCTTCACTTATTATACAATAGAATACTTGCAGAGGAAGAGTTTCCAAATTCTTGGCATAAGTCAATTGTTACTGCTATCCAAAACCAGGAAAAGATCCAACACAAGCAAATAATTATCGACCCATTGCTCTGATCAGCTGTCTTTTGTAAGATACTAGAGAAAATGGTTATGCCAGACTTCTCTGGTATTTAGAAAGCAACAGTCTTCTCTCCAGTACACAGTGTGGTTTCAATAGACATTGTTCAACCAAATGTTTAGACCATTTGGTTCGTTTAGAAACTTGTATAAGAGATCCATTTCTGAAACAAGAACATCTCATTTCGGTTTTCTTTGATATGGAAAAAGCTTATGACACAGCCTGGAGATATGGCATATTAAAAGATCTCTATAACCTAGGTCTCAAAGGACACCTCTCTGTATTTATTAAAAACTTTCTGTCCAGGTGAACTTTCCAAGTCAGGGTGAGACATACACTATCTCGACCATATCATCAAGAACAGGGTGTTCCCCAAGGCTCTGTCTTAAGTGTGATCCTTTTTGCTATTAAAATTAACTCAATCATTGAACAGCTTCCTCCCACTGTGGACAATGCTCTATGTGTTGATGACGTCACAATTTACTGTCACTCATATAACATGAGGATAACTGAAAGACAACTTCAGCAAGCAATTGATCATGTCTCTCTGTGGGCTCTTAATAATGCGTTTAAGTTTTCAACAGAAAAAAGTGTCTGTGTACACTTCTTTCAAAAACGCACTCATATCCCACATCCTGAATTAAGAATGGGACATACTGTTATTCCAGCAGCTACAAAAACCAAGTTCTTGGGACTCATCTTTGACAGAAAACTTACATTTCTAGCACACATTCGTCAACTAAGAGAAAAGTGCAAAAAAACTTTAAACTTATTTCGCACTCTATCCTCTACTGAGTGGGGGTGCTGATTGAGCTTCATTGCTCCATCTTTATCATGCACTTATATTCAAAGCTGGATTATAGGTTACTCTGTCTTAGAGAACTATGGTTCTGCAAGACAGAGTAACCTACGATGGTTGGATTCCATTCATCATAAGGGTATACGGATAGCTACTAGCGTCCTTCGCACATCACCCACTCAAAGTCTTTATGTTGAAGCAAATGAACCGGCTCTATCACTTTGATGGAAACAGTTATCTCTTAATTATGCCCTAAAATTAAATCTCTCCCAGATCATCCTACATGGACTAGCATCTTCTCTCTGCATTGGGAAGCTCAATATCACACACGCCAAACTGCTATACATCCTTTTGGTATGCGTGTTAAAGAGACTGTGCAAGCTGTTGATATGAATGTCAACAACATTAGCTACACTAAACATAACAGCATCCTTCCATGACAGGTTTGCACACCATCCTGCAACCTCTCACTTTGTCAGCTACAGAAAGCTTATACTCCATCATCCATCTACCTGCAGTTGTTTAACTCACACTCTGTTGGCTGTGCTGCTGTGTTTCCTGACATTATTATCTCAAATCAGATCCCACCAGACTGCAGTAATTATACAGCAGAGTTACATGCCATTCAGCTTGCACTGGTGCATATAAAAGAAAACTGCTACCAAAAGTGTATAATTTACACAGACTCATTGAACTCTTTACAGGCTATCTCCTCTCCTATGTATAATCCACAACCAGTACTTTATGAGGTGCTACACCTGTTTCACAAAATGAAAATCCTTAATTTTGATGTTCAGTTCTGCTGGATTCCCAGCCATGTCAGAATTAAGGGAAATGAGGCTGCAGATGCAGCTGCTAAATCAGCTCATACCTTCTCCACATATTGTTTGACAGTTCCATATACAGACTACAGACAGCTTATAAGATCAAAGGTAATTGCTCAGTGGGAGTGGCAGGAAACATTGACAAACAAACTATATGACATTAAACCTGAAATTAAGCACTGGCATTCTAGTCAATGTACAAAGAGAAGGGAAGAGGTTGTTCTTGCTAGGCTCTCCATAGCTCACAGTCACCTTACACATTCTTATTTACTGAGAGCTGATGACTCTCCCATATGTGAAAAATGCAATAAAAATCTCACTATTTATCATATTCTGGTAGAGTGTCAACAATTTACACAAGAGAGGAATGAAATTTTCACCTATCTAACCAAGCCATATACACTCAGGGAAGTGCTAGCAGACTCAGGCAGATTGCATGATGTTTTTAATTTTTTAGAAAGAATTAATTTGTACAGACACATTTGACTGTAAATTTGTTTATATATAAATACTATATTGCTTCACTTAATTTTTACACATACATATTATTCATTAGTTTAAATTTTGACCAATTATGTATTACTGTAGGGCTTGATCTTGTATATTGTAATTTTGTAAATAAGTAAATACCACAATGCTAAACTTAATTTTTATGCATATATGCTGTATAATAATTCCTTTCTGACTCTTTATTATTATTATTTATTATTATTATTATTACCCCAAGACCTCATTGAGTCAAAGACTCATCTGGGAGGTCCTTTTATCACACACATCTCATCATACCATGTCTGTCTTAAACACACTTAAACTCCTTGCAGACATCACACTCTCAGGCAAGGTATTCCAATCATTCACAACTCTGCATGAAAAAACCTGCCTCTCACTCCACTACTCACACCCTCTTTATACAGTTTCCAGGGATGACCTTTGGTTCTCCCCTGATCTCCCACTATTCTCTGTAGAACTTCTCCACCCCTTACCAACTTGCAGGTCTCTATCACCAGACTCTGCAAATTATATCTTCTCAATCTTTCCTCATACTCGATATTCCAGGGGTCAGAAACTACCTTAGTCAGTCTCCTCTCAACCCTTTCCAACATCTATTCAACCTTCTGAAAACCCGGTGACTAAATTTGGGCACAACAGTGTATGTGTGGCCTAATCAAAGCCTTATACAATGGAACAAGAATCTCCCCACTTCTACACGTCAGTGTCCTCCGCATCATTCCCACAAGCCCAGAATTTGTGTTGACTTCACAATTTTGACGATGTGTCTCCTAAATTTTAGATCCTTATCCACTATCACCCCCAGATCTCTTATTTCCTCTACTTACAACAATATATTCTTCACCAAGCATAAATTCTCCATCCAAATTTTAAAACCTTACATTTTGCAACATTGAACTCACATCCCCATTTCTGTGCCCAATCACTCAATTTATTCAAGTCTTCTTGTAGGGCCACAACATCTTCACTACTCTTTATGGTTCGTCCCAATTTTGCATCATCTGCAAACAACTGAATATCTCCATTTAAATCTTCGCTAATATCATTAATATACAAGTTAAACAGTAATAGCCCTAAAACAGACCTCTAAGGCACTCCACTAGTGACTTTCCTTTTCCTGGATATCGCACCCCCATACACAACTTGTCGATACCTATCAGATAGCCAGTCTCCAATCCAATGCACTAATCTAATATCCAACCCCATCTGCTCTAGTTTGACTCAACTTATCATGAAGTATTCTATCAAAAGCCTTTGTGAAATCCAAGCATGTTACTGTGTATCCTTCTCCTCTGTCCATGGAAGCAGTCACTTCATTGTAATAAGTAAGTAGATTACTAAAACATGACCTCCCTTTAGCAAATCCATGCTGTCCATCAAAGATAATACCATTGTTGTCAACCCAATTCTCGATCCTAGTTCTCACAAGCTTCTCCAACAACTTAACAACAACACCTGACACACAGATAGTTTGATACTTGAGTTCGATCACCTCCTTTATGAAGTGGCACAATCTTGCCCTCCTTCCACTCCTTAGGAACTTGACCAAGTGCAAGACTCATATTAAAAAAAATATGTCAAGGCAGGTGTCAACTCCCTGGCACATTCCTTCAGAATACATGGTGATATATTATCAAGTCCCACAGCCTTATTTACATCTAGTTTACTCAACTCCCCATACACCTCTTGCTCACTTACAGTCAGTCTCTCCTCCCCCATCATCAACTGCTCTCAATCTCTCCATGAAGTCACATTCACAAGATTGAAAGATCTTTATGAACTGCTCATTAAGTATCTCCACCACACATTCTGCAACAGCTGTCTTTATACCATTTTCTCCAATCAATGTCATCCTTCCATAATCATTCTTTCTTTTGCTAGCTACATATCGAAAGAACTCCCTAGGATTCTTTTTGGCTTCATTAGCTAACTGCTGTTCATACCTCTCTTTAGCTACTCTCACCAACCAAGTCACTCTCCTTGCCTGGTCTTTGTAGACCTCATGAAATTGGTTATTTCCACTTCTCTTATGCTACCTCCACAATGCCCTTTTTCTCTGTATTGCATGCTTAATCTCTTTATTCATCCATCTCACACCTACCTTATTTAACCTTCTCACCTTTGGAATACATTTAGACATTGAATCTACTAGATAGTTTTTGAAAATCCCCCAAGCTGCACCAATCTCTTTTCCAGGCTAACTCCTCATTCCACGCTACACCTGCAAGCTGTCTCCTGAGCTCTTCATAATCACCCCCCCCCCCTTGTAGTTCCACATATACCCTTTTCTCACAGGGGTCCTCGCACTGCTGGCAACCACCCAGGTAATCACCTCATGGTCACTCTCACCATTGGTGGATGATTTGACACCTCATTTATAATTACATCCTCTGATGAGATGACCAAATGCAAGACTCTCAATCCTCGTGTGCCCTCTGTTACATACTGTCTGAGGTAGTTATCCCTCAAAAACTCAAGAAACCCATTTTCTTTACTTCCAGTTGCTAACTCATCATTCCAATCTATATTGCCATAATTAAAATCACCCATAATGATGACTCCTTTCTTATTTGCCTGACTAATTTGATTATACATTTCGTAGTCAGTACCATCCACATTTCCTGGTCTATAACAACATCCAACCAAGTATTTCATTCCATTCACCTCTATCTCACACCACACTGCCTCAGAACCACGCACTGTTTCCCTCTTGCATCTCTACTTTGTATGGACATGCTCTTTCTCTGTCATCAATAGCACTCCCCCTCCCTTTTTACCCCTTCTATCTTCACGAAACACATCATAGCTTTCCATCTCTATTCCTGTCACGATGTCATCCTCTTCCAACCATGTCTCACTTATTCTGAATCTTTGGGTGAACAGACGCAATTAGTGCAACCATTTCATCTGCCTTGTTTCTTATACTTCTAGCATTTGTATACAAACACAACAGCTCATTTCTGGATCTACAGCTAGTTCCACTGATACCACTCACTCGATGTTATCTCTCCATGCTCGACTAGGGCCATTTCCCTTTTTTTTATATATATATGTGTATATGTTAACCTGTACTGTTATCTATTTAAGTACTGCTGAAACTTCTGCAGTGATTATGTTTATATGTAGCTACTGCATTGTTTAACTTAAATTTTGTATATGCATTTTATTTACTGGTTTATTTTTTGACTAATCGTGCATTGCTGTAGGACACCTTGTCTATTTGTGTACCCCCTAGTAATTCTGTTTATATGCAGCCTGCTAAATTCTGTTTATACTGCATTGCTAAATTTAATTTTCATACATGCATATTGTACAGTAATCCCTTTTTGCCTATTTTTATACTGCTGTAAAAGCATCTGTTATAATTTTACATATATGTAGATACTGCATTCCTTGGCTTAGTGTTGCATATTTTGTGTATTAACTTATATTGTTAACTATTTTTGTACAAATACCGTAATAACCTGACCTCTGACCTTGTGTGTTGCTGTACCCTCTGCAGCAGTTCTGTTTATCTGTAAATGCTGCTTTGTGGAACAAGATTTTTGTATTGTTTACAATTTTCTGTTGTTATATAGTTGTAACCTTTAGTATGGCACAGTATGACCTGTGTTGTCTTTGTGCCAAATAAACTATAAACCTAACCTTCTTCACCACACTGTTACATAACTTCCAGGAATGACCTCTGGTTCTTCCCCTCTCACCTACTCTTTTCATAATCCCCTCTGGATCAATCTGATAAAATCCTCTCACTCCTATCTACCAAACTCTGCAATCCACATCTCTTCAATTTCTCTCCATAGCCAGCATTGCAAACTCCTGATATTGTCTTAGTCACTCGTCTCTAGGCCCTCTCCAATGTCTCCACATCACATTGAAAACCAGGTGACCAGATCTGAGCACAATAGTCCAAGTGTGGTCTGACCAGTGCCTTAAGTGGCACAACCACTTCCTTATCCTTGCATGTTAGAGTACTTCTTATCATAGCAGCACTACGATGTGCAATCTTTGCAACCCTAGCAATATGCCCTCTAAACTTCAGTCTATCGTCAACCATTACTCCTAAATCTCTAATCTTATCCACTTCATGCAGTACAGCACCACTGACATAGTACACAGCCTTATATTTCTGCACTCCAAAATGCAATACCTTGTACTTATTAATATTAAAACTACAACCCTACTCTTTTGTCCAAGTAAAAAGTCTATTCAAATCTTCCTGAAGGGATTCATCATCAGCAAATAACTGAAGATCCCCAGTCAATCCACATAATATATTGTTTACAAACAAGTTAAATAGCAGGGCCCAAAGAACAGAACCCTGGGACACACCACTGGTTACCTTTCTTTTTTGACACACTGCTCCATCATACACAACATGCTAGTATTGTTGTTCAGAGAGCCAATCTCTGATCCATCTAATCTATTCCCATCCTCTGCAGCTTGTACACCAACTTATCATGTGGTAATCTATCAAAAGCTTTTGCAAAGTCTAAGAATATCACTGTATATGATTTTCCCTTATCTAACACACTTATCACCTTATCATAAAATGCAAGTAAATTACTGAAACAGGACCTAACCTTTACAAATCCATGCTGACCTTCATAAAGCATGCCATGTCCATCAACCCAATTCTGTATTCTATTCCTTACCTATAGTCGCTTCAATCTCCAACACTTTGCCCACAGCTGCAGTTATACAGACTGGCCTATAGTTGGAGACTTCTGTCTTAGAACCATGCTTGTGGAGGGGTACTATTTTGCCCTCTTTCCACTCCTTAGGAACCATATCCACTGCAAGACTTTCATTAAATAATCAGGTCAAGGGAATAACCAACTGTGGCACACATTTCTTAAGTATACATGGTGATATGTCATCCATTCCCACAGCCTTATTCACATCTAACCCAACCAACATCTGATACACCTCTGTTTCTTTTACTTCCAATTCTCCTAATACTTGTGCCTCTTCTATATATTGTACCAGATAATTTATACCAGTATGATATATGCTGATAAAGTGCTCATTCAATAATTCCACTATATCCTTTGCAGCTGTCATGACTATCCACCAATGTTAGTCTATCCGCGCAGTTAGCCTAGTGGCTGTGTGCTTCGCAACCATATGACTGGGGAAGGAGTGTTCCAGGTTCAATTCCTGTCGAAGACATGAGGAATATGAGGATCTTCCTCAGCCATAACCAAGTTAGCTGGTCTTGGGTGCATGCAGTAGGGTTTGTTCCACTAGTTTATCTGGCGTTTTTCATCCTGCAAGCAGGCAAACCAGCCCCATGAACACATATGGATCTACAGCCATAAATACTTAACCCCCTCCATGAGGGGACTCAACTCGTCCCAATAGGGATGGGAGAGAAAAAGGGAGGAAACTTCATATGAATAAATAAATAAATAAATGTTAGTCTGCCATAATTATTCTTCCTCTTTCTTGCCATGTAGCGGGAAAATTCCCTTGAGTTAACTTTTGCCTGACCAGCCAATCTAATCTGATACTGCACCTTTTCTTTCTTTACCATGCCCATCACCTTTCTAGCATGTGTCTTATACTCTTCATGGAACTGATCACCACCAACTGTCTTCCTCCATAACATTTTCTTTTCCAGCACAGCATGCTTGATTTCGCTGTTCATCCGCTCCCACTTTATTTACTCACTTAACCCTCAGTATGCAGTCATACATTGCTTTTGTCAGATACTACCTTGTGAGTTTCCATGCATTACAATCCATGGAAACCAATGAATTGAAGCAAATGGGAATGGAAATGAGGGACACTGAATGGAAAGGTCACAAAGTTTAGGATATGGAGGAGTAAAATACAGGGGGGAGAGAGAGAGAGAGAGAGAGAGAGAACAATATAACAATATAACCAGCAGATAAGGAATAGTTAACAGCAAACCAAATAGCAAAAAAGAACACCAATATTTCATACAATAAATTTCACATTCATTTACTAACATCTGTTTCAATACAAACATTAATAATGTGCACTACCACTTACAGGTCAAAATCTGATCTGCAATTCCTAACCGAACTCCAACTTACATCCACTATGACTACAGTTCATATCAGCTATCCCAACTACATCATGCATGATGCCTTTCTTAAGAAGAGCAGAATGTGCTTTTGTCAAATCAGACATTCCTTGCCAAAGATGATTAAATCTTGAATTCTCACTATACTATTTACTCTGGCCCAAGATTAGATTTCCTAGATTTCAAAAATGGCAAAGGCAGCAAATGAAAGCAATAGAGTGAGACTTTCATTTGCTGCCTTTATCATTCTCATAACTCAGATACCATGGTCTTTTGATTATTTATCTCTGAAAGATGATTTGACACGGTCTAATTAATTATCCAAACTGTGAGGTTATCTTGTAATAAGACTTTAATGCTCCTAAGTCAAACTGGATTCCATTCTCTAACTTCACAGATTAAGATAGAAGGGAAGGCAAACCATTTGCTATCATTCATTATTCATTATCTAATGCTAACTATTAACCTGCCAACTAGAATATCATCCTGGCTGACAGGTTATTAGCCTAGTGGCTATGCGCTTCGCAACCATATGCCTGGGGAACGAGTGTCCTAGGTTCGATTCCAGTCGGTGAAGGGAGGAGCTGAAGGATCTTCCTCAGCCATAGCCAAGTTAGCCAGTCTTGGGCGTGGACAGCAGGGTTTTTCCCCCAGTTTATTCTGGGGTTTTTCATCCCGCAAAGCAGGCAAACTGGTCTTGAGAACTCAACACTACAGGCCATAGGATACACCGGGGCATAAGGCTGACCATCTTATCCTGTAAACGGAGTGAGGTCCGATGATCAATGGACCCTCGACACCGCAAGGTAAAAGAGGGTATAAGGAAGATGATGATGATGAGATGATCTTTTCTTAACAAGCTCTCCCTCCAAATATATTGCCAATTCTTTCTCTCCACTGGGCCACCCTGTCCATTACTATACCCATGTTTCATTTTCTAGATTGATCTCCTGCCAAACAATCGCATCCCCATACCTATGGTATTGCAATGGTGCCATTTGGAATGACCTGTGAGATTTTTACACCTCCTTTGCATGGTCTAAGTATACTGTCTGCTCTCCTGATCCAAATACCTGATCTGACCAAATAACTGGAATAATACTTGATGGAATGAGAACCTTCATTCCTCACTATAGCAAACTCTTGACAACTGCCCAAGCACTAGTTTTCTAAAAAGTATTCGAACTTTTTAAAACAAGATAGAAATTCATCATATGTTCAATGGTTCAGCTTCTTATTCACCCTGCACTACAGCCCAAAGGAAGTGTAAAAGAAAAAAAATCAACAGACCTAGACAAAAGGCAGACTTAAAGCCAAATGTAGTAAGCTTTCCTGCTCAAATGGTGGTCAAGCATTCTGATTACTCACTTAGAATTAATGGATGTGATGTTTGCACTTCCTTGCTTCCTCTCTCTCTCTCTCTCTCGCATCTTAATGGCGACATCGCCCAAAGATAAGGAAGACCTTCCATCAGTCTTTTCCTCCAACCCCTGTATAGACAACCAAGGCAAATATCTCCTACTATATCACAAACTGCTCACTGTATGCATCCTCTGATCTTTCACTAAAAGGACACCAGGAAAACCTTCAGTAGTCTTTATACTAATAAGTCTTCCTGTCTAGATAATATCTTTCCAAATGTGCTAAAAACTAGTGCTCTAGAATTAGCATTCATCCTGTATCAACTATATAAGCTATCACACTCATCTGGCAGCTATTGAACAGCATGGAGGCAAGTCTTTATCAAGTCCTAAAAAAAGGGAGATAAAAGTCAGCCATCAAACTAATGTGCCATTTTCCTCACCTCAACCTCAATATACTCAAAAGGGATAGGGACAATCATCAACAACCAGAGACCCCTCCATCATTTAATTAGTGATCACCAATATAGATTATGTTACCCTTGTTCTAAACCTGAGTTCCTCACTAACTTTATCCAACTTTGAACACAGACCATTAAAATTTTTGAGAAATTCATATGGTTGCTCTTGACATTTCCAAGGCATTTGATTCTGTGTAGCATTGAAGTCTTCTTACAAGAAGACTTCAATGCTACATCTTATGGACTTCCCACTTATGGAATTCCCACTTATGGAATTCCATAAGTGGAATTCCCACTTATGGAATTCCATCTTATGGACTTCCCACTTCTGTGACCAACTGCCCTGCTCCCTTTCAGGTCCTTCATTGTGTGTCATGGTGAATGCCATTCTTTCATTAAATGTCTTTATAGATGCTAGAGTACCCCAGGGTTCTATACGCTCATCCACACTCCACTTGATCTTCTCCTCAAATCTTATCCATAGTTTTTCTGATGACAATATTCTTCATTCGAAAAACTGTAAAGTTGGATGAAGATAATCTAGTGAATTTTAATGCTATTTATCAAAACACAGTCCTGTCTCATTACTCCAGAAGAAACATCCTATTTAATTCTCTCTTGCTTTTGATAATGTTCCAGTCTCATTCATGAACAGTTTTCTCTTCTTGGGTTGCATTTCACAGGTTTACAAAGTTAAAAAATTTAGATGATAGGCAGAAAAGAGGGCATGTGATAGAAATATATACATTACTCAAGACGTTTTACAGTATATATGCAGAAGAAAATTTTCAGTACTTGACAAAAAAGCAATGAATCACCCCTGGAAATTGTTTAAGGCTGTGGTTGACAAGGTCATGAGGACAAGATTTTTTGTTTAGAGAATGGTGAATGAGTAGAATAAATTGTGAACTTTGTCAGTGAATGAGTTCAAGGAGAAGTATGACAGATATTGTGTGAATAATATTGTGTGTACAACTCCCACGATAAGACTTCAGACTGCATGGCTATCATTAACAATAATAATGATAACAATAATATTCTTACTTCAGAGAAACTTTCATTCTGACTGGCTACCACCCAGATGATTATCTCGTGGTTCCTTTCATCAACAGGAAGAAGAGTTAAAATTTTGATCATCATGAGCTCTCTGTTGCCTCCAAGACATGTCTCTGCAGAACCTGAGAAGTTAATTTTTCTTGCTCATAGATAGCTTCTTTCCAATCTATGGTTCCATAATTATAATCATCCTTCTTCTCACCCCCCCCCTTACTTCTCGTTTGCTAAATCAATTGCTTATACATTTCCATGTCATCTTCACATCTGCATGCCTACAAGTAAAACAACATTCCACTGAATATCACATCCAGTCTATTTCCATCTCAGTACTATAAATGCTTGAAAACTATTTTCACCATCACCCCCCATACCAACATCTCTACCTTATGAGAATATGTGATGACACAATTTGTTTGCTGACTTCATCCCCCCCCCACTGCACACACTTCTCTTGCCCTTTCTGTCCTCAACAACAACAAAAAAAAAAAAAATCTTATTCTTTCTCCAGTCTTATTCCCATTAGTATATCATACCCATCCAATAATTTTTCACTTAGACCAGCCAATTTTTGAGCAAATCAACTCACTCAATACAACAAATTCTTTCTAATACTTCCTCCATTCACAAAGAAGCACATATCAACTCATAACTAGGTTTGTAACCAGTCCAATTCATGCTCCTGTCTCCTTCAGCTGTGTCTCCTTCACACCAGACCATTCCACTTAATAACAGCCAATTCTGTTTTCTCTAAATCTTCAACTTTTCCATTCATCCATGGCCACTCTCTCTTTATATTGATCTGTTTATGTCACACACACACACACACACACACACACACACACACACACACACACACACACACACACACACACACACACACACACACACACACTAATATGGCAGTTCACTTCCCTTATATCTTTTTAATTTTTATATGATATTACTAATATTCACTAAATATTTAGCCCTTTTTTTTGGCTTTATACTTTTTTACAAAGTAAAAATACATTAATAGATTTCAAACCAAAATTTTAAGTGAAATCATTTTTTTTTTATCTGACATACAAATTTTTTAAATTTTGTTGGCAACGCTCTATACACTTACTTGGTCTGAGCAGTAAGCCACGAGTTTACCATTGATATCAGCATCAGTCAATTCAGTCTTCTCAGACTTTAGTCGATTAATAGCTTCAGTTCTTGCAGCCATCATGCATACAAAAGTGCATTCACTGGCAGTTGTCTGGACAATAAATCAAAAGAAGGACTTTGTTTATTGCATTATTATTAATTTTATCATTATTATTACTTTATTAAATTCTTTGAAAATGGGTATTAGACACAAAAACAAATAGGAAACCCAATTAACAGTATAAGCTAGAGATTAATTCATTCTATGCACTGATTTATTTACATGCAGTTAATATAAAGAAAAAAAAACAGAGTTGTTCATTTCTAAAAAAGTCTGTCATCCTTAGTTAATCTCTTTAAAATCTATGGATATTATTGGCTTTTGATGTGTCATTGTTTGGAGATAGTGAGAGTGCATGGTATACAGTAGTTAGTCAAGTTCTGAGTGATATTTTAATTTTGCTGTAATCTCATTATTATTATTATCCCTAAAAACCCTCCATGGCTTCATATTCACAGTGGGAAGCCCTCTCTATCACACAGATGCTTATCAAATTGTGCTTTAATTGTTTACTGTTTTTGCATGCTCCACACTTTCAGATAATGCATTCCACTCTCCATCCAAAAATCTTCTCCTTACTTCTTTGCTTATTTCTTTCTTTCTCTTCTATGATAAAATCTCTTCTGCATTAATTTGATACAAACTATTCACCACCTTATGTCTCAATCATATCTTCCCCTCCTCCTCCTATACAACTAGGCTGATCAAGGGCTTGTACAGCAAAACTTTTACCTCTTCACTTCTGCATGTTAGTATCTCCTCATCACTATCATAAACAAATAATTCTATCAGTGTGGTCTTCAATTTCAGGTCTCTGTCTCCTCCAAGATATCTATACCAATTCTCTGCACCAGGTCTCTGTCTCCTCCAAGATATCTATACCAATTCTCTGCACCAGGTCTCTGTCTCCTGCAAGATATCTATACCAATTCTCTGCACCAACTACATTCCAATTGTACTTTCCAAATTTCAAAACTATATAATTTACAGCACTAAAAGGAGAGTCCACTCATGTGCCCACAGAATCAAACTATTTGAATCCTCCTTAAAGAGTCACAATGTCCATTTTACAGTCCTCTCCAATTTTCATACATTCAAATAACTGCAAATTTCCATTTAACCACCTCACCAGCCATTATGGATCAAATACGCATTAACATACGCTTCGTATCCATCATATATTTCAATGTTGTAATATCAATGGTATTACAATTTTAATATGCACTTCTTCACATCCATGATAAACTTGATGTCTATAGACGTCTTGGCTGGCAGCGTGGTTAAATCTCTTTCTGTATCAATGCATAAGTTGAATGATACTGTTCTTAAACTGACCTTTGTAATCAAAAATAATTTTCCTCTTCTTGGCCTCTCCATACACAGCTTGCCAATATCTAAGACAGCAATCTGTCTACCTCACTAATCTACCATCTGTCTACATCAATTCCACTTTATAATTAACTTGTTGTATTGCAATCTATCAAAGGAATTTTCAAAACTGAAATATTATACTATATATACTGTATCTCCCTCGTCCAATGTCCTGTCACCATGTTGTAATTTGAAGCCTCTATCTTGACACCCTTTTTGCAAAGAGGAACAATTTTATGCTCCTTCCATATTCTTGGGAATCTTTTCTGTAGCAAGACTTCTTGTTAAACAAGGCACATCATTAAGACAAGTCATATCCTTATTAAAATCAAGTATATTTACTTCCTCCTATATTTTCTCTTCTGTCACTACTAACCTCTTCACCTTTCTCTCTACACTGAAGTTTTTTGGAGTATCATGTTTTTGAAGTTAAAATACCTTGATTTACTCATGAAATACTGCAACTACATCCTCTATAATGGTAACTGGTCTAATTTTACATTACATAATATCATAATAATTCTTTTTTCCACACACACACACATATCAAAAGAATTCTATGGGATTTTTTTTCTTGGCCTGATTGGCTAAGAAACATTCCTGATTGGCTACCCATTCTGCACTTTTGCTTTCCTTACTGCACCATCTTTCTAGCTAGGTACTGTGTGAATATGTGCATGTTTAGTGGTCCATGTTTAGTAATCCTTCTGCTATATATTGACTCAGCAGAGATGCCTATGAAATAAGAATAAATAATAATAATAATCTGTGTTGTATTGTTAACATAAGTGGAACAATAATGAAACAGATCCTCTGTGCACCACAACTGAGTTTCCAATGTTCTGTCTCTTACCAGTCTACTATTCCATGCGTTCTAATTTAAATAGCAACTTGTCATGTGGAAATTTATCAAAGGGCTTAATAAAATGTAAATTACTGTATGTGCATCCTCCATGTCCAATGCATCTATCACCCTGTTGTAACAAATAAAATGTCGTTGCTCCTTAACTAATCCATGGTGATCCTTCAGAGAAAGAATTTTACTTATCAACCTAACCTGAGGTTGTAGCCCTCATCACTACTCAACACCTTAATCTCTCTTTCTCTCTCTCTCTCTCTCTCACACACACACACACACACACACACACACACACACACACACACACACACACACACACACCAGTCTGTAATTTATTATCTCGGTCTTAGAACCACTTTTGTGAATCAGTACAATTTTAACCTTTCTTCCTTTCAGTTTTTCCCCATTTTATTGCACTACTAGCAACCACCAAGGTATCAACTGGAGGGTGATTTCACATCTCATTTATAATTATATCCTCTGATGAGATGATCAAATCCAAGACTTTCAATCCTCGTGTGCCCTCGCTTATGTACTGTCTGAGGTAATTGTCCCTCAGAAACTCAAGGAACTCATTTTCTTTACTTCCAGTTACTATTTCATTATTCCAGTCTATCTTGTCATAATTAAAATTGCCCATAATGATCATCCTTTTTTTATATGCTTGGCTAATTCGATTATACATTTCATAGTCACTACCATCCACATTACCAAGTCTAGAACAACATCCAACTAAGTATTTCATTCTATTCATCTCTATCTCGTGCCATACTGCCACAAAACCACTGGCACTATTTCCCTCTTGTATCTCTACTTTGTATGGACGTAACTCTTTCTCTATCATCAATAGCACTCTCCTCTCTCCCTTTTTTACCCTTTCTATCCTCATGAAACACATCATACCCTTTCATCTCTATTTCCTGTCAGGATGTCATCCTCATCCAAGCATGTCTGACTTATTCCAACATTTGGGTGAATAGACTCAATTAATGCAAACATTTCATTTGCCATGTTTCTTACACTTCTAGCATTTGTATACAAACACAGCAGTTTATTCCTGGATCTATAGCTAGTTTTATGGATACCAATTATTTAAATGTGATTTCTCATGCTTAACTCAAGCAATTTCTTTTTCTCCTTATTCATCTTAGAAGCTTCTTCAAATCCGACTGTTTTTCCTTGATCCCAGGTCATCCCCGTCCCTTTTTTGTCTACATATGCATTCACATCATTTTGGAGCATCTACCTTTCTCAAGTTGTGTTCCTTTGTCCACCCTGAGCCTCCCCGTTTCCCTGTCTGTCTTCTCTATACTCATGCTGCTCATTTCTTCATTCACAACCAGCTCTTTGATCTCTCCTGTTCTTCCATATTGCTTACCACTTGCTCAGATTCATTCTGTACACCCACTTCTCTACCTTCCAGCAGCAGTCTCTCCAAGCGACTCACACCAAAACCACTCAAAAGTAGTCCATCGGTTCTATAGAATTCACTTTGTCCTTCAAACTTATTCTGCACATTAACAAACTGCACTTCTTTCTCCACACACATTCCAGCTAACATATCATATATCATTCATAATCCTTGCTCTCTGCCTCATCTCGCTGCTGTCATACCTGGAAAACATGCTTACTACCTTTATTATCACACTATTCTCTTTTATCTGTCTCAACAACCTCCTGATATCCAGTCTGACATCATTTGTACCTATTACAACTAATAACTGTTTTGCTCGCTTACTTCTCATATCTAATGTCTCAATCATTCTACTCATTCCACCTCCAATTAAACATACTTTGTGCATCCTCTAGTCCAGCACACCTTTAATAACTGAATCACCATACAACGCCACTCGCAGATCTTTCATTATCTCTTTTTATAACAATATTATTTGCTTTCATCATTTTTACTCTTCCATACATATCTTGAATTCTCTTAAATTCATTCTGCATCCATTTCATTTCTTTCCTCATCTTAACATACTTAACTTTAGAATCTTGCATCACATTTTTGCTGTCATTCATTCTTTCGAATTTTTGAACCATACATCACGCTTTCGCTGTCATTCATTCTTTCGAACTTTCAAACCTTGCATCACACATTTGTTCTCATTTATTCTCTCAATTTTGTTGCCAGCCATACAGCAGCCAACGTCACTTGCCACCTTGTCAACTGCACTTTGTTTTTTAACTTCCACCACATTTGCATCACTTTCCCCTTTCTTATCATCGATCATTAAGTTTCTCAGATCGCTCATTCTCTTTTTCGAAACTATTTTAATATTTTTTCACTGCTCTTTTACACCGTCCTTTTCTATCAGATGAGCCTCCTTGTGGCATTCTCACTACTAACAATTTCAGTTATCAACATATTAGCATTTATCAAGTCCTCATTCAGCTCACACTTCACACACACCCTTCTCCTTCCATCTGCCTTAAATATTCACAATTTATCTATGTAATCATAGATAAATTGTGGATATTTAAGGCAGATGAGTAGATATAGCACACTTCACATTTTACGAAATGACTGAAATCAAAATTAAATTCCTGCATGGACAAAGCCTCTGCAATCTTTCCTTCACCAGTTACTATACTGAGCTCTAATTTCACCAAATTCGTAAATAAACTTAAACAAAAAATCCCACACACTAATAATACTGCAATATATCCACAGTCAGGAGGATAAGCCAAGTGGGGTTTAAGTTGATGAGTAGGGATCTAAAGCAAGAGATGCAAAAAAAGAAAACACTTTTCATCATGTAGCGAGCAAGAGAAAGAATGACTATGAAAGGATGATGGTAGGAACATGACAGTAGCAAAAGAAATAGCTGGATTGCTAGGTAATCATTTTGCAAAGCTGTATCATCCAGGTGGAGATTTTACAATTGATGATGTGACAGAGTCTAATTTCAAAATTGAGGTAGCTGAACAAGAGTTTCTCAACATATTGAAAAATATCAATGTGAATACAGCAGTAGGATTGGATGGCATGTTCACCCACATGTTACATGAATGTTCAAGAGAATTGACAGTGCCTCTGAAGGAATTGTTCAATCTAAGGAGGTTGAACTGGACTTTGCAAAGGCAAATACTGTATGGAAAACTATAACAAAAGTTAGAACAAATAGAAATGGATATGAAGCTGGTAGCATGGATAGGGGATGGCTGATAGACACCAGAGAGTAGTATATGGCAAAGTGAAATCTGGGAGATGAGTGTGACAAGTGGAGTCCCCTATGGCTCCATACTAGCACTACTCTTTCATTTGTATATTAATCATATAGGGTAAGATTTAAAAAGGATATTTGGTTGTTTGCTGATGATGCAAAACCGAAGAGGACAATAGTTGATAAAGGTGATGTAGTTATCTTGCAGGATCATTAAATTGGCACTTGAGCAAAGGATAATGGTTATCAATTTAATGTTGCAAAGTGTAAGGTTAAGGTTATGCACTTTGTGTTGAATAGTTTACATACTGTGTATCACACTGATGTTCATGGATTCAGAAAATTGATAGGCTAGAGAATTGGGGATAATGGTGGACAGAGTTTGATGTTGACAAACACACTAACAACTAAAGACAGGAAGGTTATTATTCCTCTTTATAAGGCTTTGATTCAGCCACATCTTGACTTCTGTGTGCAGATTTGGTCACCTGAATTTCTTTGGGACCAAGACATGGTGGAGGGGATTCATAGATTAGTGACCAAGCTGGTGACAGGGCTATAGAATGCTCACTAGGAGGCAGGTTGAAGGTCGGTGGGTTGAAAAATTTAGTTTAGTTAATAGGAAAAAAAGAGGGGACATGATAGAAACTTAGAAGTCATTAAAGAGGTTTATAAGATTGACACAAAGGAAGTTTTTTCAATACATGATGAATAGGACAAGAACTAGAGATTCCTGGAAGCTGTGTATGATTATAGTTAGTAAGGGTGTGTAAACTAGATTTTTTACTTGTAGAGTGGTGAGTGATTGAAATTAATTGCAATAATTAAATGATTAATGAATTATTAATTAAAAATTACTGAATGAGATTAATTAAGGATTATAAAAAGAAGTTAGCAAACAGATTAAAGACATAGAAAATCCAGAGAATTTTATTGTTATATATATATATATAACCTTAGTGAATGTAGATGGCAGGAAAGTGTCAGATGCAGATGAAATAGCTGAGTTGTTTGTTTAGTAATATATACATTCCAGGCATACACATGAGCTCTTTGGATGCTAAGAGAGAGGGAGATGAATTAAAGATACTAAGAAATTATATACTTGGTTTAATCCTTTATACAACTGTAAGCAAACGATGTTTGAAAGTGAAGTATTTTCAGGACTGGAGCAACTAGTATATACCGATACAGAAGATGATGACTTCACATCACTTGTTCCTTAGTATCCATAATGCAAAGCACATATCCTTATGGATATGTATAATGCTATGCATTATGGGAAGGATCACTACCCAAACTGGTTTTGACCTTTATTGAGGTCTCGTCAGTGGGAACCAGACCCAGAGGTGATACTAGGGTTGAAGTAATGCCAAAGTCATAATTTCTTATACAAGTAGCTAAAAACTGTCACAACTTATTATTAAAATATTCTGGATTAGAGATATTTGTTGGAATTTTTGTTTTTGTTTTGTTTTTGTTAGAGATATTTATTTTTCCACTTGGTTATACTATTGGTTTAATCCTTTATCCAAGTATAAGCAAACAAAGTTTGTGCCTGAAATATTTTCAGGACTTGGGCAACTTGTATATAGAAGCTGATGTATATAGCAGTATATGATTTCTTGGTATCTTTAATTTATAGTAAAACAAAGTGGTAAAACTTCTACAACAACTATCTCTAATCTAGAGTATTTTTATAATAAGGTGTGACACCATTTGGCTAGTTGTATAAGAAATGATGACTTTGTCATTACTTCAACCCAAATATATCACTTTTGGGTCTGGCTCCCATTGATGAGATCTCAATAAAGCTTGAAACCAGTCTGGGTAGTGATCCTTCCCATAATGCATAACATTATGCATACCTATAAGGATAAGGATATGTGTTTTACATTATGGGATACTAAAGCAAGTGATGTGAAATCATCAGCTTCTATATACAAGTTGCTCCAGTCCTGAAAATACTTCAGGTGCAAACTTTGTTTGCACCTGAAGTATTTTCAGGTGCAAACAATGATAAAGGATTAAACCAAGTATATAATTTCTTGGTATCTTTACTTTATAGTATAACCAAGTGGAAAATCTTCTAACAGAGGGAGATGAAGGAACGAAGGTAGATGAGTTAGCAGTATTAAAGGTATTGCAAGAGCTTGACTCATATACAGCAGTAACAGTATTGAATATTGACACAGGTGATGAAGGAATGCGCAAAAGAGTTAAATTCCTTTTGCCTGGTTGTTTAACGTGAGTCTCAGAACATACATGATTCCTAACGAATGGAAGGAATGCAATATAATTTGATTATACTAGGAATGATGCAGCAAATTATAGGCTAATTAGTATTTCTTGTATAAAGTTAACAGGATATTGGAAAGGCTGGTTAGATATCACATCCAAATTGAATAGACAGCACTAGGCTCCTCTGTAGAGTGCAGCATGGTTTTGTTAAAGGTAGCTCTTTTAGCAGTTGATTATGTTCTATAGTAGAATGATAGCAGAGTTGGATAATCGAAATGGATACACTATTATACTTCTGGATTTTGGCAAGGTATTTGAGAGAATTCCACATTGGCAACTGTTATACAAACTCAAAGGATTGGCATGGAAAATAATCTTGTGATATGGACTAGAGAGTAGCTGCTGACAAGTATCAAGAAAGTATATATATATATATATATATATATATGATGATGGAAGAAGAGGAAAGTGATTATTTAACTTGTATATTAGTGATATTTGGGAAGAACCTTGAATGTCGTATCCAAGTTATTTGCTGACGATGCTGAATTAGGGAGAGCAACAAGGGACACAGCTGATAAAGAATCCCTGCATTTTGACCTGAACTGACTGGTTATATGAGCAAATGATGATAAATATCAGTTTATTGTTACCATGTGTAAGGTTATGAAGTTTGAATAGAAGACATTGCTTCCAAAGCATTATAGGGGATCTTGCTGCAAGCATTCAATGAAGCTAGAAATTTGAGAGCTGTAGTGAACAAGGAATTAAAGTTCAGGCAACACATTGTAAATGTGGTTAAGGCATCACATTTGTTAAAGAGAACACTAAATTGTAAGAAGAAGTTATTCTTCTACTTCACAATGCTAGATGAGACTACATCAGGACTATTATGTACACATATAGTGATGCGGTTTCCAAGGAGAAGAAGAAAATGTGATGTTCAAATTTTGAAGAACAGATATAAATATAAGTAATTATTATTATTATTATTATTATTATCCAAGACGCCATGGAGTCAAAGACACATCTAGGAGGTCCTTTTTTCATACATACAGCTCATCATACCATGCTTTAAACACACTCAAATTCTCTGCAGACCCCACACTCTCAGGCAAGTCATTCCAATCATTCACAAGTCTGCATGAAAAAACCTTCTTCTCACTCCCCCTACTCACACCCTCTTTATATAGTTTCCAGGGATGACTTCTGGTTCTCCCCTGATCTCCCACTATTTTCTGTAGAACTTCTTCAGCATCTTATAATAACCCCTTAATAACTTGTAGGTCTCTATCATATTTCCACTCTTCCTCCTGTCCACCAGACTCTGCAAGTTGCATCTCCACAATCTCTCCTTATACTCGACATTCCAGAGGTTATGAACTACCTTAGTCAGTCACCTCTGAACCCTTTCTAACATCTCTTCATACTTCTGAAAACCAGGTGACCAAATCTGGGCACAATAGTCCATGTGTGGCCTTATCAAAGTCTTATTCAATGGAACAAGAATCTCCCTACTTCTACAAGTCAGTGTCCTCCGCATCATTCCCAGAAACCTTTGTGTTGTCTTCACAATTTTGGCTATGTGTCCCCTAAATTTCAGATCCTTATCCACTATCACCCTCAGAACTTTTATTTCCTCCACCTCCGACAATATATCCTCACCAAGCATAAATTCTGCATCCCGTTTTTGTTTTCCAAATTTTAAAAGCTTACATTTTGCAAAATTGAACTCACCTCCCGATTCCCGTACCCAATCACTCAGTTCATTCAAGTCTTCTTATAAGGCTACAACATCTTCTCTACTCTTCATGGTTCATCCCAACTTTGCATCATCTGCAAACAACTGAATATCTCCATCCAAATATTCACGAATATCATTAATATACAAGTTAAACAGCAATAGCCCTAAAACAGACCCCTGAGGCACACCACTAGTAACTTTCGTTTACATGGATATCGCTCCCCATACACTGCTTGTTGATAGCTATCAGATAGCGTCTGCAATCCAATGCAGCAATCTAATATCCAACCCTATCTGTTCTAGTTTGACTATCAACTTATAATGCAGTAATCTCTCAAAAGCCTATGTGAAATCTAAGTACAGGTAACCCTCGTATAACACAGATGTTAGGCTCCACAAAAATGGCGCATTATATAAATCGTGTTTTATACGAGACTCAGATCACATAGAAAAAGTAGGGTTAGGTTCCGAAATGTTTTTTTATTTTTATTTTTATTCATTTTTTTTAAGATTATATAAACAATGACATATCCAACAAAAATACATTTTTATTTAATTCAGGTAATTCATGTCAGCTAAGAAAACATATAAACTATGAAACAAATACATAGTATAAAATTATAAAAATTATAAATTGTATGTAAACTTCATTGCACATAATGCATAAATGTTTTAGACAAAATAAAATAAAGTGTATATTTTAATCATCATCACTCTCTTCAAAACTAATATTTCGTAGATGTTCTTTATTTACGAGGGGCCGGACGCTGTTGTCACTTGAAATCTCTTGGACATCATTAGTATAATTCTCATTACATACTTCGGCTAGTTTAGTTACCAAGAAGTCAGTAAAAAGACCTTGCTTACCACTATGCTGCCATAATACTGAGCTAAACAAACATCCAATTGTCTCGTAAATTTTCCGGAATGCTCCATTGAGGGATCATTATCCATAAAATAACTTCCTAACTTTCTTGCCAAGTCCAATTCTTCTGCTCATTTCTTTAAACTGAATTCTTTAATGGATTCATCACAATCAGAATCTTCAACATAACTTTCCCTGCCATTTGGTTTGACATCATCTATTAATTGTACCAGTTCCTTCTCATTTAAATCTATTTCCCCATCAATTAATTCACTATTGAAGAGATTGGAGCACTTATGAAGTTCGCAAACATTGAATTTCATGTGCTGATCGAAACTGAATATATCTTCAGTCTTGATCAATTCTTACGTTGCCAGTTTACAGTGGGTGGGTTTATCCCTATTAACAAACGCATATATTGCAAAAGCCCTCTAAGTGGCCATTACTATAAAATTTTTTTTTTACATAAAAAAAAGCATTACATATTGCATGTAACTCACCAAAAAATAAAGTGCTCAGCTTCAGATTAAGACACTTATGATTTTTAATGGGCTTTCCTGGCAGAAAACAACGACAATTTTCAACAATAAATATTTTATATGGTAAACAATTGACGTACATCGTGCTAAAGGGTATTTCCTCTAATATGAATTCGCTACTTATAATTACATGCGCGATACGGGCAGACGCAAATTTAACATAGATAAAATTGGATTTTTAAGTCACACTTTGAAAAATATATGAAAAGATAAAGGGTTACTACAGTTTGTAGACCCTCTTATATCAAAACTGCGTTATACGAGGGTTACCTGTATATTACTGTGTATCCTTCTCCTCAGTCCATGGAAGCAGTCACCTTATTGTAATAAGCAAGTAGATTACTAAAACATGACCTCCCTTTAGCAAATCCATGCTGTCCATCAAAGATAATACCATTGTTATCAACCCAATTCTGGATCCTAGTTCTCACAAGCTTCTCCAACAACTTAACAACACCTGACACACAGATAGTTTGATACTTGAGTTCGATCACCTCCATTATGAAGTGGCACAATCTTGCCCTCCTTCCACTCCTTAGGAACTTGACCAAGTGCAAGACTCGTATTAAAAAAATATGTCAAGGCAGGTGTCAACTCCCTGGCACATTCCTTCAGAATACATGGTGATATATTATCCAGTCCCACAGCCTTATTTACATCTGGTTTGCTGAACTCCCCATACACTTCTTGCTCACTTACAGTCAGTCTCTCTTCCCCATCATCAACTGCTCTCAATATCGCCATGAAGTCACATTCACCAGATTGAAAGACCTTTATGAACTGCTCATTAAGTATCTCCACCACACCTTCTGCAACCGCTGTCTTTATACCATTTTCTCCAATCAATGTCATCCTTCCATAATCATTCTTTCTTTTGCTGGCTACATATCGAAAGAACTCCCTAGGATTCTTTTTTGGCTTCATTAGCTAACTGCTGTTCATACCTCTCTTTAGCTACCCTCACCAACCAAGTCACCAGCCTTGCCTGGTCTTTGTAGTCCTCATGGAACTGGTTATTTCCACTTCTCTTATGCTGCCTCCATAATGCCCTTTTTCTCTGTATCGCATGCTTAATCTCTTTATTCATCCATTTCAAACCTACCTCATTTAACCTTCTCACCCCTTGGTATAAATTTAGACATTGCATCTACTAGATAGTTTTTGAAAATCCGCAAAGCTGCATTGATCTCCTTTCCAGCTAACTCCTCATTCCATGCTATACCTGTAAGCTGTCTCCTGAGCTATTCATAATCACCCCCCCCCCTTGTGGTTGCACATATACTCTTCCTTTTCTTACAGAGGTCCTCACAATGCTGGCAACCACCCAGGTAATCACCTCGTGGTCACTCTCACCAATTGGTAGGTGATTTGACAATTCATTTATAATTACATCCTCTGATGAGATGACCAAATGCAAGACTCTCAATCCTCGTGTGCCCTCTGTTACATACTTCTGAGGTAGTTATCCCTCAAAAACTCAAGAAACTCATTTTCTTTACTTCCAGTTGCTATCTCATCATTACAGTCTATATTGCCATAATTAAAATTGCCCATAATGTTCTCTCTTTTCTTATATGCTTGGCTAATTTGATTGTATACATTTCATAGTCACTACCATCCACGTTACCTGGTCTATAACAACATCCAACCAACTATTTCATTCCATTCACCTCCATCTCACACAATACTGCCACAAACCCACTGGCACTAATTTCCTCTTGTATCTCTACTTTGTATGGACATAACTCTTTTCTATCATCAATAGCATCACCCCCCCCTCCCTTTTAACCCCTTCTATCCTCGAAACACATCATAGCTTTCCGTCTCTATTTCTGTCAGGATATCATACTGATCTAATCATGTCTCACTTATTCCAACAATTTTTATTCAAGGAATGTTACAGAAACAAATGAGATTTTGCATCTTATGGCTGGTTAAACTCTGGGACACTCTTGGAAAATATAAGGGTGTGGTTAGTAAGCATGTAAAGCTCAAATTCTCATAGTGTGGAATGAATTGCCATTAGATGGTGTAAGTATGTGTGTTTAAGCCACAGCCTGCCAACTTCGATTGCAAGATCTCAATATTTAGTCATTTTTTCCAGCTCTTTGTTGTTAATGTTGTTATCACTGGGTTATCATTGATGTTGTTATCGATAATTGTGATGTCAGGTCTATTGTGTTCCAAATGCTAATCAGTTTGTATTCTAAAGTCCCAGAGAATATTTGCTGTTTCATTTTTCAGTACTGTCTTTATTTTATTCTGCCACTAGTTATCAGAAGTAGGAAAGCCATACTTTTTGCTACATGCTAATGTATTATTTTGTCCACTTGATCATGGCAGTATTTATAATCACTTTGAACTATCTTTCTGCAGGCACTGATCAGGTATTCTACAGTCTTATCTTTCTGATTGCATAATCTGCATTTTGTTATTATTGATGTTCAAAATTTTTGCTTTGATTGCATTAGTTTGTAATGCCTGTTCTTGAGCAGTTAAAATAAATCCTTCTGTTCCTTGGGTTTATTTTTCAAGTGTACATATAAGTTATTTCGATGTTCCTTTTTATAATTGGGTTTGTTTCCTATTGCTTTTAGAAGGCCCTCTTGTGATATAATAGCTCTGAACAAATGGCTTGAAGCATTTGTTCAGAGCTATTGTCAATGTAATTTTTTAAACTAATTTCTTCTTCTTTCACAGTCTATCTCTTTGCAGCAGATCCCATCCACCTATTCTTCTTGGTAGGTACAGCTGGTCAACATCATTTGTGGATGTAATGCATCATGCATTACATCCACATTAATTTTCTAGTTTTCAGTCGAATTTGTCCAGGTCTTCTTTTGTACAATTTATTGTGCCAGCTGTGTAACAGATCACTGGTATAGCCCAAGAGTCCATTGCTGTAATTGTGTTTAATCCATTGAGATTTCTAACTCTTTTGGTGTATTCTGCTGCTGCTGCCTGTTGTTTAACTTTCAAGTAGAATATCACTGGCTTCTAATATTCCTAGGTATATATAGTGTTCGTTAGCTGAAATTGCTTTTATATATTTCTCTTGATCAAAATTAAAATGGCTAGTGTCATTAATTTTTCCTCGTTTAATAGATAAATTGTGCATTTATCTAAACTAAATTCCATTTTGATTCCCTGACTGAAAATGCAAACTATGTTCAGTGAAGAGTCTATTTGCTGTGCTGATTTTCTAACTTCAAATCATCCATCTACAACAGATGGGAAATTTTAACATTATATTTAGGAATTTCATATCCTAGTTTTGATTTATTCAAAATCATAGACAAAAATATCAAAGAGTTAAAGAGCAATGGCCACAAGGAATTACCTTGGAAAATAACACATTTAATGCTAATATCTCTGAATCATTCAAGTTGTTTTCCATGATTTCATAGAAGCAGATTATTATCTAATCATCATCAAATTCCTGACATTTACCCTGAAGGGATTTACAGGATAAGACAGTGCTACATGAAAAATTTACATTATTACTAACTTCCTATCTACAATTTTCCTCCAAAATCAATCTGTTACCTGTCAAAACTCCAATATTATCAGATCTTATTTTTCTATCTTCTAAGACACTTTTTACCATATCAATCCACCTATATCTGGGTCTTCCTCTGGGTCTTTTTCCTGCCACCTGCAGAGAACACTTGTTTTGCTAATCTTTCCTCTCCCATTCTGTTTAAGTGATGATGGGGGAGCAATATCCCGGAAGAGGAAAGTCATAGTGGTATACATCAGGGGTCTCTTTTAGGGCTATTACTGTTTAACTTGTATGTTAATGATATTGGAAAAGATTTGGATGGGAATATTCAGTTGTTTGCAGATGATGCAAAGTTGAGATGAACTACGACGAGTAGAGAAGATGTTGTGGCCTTACAAGAAGATTTGAATGAATTGAGTGATAGGGTAAGGGAATGGGGATGTGAGTTCAATGTTGCAAAATGTAAGATTTTAAAATTTGGGAAACAAAGATGGCATGTAGAATTTATGCTTAGTGGGGATATATCGTCAAAGGTAGAGGAAATAAAAGATCTTGGGGTGATAGTGGACAAAGATCTGAAATTTAGGGAACACATTGCCAAAATTGTGAGGATAACATGACGACTTCTGCGAATAATGCGGAGGACACTGACTTGTAGAAGTAGGGAGATTCTTGTTCCATTGTATAAGTCTTTGATTAGGCCACACATGGACTACTATGCACAGATATGGTCATTTGATTTTCAAAAGGACGAAGAGATGTTGGAAAGGGTCCAGAGGTGTGGAAAGCCATTGATACCATCTGTTCATGCCCCTATTCTTTCTCAGGACTCTCATATCTGCAGTCTCTAGTCTTCGGTCAAGTGTTTTACTTCTAACCCTTCTCTGATCCATAAGGTAGTTTCTGACCTTTGGAATATCGAATATGAGGAAAGGATGAGAAGATGCAATTTAGAGTCTAGTGGAGTTAAAGAGTTTAGGAGGAATAGGGGAGATATGATAGAAACCTACAAGTGAGTAAGGGGTTGTTATAGGATCAATATTGGAGAGGTTCTACAGAAAATAGTAGGAGATCAGGGGAGAACCAGAGGTCATCCTTGGAAGCTGTATAAGGAGGGTGTGAGCAGAGGAGTGAGAAGCAGGCTTTTTGCATGCAGAGTTGTGAATGATTGGAAAGCCTTGCCTGAGAATGTGGTGTCTGCAGAGGATTTGAGTGTGTTTAAGGCATGGTATGATGAGCTGTGTGTATGATAAAAGGACCACCTAGATGAGTCTTGACTCCAACTCCATGGGGTGTTGGGGTAATAATAATAATATTATTATTAATAAATTAGAGGTAATCTTATGTGGTGACCATACCATATAAGATTACCTCCGCTAATAAATTCCTGGATGCTAACAATGTTCTGTGAAGTTCTTTCCTAATATCTTCGTTTTTAATATAATATTGCCATTGATGCCATCTGTTCATGCCCCTATTCTTTCTCAGGACTCTCATATCTCAGTCTCTAGTCTTTGGTCAAGTGTTTTACTTCTAACCCTTCTCTGATCCATAAGTTAAAATTGGTTTGAACACTGTCTTGTATACAGATAACTTAGTGTTTTGACTAATTTCTCTCTCATTCCATATAAATTTATTCAACCATACCACCTTTGTTCATTATGTTGTCTATTTCCATATTTAATTTATTAAATAAGGAATTATTATTAAATTATTAAGTTATTAAATTATTAATTAAGTTATTAATATTATTATTATGGGCTACTCCAATAAATCCTTAGACTCATCAAGGGAGGCCCTGAACATGATGTCAAGAACAATCCAACATTTATGCAGCATATTTTGCTTTGAAAACTCATTCACTGTTATGACACCAACACAGACTCTGGTAACCTATTCCACTCATTCACTACTCTCCAAGCAAAAAAACTAGTTCTAACACCCTTGCTAACTACACCCTTACTCAGTTTCCATGGATGGCCCCTATTTCTCCCACCACCACACCTGTTCTGAAAAATTTCCTTTGAATTAATCTTGTAAAACCCCTCAGTAATTTGTATGTCTCAATGATATCACTGCTTTTCAGCCTATCAATCAGTTTCTTTACCCCACAAATCTTCAAACAGTTCTCATAAGGTTCATTCCATAGACCTACTACCATCTTGACCACTCGCCTCTTAATCCTCTCCTCCTCCTCCTCTCACCAACAAACCTTGGTGCCCAGATCTGCATGCAATAGTCAAGATGGGGTCCTATCAAGGCTTGATAATGAGGAACAATAACCTGCTCGTCTCTGCTCATTCAAGTATTCTTCAGTAACCAAGTGATCTGATGAACTGCTTTAGCCAATTTCGCTATGTATCCCCTAAACATTAACTCCCTATCCATTAACTCTCCTAAGTCCTGGGCTTCGTTAATTTCCTGGAGTTCAGTTTCACCAATGTGTTATACAGCTGGTAATCTTTTCACCACAAAATGCATAACCTTGCACTTTGTCACATTAAACTGACATCCATTCTCCTTTGCCCAGTCTGCAAACTGAACTGAACTGAACAGACAACTGAACAGTTCCTCTCAGATCCTTTCCTATATTGTTAATATACAAATTAAACAGTAGCAGACCAAGAACAGAACCCTGCAGCATGCCACTAGTCACAGGCCTTCTTTTTGACTCTACTGAATAAACTACTCTCTGGTATCGCTCCATCAACCATCCTCGTATCCACTTCACCAACTATATACACATCCCCATGTGCTGCAGTTTACTGATTAGGTATCCTGTCAAAGGCTTTTGTAAAGTCCAGCAATATCACTGTAAATTTATTACCTTTATCCAACTCAGCTGTCACTGTATTATGAAATGTGAGCAAGTTACTGAGGAATGACCTACCCTTCAGAAAACCATTGTCCCCATACAATATCCCATTTCTATCTATCTATCTATTATTATTTCAGAAAATGTTTTCAGAATATTTAAGAATATATAAACATATTTAAGTATACACATGTGTATGTGTATAAGTAAGTATATTTACTTATAAGAATATTTACTCAGTGACTGCATCTGCATTCACCACAATGCCAGGCAATGCATTCCACTCACCAACCATTCTCCATGCAAAGAACCTGCTCTTTATGCCCCTACTCACACCCTCCTTATACAGCTTCCAGGGATGTCCTCTTGTTCTATCTTCTTCTCCAATTCTATGAAAACTGTCTTCAACATTAACCTGTTAACAACTTTTAACCAACTTAAATGTCTTAATGATATCCCCTCTGTTCTTCTTCCCATTCACAAGACTTTGCAAACTGCTATCCCTCAATCTGTTCTTACATTTAATATCCCAAAGATCAGTATCCCTTAGTCAGTCTTCTCTGGTTCCTTTTCAATATAGCCTCATCACCATGAAAACTAGGAGACTAAATCTGTGCACAATAATCCATACAAAATCTGATCAAGGCCTTGTACAATGGAACCTCTTCATTTCTACAAGTTAAGATCCTCTGCATCACTGCCATAATCTGACGTGATGTCTTCACAACTTGTACAATGTGACCTCTGAACTTCAGATCCTTGTCCATCACCACTTCAAGGTCTCTCATCTCCTCAACTTCCTCCAAAATTTCCCACTGAGTGTATACTTTGCATCCCATTGTTGCCTACCAAATTTCAGAACCTCTTACACTTTACAACACTGAAATTTTAAAATGATGTAATTTTTTCATGTAGTACTGTCATATCCTGTGCACCCCTTGAGGGTACATGGCAGGAATTTGATGATGATGATGATGATGAAATTTTAAAATTCCCTGGCCAATAGCAACATCCAACTAAATATCTCATCATCCACTTAACACCACACTGCCTCATTACCACTATTTCCATCTTTCATGTTTACCTTATGTGGTCATAATTCTCTTGCTATCATTAGCAGTACTATTCCTCCTCTCTGCTTGTCCTTTTTATCCTCATAAAAAACACTGTACCCTTCCATTTCTATTTCCATTAGGATATCATTTTCATTCAACCATGTTTCACTTATTCAAAATTTCATCTCCCTTATTTCTGATAAACCTGGCTTTTGTAAATAAACACCACAGTTCACTTTTTAGGTCTATAACTAGTCCTACTCAAGCCATGTGTTGGTTGTGATTTCCCCACTATAACTGACCTTGCAAAATCATCTTTATCACCACTTACCACATATATCCATTTACAACTACCCAACCTACATCCCAATCTATTCCATTTCTGTGCTGATCATCCTCATGCATACATTCACTACTACCTCCAACATTCACTTTCCTTATGCCATGTCTCCCTGTCCACCCAGCCTCCACCATTTCCCTGTTCCTCTTGCATTCTTTCTCTCTTCATCTCTTGCACTACTGTTTCCATTCCCAAATACTTCGGTCTCTTCTGTACCACTCTCCTGATCTTTCAATTCACCTCTTACTTCTGATCTCTTGGTTGCATCACATATTGTACTTCGATCTAGCAACAGCTTCTGCAGTTCACTCGCTCCATGGCCATTCAAATGCAATCTGTCATATCTGTATAGTTTCATTCTTCACTCAAATACATGCTATACATCCATAAACAGTATTCCCTTCTCCTTACACAGGTCTGCCAGCATACCATTCATGATTCTGGCTCTCTGTGTCAACTAATCACTGTCATACCTCAGCAACACACTGGTGACCTTTTCCACTATACATTCACTCTTTCATTCACTCTCCTCGATAACTTCCTGAATTTGCATTTACATTCTCTTTATGGTATGACTTATGACCTTTTCGACTTATGGCAGTATCATCAGAATGATTCTGCCATAAGTCGAAAAGTCAATAACCAACTGTATATTTTTAACATTAGTAATCATTTTTACTTGCTAATTATAACTTATTACTAGATATGTCAATAAAAATATCTTAGATTGAGAAATATGAAGAGAAAAAGGTTCAGAATAATACTCAAATGTTTTACCTGAATCACACCACCACCCTGACTGTTAGATTTAAAATGCAGAAAATCATCAGGCATTCCAATCATCTGACCTAGCCAGTCCATTACTATCATCTCAAGTTCAGTGCAAGCTGGACAAGCTGCCTGCAATAGAAATATTCTAATAAGAAATCAGAACAAAAAATGTAAAGAGATTTACAATTCAGAGTTTAATCACCTTCAAAGCAAGTGTGGTCTGTCAACACACTCTTCTGAGTGCTGAAAACATTTAACGAACTATTTTTGAGATCTCTATAAATACATTTTGTTCAGTTTTGTTTAATGCCATTGATGGTGTCAATTCTATGGCCTTTAAAATTTTTCTGACTCCCCCTTGAGAATAAAAATAAAATCTGGCAACTACAGAAGTTACTGTTCTTGTTTGTTCCATTTTAGGTCAAAATATACACACACACACACACACACACACACACACACACACACACACACACACACACACACACACACACACACACACACACATATATATATATATATTAGACAACTGCATGAATGGGCATATTGTTATGATGAAACATCCACATTTCAGACTCCTGTTTCTTTGAAATTTAACTTTCTTTTAAGGTTACACGGTGATCAGCATTCATATTTATGAATTTATGAACAAAACACATGTGTTGAAAAGATTATTTTACTGATTAATAATAAAATAATGACTTTACGTTTTGACCCCTGTATTGAGGTCATCTTCCATATTCCAGAAGAATCCTAGTACGTGAGGACTTCAGCAGAGTTTATTGTAGTTTTTATTTTATTTTTTGTTTATTTTATTTTATTTATTTATTTTATTTTATTTTATTTTTTTATCACTAGAGGGCAGGCTAAGAAAAAAGATTAGTTAACAACGTAGATGTAATTTACTTGTATAGAGTGCAACAGCATGTAGCTTGTTCTTATATACATGTATCCTTCTGAAGATGATGACCTCAATACAGGGGTCGAAACGTAAAGTTATTATTTTATTATTAATCAGTAAAATAATCTTTTCAACATGTGTGTTTTCTGTCCCTAAATTCATAAATATGAATTAACTCTGAACTGATTCACATAATCACCTCAAAACCTCAAAAAAACTTCCTTGCTGAATGTTAGCAGCATTAAAGCATATTCATTATTCACAATACCACATGTCCAAAATGTCAATAACAATATGTGCATTCCATATTTTTGGTTTTTTTATATCGTTGTTGTTGTCACAGAGAGACAACAGATTATTTCACTGCATTAATTAATAAAAATCAGTTTAATCAAACATAACTTATAATTCATTGGCTGTAAGCCAACATCAGCAAATGCAAAAATAGTACAAAATGAGCTGAAACACAAACTGAACATAAATGAACACACAAGAGATCTGGGGGTGATAGTGGATAAGGATCTAAAATTTAGGGGACAAATCGCCAAAATTGTGAAGACAACACAAAGACTTCTGGGAATGATGCGGATTTATTAGTGCACCATAGTTTATAAATATATACAATCGTCGACAAGTTTCGCCAGCTAAGTCTGTCTGGCTTCTTCAGGACAAGAAATGGGTACACTAACATACCAATTATAACAAACCAGAATGGGATAGTCAGTGTAAGGCTTCAAGATAGGGATGGGCATAAGGGGATTTTGCACGTTATGTACACTAATGGCAGGAGCATTAGGAACAGGCAGGAGCATTAGGAACAAGCAGGAGGAATTTTTGGCCTTGGTTGGCTCATCCTGGCAAAAGAAAGTTACTGGCATTAGTGAGACATGGCCAACAGAAGATGATATAGTTAGTGGGATAGAATGTGAAGGGATATAGTGTCTTCAGGAAGGATAGAGAGCAGGCCTGCACTTGATTGTCTTTGAGGGTCAAACCCAACTTGGACCACCTGACCAAGGGCCAGATCACTTCAGACCTTGAATCTTAGACTAGTCCACTGCAGCTAAACTTAAGTAAATTTGTTAGTAGGTCTACAGTAAATACTAATTAATATGCATATTTAAATTTTTTAGAGTTACAATTAAAATTATAATCAAAATTATTTACAAAACAGATATAGCTGCAAAATTTCTCAATAAAAACCACTTAAACATAAACACAAAGTTTACTAATAATTTCACTGAGAATATCACCCTTATTCACAGTGAAATATCAGTGACTGAATATTTCACTGTGATGGAATATCAGTGATGGAATATTCAGAATGTCACAATGTGACACATTGCATTTCTTTGTTGCCACTATTTTATCAAAGTTTGGTGTCATGTTTAAAGTGGCCATTCTTAATATGGCCTCTAAATTGATATCACTTAAAGATGAATGCTGTTTGGTTTTGTTCAAGTTCATGACCGAAAATGTTTGTTCACAAGTATATGTGCTCCCAAACATACAAAATACCTGGTAGGCAGTATCCAACAAACTTTTAAATTTATCCTGATCCAGAATAGAATAAAATTCTTGTACTCTCCCTATGCTTGACCCGATAGTTTCAGAACACTGGAGATCAATAACTTCCATCTGGATTTTGACAGGTAGTTTTCCTGCTTCGACAGAAAATGTGTCCTATGCAGACTTCATCTCCATTACTCAATGGCATTCTTTTCTGAAACTCCTCACTTAGAAGTGATATGTGCTTCTTATAATTTCTAACCACCATTGAATGATATTCTGTCGACAAGTTAAGAAATGTGACATATCCCCCTTAGCAAGTTGATTTTCAAACAAACTTAATTTCATTTTGAATGCCTTTATAAGACATTAACTGAAAACAAACTTATTTTTTCCTTGAAGCTGTAAGTTAAGGTCATTCAAGTGACCCAAAATGTCACACAAGAAAAATAAATCTTGATTCCATTCTTCATCCATTGTTTCTGGGAATTTTTCCATATCTTCTTGAGATTCCAAAAATTCAACTAGTTCATTTTTTAGAGTGACAAAGTGTGACAAAACTTTAACACGCTTCAACCAACGTACATTAGTGTGGTATGGTAGATCCCAGTGCTCATCATCATTTTCTTCTAGAAACACCTGAAACATTTTGTGTTTCAACCCCCGAGCTCAAATATAGTTGACCAGAGCAAATGCTACTTTAATCCCATGATCAAACTGCAAAACTTTCGAACATAACACCTGCTGATGAATTAGGCAGTGAAATTTTGTCAATGGTTTATCTGCATACTGTTCAATAAATGTTACAGCGGCAACATTTTTTCCACACATAGATGGGGCACCATCAGTGCAAACTGCTACTAAATTCTTGAAATTGAAGGATAGTTTTTCGGTTACACACATCTTTACATTTTCTGCGATCTCCTTTCCTGTTTCTTCCTTTCATTGAACACAAACCAGCAAGCTCCTCTGTCATCTCAAAATTCTTATTAACGCCTCTTACATATATTAAAAGCTGTCCAGTATCTTTCACATCAGTACTTTCATCCATAGCAAGCAAATAATAGACAAATTCACTAGCCGATTTTTGCAGGTTATCTTTAAGATCCTCGGCAATATCAGCCACCCTGCGCTGAACAGTCATACAGGACAAACTGATATTTTCAAAATTATTTTTCTTATCAGGACACAATTCGGAAACGGCAATCATCTGACACTTTTTTATCAACTCTCCCTCAGTAAATGATTTGCCAGCACAAACTATTTCTTGTGATATTTTTAAGCTTACCTTTGTGGCAACTTCATTTCACACTATTTTGTCCTTAAACAACGTAAAAAATATTTGTTTGTCCACTCAGGGTTAAATGCTCGATCTTCTGATCTATTTTAAGCTTTTTATTTAAGCTCATTGTGTCGTGATTGACAATATTAATTACAAAAAACTAATGATGAAAAACTCACAATAATGCAGGTTATGATAACAGTTATGTAATGTATTGCTCCAGCTACAACCAACCACTACACTGCCAAAGCCAGTCAAGGCATGGCCAACTTTGTGTAATATGATTCGTTCTCGTTCGTAGTCATCAAGTCGTTATCATGGAAATGTAACTTTGAATTTCTCCGCAGCGACACCAGTGCTAACAAAACCTTGAAGCAATTGTAATAATTTGTTATTAATTATGACAGTGGGAATAACTCCAAATGCAATTTATTGTGGAGTTGAAAGAAACATGATTGTGACATTAATCGCATGAACGTAAACATGCAGAGTCTTAGTAAAAATTTAATTAAATGCTAAGAAAAAATCATCTAATTTCATATTCCCCCATATGATTAAATAATTTCAATCAGGCAGATGGGCCAAAATAAATAGCATTGCGGGCCGCATGTGGAACGCAGGCCGTATGTTGTGCAGGCCTGCACAACATACGGCATACACAGGAGGAATTTTTGGCCTTGGTTAGCTTATCCTGGCAAAAGAAAGTTACTGGCATTAGTGAGACATGGCCAACTGAAGATGATATAGTTAGTGAGATAGAATGTGAAGGGGTATAGTGTCTTCAGGAAGGATAGAGAGGAAAGAATGGGGAGAGGAGTGTTACTGATGATAGCCGATGAACTGCAGCCAAAGAGAGTATAATTTTGACTGCAGAATTTTGAATTTTGGCAAAATGAAAATAGCACATTTGAGGCTATCTGAAGTTAGATTGAGGCCAGCAGAATAAAATATGCAGTTGAGTGCTGCTATAGACCAGGGAATGAAATAGATGATGGAGATAGTATGCATTGGCAAATAGACTCAATGAGTGGAGGACAGGTAATTATTATGGGGGATTTCAACTATGGTAACATTGATTAGAAGGACTCCTCCTTCCAATGGAGAGGACACAAGGGGAAAGGAAATGGATTTTATGCAGTTAATAAGGGATAACTACCTGAGATAGAATGTAATGGAATATAGTAGGGGTTCGAGAGTGCTCAACCTAGTAATTGCATCTGAGAATTTGTCTATAACGAATATGACCACGTTGCCAATTGTTGGTAACGTGGTCACATTCGTTAATTCCCATTCCCAGGTCAAGACCATATGATCATAAGAGTGATCATATGGTCTTGACCTGGGAGGTAGCTAAACGTGTGGAATTTTGTTAAGACAGGGTATATGTGGAATTACTGTGCTGGTAAGTATGACAAGTTTAGGAGATTGCTTGGATCAGTGCCATGGCATGTAAAACTGCAAGGCTGGATGTTGATAGGGCATGGGAAGTGGTAAAGGAGTGTGTGAGGGAGGTAATGGATGACTCCATACCAAAATTTGATGTCAAAATTTTGCAGGACAATTTGGATAGATTGGCAGATTAGGATAAAGAGAATGAATGTTTAAACTAACACACATTAAACTATGTGGCAAAGTGTAAGGTTATGCATATTAGGGTGAAAAGATTATCAGCAATATACTACATGGTGGACCCGTACTCCAGAAAATTGATGAAGCCAGATAATTGGGAGTGTTAGTGGATAGGGAATTAAAGTTTAGGGAGCACATAGCAAAAGTGGCTAAAGCAGTTCATCAGATCATTTGGTTACTGAAGAATACTTTGATGAGCAGAGACAAGCAAGTTATTCTTCCTCTTTATTGAGCCTTCATAAGACCCATTTGAACTACTGTGGACAGATCGGTGTGCCGGGGTTTCTTGCTGATGGGGAGGAGGTAGAGAGGATCCAGAGGCGAGTGACCAAGATGGTAGCTGGTCTGTGGAATGAACCTTAAGAAACAGGTTAAATATTTGTGGATTACAGAAACTGGTTGATAAAAAGATAAAAGGGGTAATATGATTGAGACATTCAAATTACTGAGGGATTTTTACAAGATTAATTCAGAGGAAATTTTTCAGAACAGGTGTGGTCATGGGAGAACTAGGGGCTATCCATGGAAACTGAGCAACAGTGTATTTGGCAAGGGCGTTAGAACTAGGTTTTTTTGTTTAGAGAGTAGTGAATGGAATAGGTTTCCAGAGTCTGTTGTGGGTGCTATGGCTATGAATGCGTTCAAAGAAAAGTATGATAGATACTGTGCAAATGCTGAATAGTTCTTGATACGATGTTTAGGGCCTCCCTTGATGAGTCTAAGACTCTTTGGAGTTGCCCATAATAATAATAATTATTGAACTACAAACTTTGAAATCTCCTCATTAATCTCCTAATATCACAGTGTTGCCATTTCCCTAATCTAACTCAACTTTCACAAGCCAATGCTGTCTCAGTCTATCATATTTATTATTATTATTATTATCCAGGCCTCCATGGAGTTAAAAGACTCATCATGGGAGGTCGTTTTTAGGAAACACAAAGTTTATCATACCACTCCTTGAACCCATTTCTATCCACCCGTTTCAGAATTTTAGTCTCAATTGACCTTTCCAGTACCACAATCATCACTCCTGACATATGGCTAGTGTATAATTTGCTACCTCTGTCTTGGAGCCACCTTTATACAATAGAACTATCTCACCCTCTTTGCACTCACTTAGGACTCTGCTTCTGCTGACATTTAAAATAAACAATCTGATTGCACCACCAATAATCCCACTTTCTTAAAATACATGATAAGATATCCCATCTAATCCTGTTACTGTACTCAAAATTTTCAATATCTTTTATTTGCACATCTGTTTCCTTTACATTACTTTTGAAATTTTGATATTATTTTTCACCAATTTCCTGAAATCCCTTAAGATATTTCTTTTTTTTTTCATCTTTCAAGTCATTTTTTGTGCCCACAACCATCAACCCTAATACCCATTCATTCCTTCCATACAAAGTCTCAATTATTTACATCACTGCACACTTCTCAGAAAACATGCCCTATTTTTTTGCAGTCTTCATGAAACCTTTCTCCTTGATCTTCACAGAGATCCCTGAGATTTACAAAGAATGAAATCACATAATGCAGCTAGGTATTCAACAAAAAGAGATGTTTATATTGCGATTTGTCTAGATTTCACAAAGGAATTTAATAGAATAGCATGATAAAACTCGGATAGGGATGGATAGTCAGTTGGTAGCCTGGTTTCAGACATAATTGATTTATTGAAGTCAGCAAGTTAAATAAGGATGGTGCAATCTCTTCAAGAGAAAACAGACAAGTCGGATACTACAACGTTCTTTTCTTGAGACTACTGTTGTTTAATTTAAGTATTGGCAGTTAAGTTAAATGTTGCAGAGGGTTTATTATTGCTTCCTGATAGTGATAAACTGAGGAGAGTAATGTCAGAGACTTCTGATATGATGTTACCACAAGAGGATTTAGATAGATTAGTGATTTGGGAAGATAAATGGATAAACAGGGATGCCCATTTATCTTCCCAGTTCAATTCTCAAAATAACTTCCCAGAGATGGCCATTCAGTTTTGCCAAGTGCATTTTGGTCAGAGGAGGTGGAATAAGATGTGCTGTATTGGTGAAACATTGTAACATCTTGAAGTTCACAGGACACACTGCAACAGTAAAAAATATTACCCAAAATGTTCTGCCATAATACAAAGGACACTGACTAATAGGAATAAGCACATGAATAATCATGACACATCAGGATTTCTGTGAATTATTATTATTATTCAGGCCTCCATGGAGTCAAAAGACTCATCGTGGGAGGTCCTTCCTAAGAACATAAATTCTGTCAAGATTCATCGAGGGGAGGTCCCCCTTAAGAAACACAAAGTCTATCATACCACTCCCTAAACTCATTGACCGTTCTCGCTCTCACCACTCCATCAGGCAATGCATTCCACGGTTCAACCACCCTCCATGCAAAGAAACCACTCCTCACCCTCTTGCTCACAGTTTCCTTTCATAACTTCCAGGGATGGCCTCTTGTAATCACGCCTTCCTGCTGTTCAACCAAGCGAAAGAACTCCCCAGTGTCAACCCTGTAACCACCTCTCAACAGTTTAAAAGTCTCAATCATATCACCTCTCCTTCTTCTATCCACCAAACTCTGCAGTCCACATCCCCTCAGCCGATCCTCATAACTATTCTTGTAAAGTCCTGAAACCATCTTTGTCATCCGTCTTTGTATCCTTTCCACAGTTAATTTATCCCCTTCAAATCCTGGGGACCAAATCCGAGAACAATAGTCTAAGTGTGGTCTGATCAGAGACTTATACAATGGAATGATAACCCTTTTATCTCTGCAGGTCAGTGTCCTTCTCATAATAGCAGCAATCCTCTGTGTTACCTTCACCACCTTTGCAATATGTCCCCTAAATTTCAGGTTTCTATCAATCATCAACCCCAGATCTCTTGTCTCCCCTACTTCCTCCAGTATAACTCCTCCTATAGAGTATGCAGCATCCCATCGATGTTTCCCAAACCTCAAGACCTTACATTTTGCTGCATTAAACTGACCCCCTCCCCCATTCATTTGCCCATCTATCTAGCTTGTTCAAATCCCCTTGCAATCCACTGGCAATGTCATTGATATAAAGGTTAAATAATATAGGTCCTAGTACTGAACCCTGTGGGACCCCACTTGTAACCCTCTACCTCCTTGAAACTGCTCCACCATACACAACTCTCTGATACCTCAAACAGCCAATCCTGAATCCAGTTGACCTACCTGACATCCAGACCATGTGCTGCAACTTAAATATCAGCTTATCATGTGGCACCCTGTCAAATGCCTTTGCTAAGTCTAAGAAAATTGCAGTATATGCCTTTCCCTCATCTAATGTTCTTGTAACTTTATTATAAAAGGCTAGCATATTGCTAAAACAAGAGCGCCCTTTCACAAATCCATGTTGACTCTCACAGATAACATTACCCTCATCTGCCCAATGCTGTATACAGTCCCTCACTACTTTCTCCAAGATCTTAACAACTACTGATGACACACAGACTGGCCTATAATTAGACACTTCCAGTCTGTTACCACCCTTATGCAATGGCACTATCTTTGTTCCATTTCATGGGCACCTTTCCAGCAGCCAGACTTTCATTGAAAAGCCAGGTCAAAGGCACTTTCAGGTCCCTAGCACATTCTCTCAAAACTTGTGGTGAAATACCATCCAGTCCCAAAGCTTTACTGACATCCAGAGTACTCAGTATCTGAAACACACTCTCCTCCTGTATCTCTAAACCTCGAACCAGCCCTATCCCTCTAGCATTAAAACTGACTCCTCTAAAATGAAATACTCCAATAAAGTGTTCATTGAACAATTCCACTGTGTCCTCTGCATCAGTCACTCTATTCCCATTTTTATCCCGCAATATCATTCTTCCACAGTCATTTCTCCTCCTACTGGCCACATAGCTAAAAAATTCTGTAGGATTTTCTTTGGAGCTTAGGGCCAATCTCCTCTCATATTCCAGTTTCACTTTCCTTACCACACTAGTCACTCTTCTGGCCTGTGTCTTATATTCTTTATGCATCTTCTCTTCACCTGTCTCCTTATATATCTCTTCCACAGCCTCTTTTTCGCATGCAATTCCTGTTTAATATTGTTTGTCATCCACTTTACTCCAAATTGTGTGCTCTTCTTCACTCGTGGTATACAATTTACCATTGCTGCTAACAAATATTCTTTCACAATTTCCCACGCCCTAATGATATTCCGGCCTTCCAATTTCTCCCTCCATGAAACTTCCCCAAGTTGATGTCTAAGACTATTATAATCACCTGCTTTATAATTCCACATAAGTTCCTGTCTCTTTGATACTCCTGCATGTCTATTCATTTTCCAAGTCAAAACCATATGGTCACTCTCTCCAACTGGTGGGAGAGAGATGTCATCTCAGTTATTATCAACTCTTCTGATGCTATAACCAAATCCAAAACTCTTGAACCTCTTGTTCCCTCTGTTACATGTTACCTAAGACATTTGTCCCTCAAGAATTCTAGATATTCCATTCCCCTATTGCTACATGCATCTTCCTCTCCCCAGTTTATACTACTGTAATTAAAATCTCCCATAACAATCATTCTTCTTCTTGCACTTGCCAAACTCAACTGTCTAAACATTTTCTGGTCCCAATCCTCTGTACTCCTGGGTCTGTAGCAACACCCCACTAAATATCCTGTCTTGCCTACCTCTACATCACACCATATGCTCTCAAAATCATTTGTCTCACTTCCTTCCAAAGCTTCCACTCTTAGTAGAGTACATAGGTCATCACTCATCATAAGCAGTACTCCACCACTACGCTTTCCCCTCCTATCCTACCGAAAAATGCTGTACCCAGCGACTTCTATTCCTGTTATTATATCCTCTTCTGTTAACCACATCTCAGTGATCCCAATAATTTTTGGCTAGGCTGATGCTATCTGCACCACCAATTCCTCTCCCTTATTCTGGATTATGTGTGAATAACTCATTCATATCATCATCATCATCATCATCATCATCAACTAAAAAGCTACTTGGAAATCTTACCTGGAATATTTCTACCTCAAGGATTGATATGTTCTCTTGATTTCATTCCCCTTGAATATTTTCCACTACAATTCATAGACTAATATAGGTGTCTGCTGTCATCTTGATGATTCTTCCATTGCATTCTATTTCGTGCAAGATGACTCAGTTTGTGTACAGAGTTTTCGCACCATTTGAAATTTCCTTTCCACATTTTGAAATTCCCTTTCAAACCCTATTCTCTGTTTGGTCTTCCTCTTTTGTTCTTTCCTTCAAGAGAAAACTAAAAACCAAAAACGTTTTTAGTTTTCTCTCATCATTCATTTATATATCCAAATAGATGTAGTTTCCTTTTGATTATTTTCTGGATCAGGTATTCTTTTGGTTGTATTCGTCTGTAGATTTCCTCATTGTTCGCTTTCTGTATCCAGCTTATTCTCAAGATCTTTCTATAGCACTTCCTCTCAAATGCCAATATACTCCTTTCAGATTCTCTCAGAAGTACCCAGGCCTCACATCCATAGAGCATGCTGCTGAAGATACAGGTTTCTATAATGGGCAGTTTAGTTTGCATCTTTATAGCTCGGCTCCTCCATATTTTGTCCATGGCTTTTAAAATAGTTGTTGCTCTGGCTATTCTAATTTTTATCTCTTTTTTTGGGGTCCAAGTCATGCATCATATCATGTGGCATCCAAGATATGTGAAGTGTTCCACATTTTCCAGTTGAAATCTGTCTATCATAACTCTGTTCAGTAACTCCTGTTGTCCGAATATCATTGTTTTAGTTTTTTCAAAGTTGACATTTAGTCCATATCTTTTTCCTTCTGTGTATAGTGTTTGCAATGTCCGTTCCAGCCTTGCTGTGTCTTCTTCAATCAGGACGATGTCATCTGCAAAGCAGAGGTAGTTTATTCTCATGCCATTTATTGAAATGCCTCCACCTTCTTTAATCTTATCTAATGTTCTTCCCAGATGTGTGATGAAGATGGTGATATTAGGTCCCCTTGTCTTGTGCCTTGACTAGTGGTAAACTAATCTCCAATCATTCATATATAAGAGTAAAAATAACATTTTGTAAAAAATCTGTATGTGATAGGAATCTAGTCATTAAGTGTATGTAAAACATAATATTGCAAGCTTGTTTATGATATTAAGATGTTAGTTAATAACTGTTACCCACTAACAAAAAGCAAGAAGGTTAGTGTATGAATTATGAATTGCTGGGCATGATTATGATCCTAATGAAATTATTAAATTCACTAGGACTAAGAGTAACTTCAACTTTATGCAACACTGGTCCTGATGGTATTCCACCTATTGTGTTAAAAAATTCTGTCCCAGAACTAACACCTATCCTGTATTGCCTCTTCAATCTATCCCATTCAACTGACATTTACCCGACAACATGGAAACAGGTCCACATCCAGCCCATCCCAAAGAACAGTGATAAAAGTCAACCAACAAACTATCATTCAATTACTCTCACTTCTTTCTCTCAAAATTTATGGAGAAAGTCATCAACAATCAACTCTTGAACCATCTGGAGACATACCAAGTAATCAGTGACCAGCAGTATGGATTCCACTACTCACGATCTACAGCTGATTTTCTTGCTTTCATCACCCACCTATGGACTCAGGCCATGGAGAAATTTGGAGAAGCTCACATGGTTGCCCTTGACATTTCAAAGGCTTTTGATCAGGTTTGGCATAGGGACCTGCTCACTAAACTGCCATCCTATGGTCTACCTTTCCCATTCTGCAATTGGATTGCCAACTTTCTCACTGGACGCTCACTATGTGTCATGATGGATGGCTTACTCTCCTCAGATTTCCCCACCAATGCAAGAGTTCCTGAGGGTTCTATTCTTTCACTCATTCTCTCTTGTATATAAACAACCTGCTCTCACAAACTTCCCATCCTATCCATAGCTTTGCTGACGACAGTACACTCCATTTTAGGTGGGGCAAGGACAACCTTGTGAACTTCAAAGCAGGCCTCTGTGCCAAACCTGATCAAATGCCTTTGAAATGTCGAAGGCAACCACGTGAGCTTCTCCAAATTTCTCCAAGGCCTGAGTCCATAGGTGGGTAGTGAAAGCAAGAAGATCAGCTGTAAATCGTGAGTGGCGGAATTAAAACTGCTGGTCACTGATAAGTTAGTATGTCTCCAGATGATTCAAGAGTTGGTTGCTGATCACCTTCTCCATAAATTTTGAGAGAACAGAAGTGAGAGTAATTGAACAGTAGTTTGTTGGGTTGACTTTTACCAAAACCAGTTTTGTCTGATCTCTCACAAGAAAGAGCTTGCATCCTTCCCCCTTAATGCAATCAGATTTCTCTTCTTGGGCTGACTTGCACCTCTGATCTTTTCTAGCACAACCATATTTTAACTATAGCTTCTGCAGCCACCAAAAAAACTTGGTGTACATTTTTGCACAAGAAACTACTTCACATCTTCACAGCTGCTAACTCCATACAAAGCCCAAATCTGCCCAACCATAGAATATTGCTCCCATATTTGGGGTGGTGCGTCAAAATCCTCTCTAAGATTGCTCGATTCTATCTAGAAGAGGGCAGTCAGGCTAATTAGTGATCCCTCTCTCACAGACCCATTTCAATCCCTCTCATAGATATTCAGTTTCTGCCTTGTGCCACTTCTATAGATACTTTCATGGATAGTGTTCTGCTGAATTGGCATTTATTATTTCCCCACTCTCCTCCAAAATCATTAAAATAAGCACCACTGCTAACCAACACCCTTTTACAGTCCATTTTAAAACTCACAGAACCAACTTCACTGCCTCCTCTTTTATTCCATCTACTTCTGTCCTTTGGAACAGTCTTCCCCCACTCTGCCTTCCTCAAAGAGTAGAACCCTCTGAAGCAAACTGTGAAGAGACTCCTCCTTTCTTCTACTCCTCTTGCCCCCACACACACACAGCACTAGTGTGCTATAGGTCTTTTGTGTGTGGATCTCTCATAGCAGGGTTTTTTTCTCCCGGCAACTCGAGTTTTTTCATCCCGCAAACAGAAAAATCGGCTCTTCAGAACACACGCAATTTACAGACAAAAAATACTAGTTGTTGTTCTTGTGGTGATGGGTAGTAGATGGCGTTGATGGAGATGATTGATAGTAGAGGTTCGGTGTACGGGTGGAGACAGTTGTATAGTAGGTGACCTCCCGCAACGAGTCTTCGGATTCCTTGGAGGTGTCAAATATATATATATATATATATATATAGCTTGTATTCACTCGGCTTGTAGACATATTAAAAAATAATAATTATACTGACTAGGAACACCAAGAAAGGTTTAATAAAAACTTTAATCAAACATGACTAGTTTCATCAGAACGCTGACTTCTTCAGGTGTGTAAATAACTACAAAAGAACTGAAAAAAAAATAACAAGTTAAAAAACACGAACTTCTCATATAAAAACAAATTGGGAATAGTAACAGTCAAATTTGAACTGGTGTCCACGTGGCAGATCTAGCGTGAGGCATACGTGAGTGGCTACTGGCTTGAAAGTGCCAGAATTGAATCGTTGCGCTGTGAGAGTCAGGCAAGCGGTACCATAAATTATTGTTCATGTGTGATGGGTCCAGAACTATTTCTTTTGATTCTAAGATAGGACTCTCTGGTTCGTCACCGCATTTATGGATAGAGGACATAAGGCTCCAGTCTATCTGGTGTTGGCGCTCTTCTAGGTTGAATTTAGCGGAGAAAAAAAAGATGACTGGAAAGGGCGCTCACACAGGTTCTCTTGTAGATGTCACAATGATGCCCCTAAAGACGTAGTGAGACAGCCTTACCTGTTTGTCCATAATAAGGTTTACCGCAGCTGCAGATGATTTTGTAAACTCCTGGAAATTGAAGTTGGTTGTGAAATTTTAGCATTAACTTTCTGACAAGGCACTTGTTTTCCACATTACAGACTGATTCCCAGCACTTGTGCTCTCACTGAAACATTATCACCATCAACTCCACATTCAGTTGCAACTCTTAGCTATCTTCTAAATCAAAACATCCACAACTTATCGATAATATCTAACAAATACAAATAACATACTTCACATTTTACAATATTCATGATTATGATTTGCATTACAATCAGATTGTGTAATACCCCACACTGGACTCACAGAAACTCCTTGAGGGATGGACATAAATGCTTTCACATAATATCCTTCAGTTATGGAAGGATATTATGTGAAATATATTAACAATAATATATATTATATATATATTACATATATATTAACAATAATATCATAGAGATATGATATTATTGTTAATAATATCATATTGTTAATAATATCATCATCATCATCATCAGACTGCCATGGAGTTAAAGGTAGTCCCACTTCAATCACATCATCAATCCATGCATTAAACATATTCACTGTTTCTGCACTCACTACATTCTCAAGCAATTCATTCGACATATCAACCATTCTTAATATATAAAAAAAAAATGCTTCTTTATGTAAAATCTTCATGTGGGCTTTTTCAATCAAATGTGAGCCAGCTATTCTTATATGCAAGTAGCGGGAGTTTTTCATCCTATCTGTAGGCAAATTTGTCAGAGAATGCATGCAATGAACAGACAAAAACACTGTTAAGCATGCAGATGGTAAATAATAGCATAGTGTATAGATGATGGATTAAGTAGCATAGATGGCGAGTTGTGTGGTGTGGAATGACCTCCCATGAGTCCTTGGAGCTCTTTGCAGGTGTCATGTAATAATAATAATGCTTTTTTCTTCACTCCTCTTCTCACACCCTTTTTTATACATCCCTGGAGAGATGACCTCTTGTTCTAACCCTATTTCCCCCATCCTATAAAAAATCTCCTCCACATTTATCTGGTAACAACTGTTAGGAACTTATATATCCTGATCATATTCTCCCTTCTCTTATCCATGATGCCCTGAAAATTGCATTTCAGAAATGTTTCTACATAACCAACATTCCAGAGACCAGAAATCACATCTAGATATTTTCCAATACATTCCATCCCTCTGAAACCCACATAACCAATTCATAACAGTGTTTCATGGTTTAAACAACATCAGAAGACCAAAATAAATAAATAAATAAATAATTTACTCAGTTACTAATAAATAATAAAAAAAGATTCCAAACCAGCAACTTCAGAGTGCAAATTACAGCTGTAGTAAAGCATATAGCATTCAGTTAGATTTTTGTATAATAAAAAGTTCACATCAGCAGGAGAAATGAGTGAATAAATGAAAAAAACAAGTTGTAATAGGTGACGTATATAATGAAATATTTGAAAACAGGAATAACAATCTTAAGCATACATTTGCTATCATACTGTTTGCTCATCCATGGTCTGTGAACCATGTAAACATACTGGTAACTTTTGTGTCGAATTAGAGAGGACTAGACTTGATGTAAAGTCATCCCTTGTTTTTTGTTGTACTGTTGAGGATGTTTGATAATTTCAGCTGATTTCTTGAATGCTCTTGAGAAAAATCTGGAATCTATGTGGAGCATTTTAGTTTGTTGCCATAATACTTGAAGTTTGGTTTCAGATATATGTGCTGACAGTCCTATTTTGTGTTTCTTTCCATTCTCCAAATCCTTGATGTGTTTAGATTGGCATACTTTTTTCCTAACCAATCTGAAGACATCAAAGATGAGAGTTGATATTTTATCAATACTCACAATTATTAAATTATCAGTGCTGTGCCAAAAAACCAAAACACAAACACCTATTCCAAAGAATGTGTATTTCAAGAGATACTTTATGAACACTGCAATTACAAATTAGATGCAGGTTTTTCAGTTAGATGAACAGTACACTATTCTAGTAGAGCTCATATGGACTATTCATCTAACTGACACACTTACTCATAAGTTGGCTTTATACTGCCAATGAATTTACTTTAAACCAGTTTCATCAAAACATGTTTGTGGAAATGACCAATGCTTGAGGCCACACTGAAGTCCTTTTCTCCTTGTTGAAAGTGAACCATCCCATAATGCATAATATTATGCACACCCAAAAGGATGTGTATAATATGCTGGCCTGGTTGGCCAAGTGGTTAGCATATTTGCTCTCAAAGGCTGAGGGTTTGAATCTTGCCATGGGCATGGATGTTTGTGATTGTCTGTGAAAAATACTAGTGGTAGTGGTGGACAGTAAATGGCATTGGTGTAGATGATGCAGCTTGCTGTAGTTGGTGGACTGAATGGTGGAGACAGACAGTTGTAGAGTGGGTGCCCTTCCTCGATGAGTCCTTGGACTCGCTGGAGGTGTCAAGTAATAATAATAATATTGCGTTATGGGATACTAGGCAATTAATGTGAAGTCATTAGCCACTATATACAAGTAGTTTAGTCGTGAAAATACTTCACGTGCAAACTTTGTTTGCCTACACTTGGATAAAGGATTAAACAAGAATATAATTCCTTGGTATCTTTAATTTAATTTATTTTCTTCTTGTAGAACTTTGCACTGCTTCTGCAATACTAACATATTACATTTTATCAAATACTGCAAAATCATGTTCACTAAATGACTAAGAAACAATAATAATGTTGAACTCTCTTCCTTTTTTTCAAGTAATATATGTAGATAAGGTATAGCTGTATTATTCTTATTATTCTTGTTATTATTATTATATCTGATACTATATTTATATATTTTTATTTATTTTTTTTAATAGGATATCTGTCAAAAGATAAAATCTGAATGCAAATGCCAGTCTTCACATATTCAGTTTCAAAATATAGATTAGAGATAGAAGCTGAATTTCAGATCAAATAGCCAACAATTGTGTTAACCACCTCACCGGCCATTATGGATCAAATACATATCATCATACGCTTCGTATCCATCATATATTTCAATGTAATATCAATGATATTATAATTTTAATATGCACTTCGCATCCATTATAAACTTGATGTCTACAGACATCTTGGCCGGCAGCGTGGTTAATACAGCTCAGAAAAAGTTTGGCATATTCACACAAATGGCCTCTGAGAACAAATTTCTAGCATCATATGCAACCACCTGCAGATCACAACAATTGCTAAAAACCAACAACAACAAATCCAAATCTGATTTTGAAAGAGCTAAACATGAAAACCGGTCTTCCTGTTCACACAACACTTGATTTTCATCCCTTACCAAGGCCACTAGGCAAAACATTTGCCCTTTCCACCTCTTTTCACATCCACATGATACTACAGTAACACCATCTGAACAAGGCTTACCAGCTGGCATCATTTTCCTCCTCCAACTCTTGTATTAATGACCAAGGCAAAATACCACTAAACTTCACCAAGAACTGTTTGCTGTATGCCTCTTTTCATCTTCTGTCAGGAAGAAATCAGATGAATCCTGAATAGCTTAGACATAAATAAGCATCTGGTCCCAACAGCATTATTTTCAGTGAGCTAACAATGCTCCAGAACTATCCTATATTACCTTTTCATTCCTTCCTGCTCAATTGGCATCGATTCTACAGAGAAATAAGCCCATGTGATAAAAATCTGCAAGCAAAGCATCTGGTTACTCTAACTCAAAAATCATAAAGGAAGTCATCAATAGCCAACTTTGTCATCATTTTGAGGTCCACCAGTTAACAGGCAACCAGCAATATGGATTTCACCTCTTATTTCCACAATTGATCTTCCAGTTATCACTACCCATCTTTGGATCTAAGTCATGGAAACTAAGGTGAATCCACAACTATGCTGATGCAAGTGCTCTCCATTGGTCTTCTTCATTCGACACACCTGTAATGCACAATCATTGAAATTCCCAAGAGTTTCCATAACCAATAACCTAAACTCTGATCTATTTTCTGTTCTTCAGTGGAGCAAGGATAACCTTATGAACCTCAATGCTACCAGAATAGAGTCCTGTTTCATCTCCCACAAGAGAGATTCTCACTTTACTTCTGCTTACTCTTGATAATTTATTATTATTATTATGACCAAGACCTCATGGAGTCAAAGATTCATCTGGGAAGTCCCTTTATCACACACACAGCTCATCATACCTGTCTTAAACACACTCAAACTCCTTGCAGACACCACACTCTCAGGCGAGGCATTCCAATCATTCACAACTCTGAATGAAAAAAACCTGCCTCTCACCCCCCCTACTCACACCTTCTTTATACAGTTTCCAGGGATGACCTCTGGTTCTCCCCTGCTCTCCCACTATTTTCTGTAGAACTACTCCAACATTGATCCTATAACAACCCCTTACCAACTTGTAGGTCTCTACCATATCTCCCCTCTTCCTCCTGTCCACCAGACTCTGCAAATTACATCTTGTCAATCTTTCCTCATACTCAACATTGCAGAGGTCAGAAACTACCTTAGTCAGTTGCCTTTGGACCCTCTCCAACATCTCTTCATCTTCTGAAAACCAGGTGACCAAATCTGGGCACAATAATCCATGTGTGGCCTAATCAAAGCCTTATATAACGGAACAAGAATCTCCCTACTTCTACATGCCAGTGTCCTCTGCATCATTCCCAGAAGCCTTTGTGTTGTTTTCACAATTTTGGCTATAGGCGTACATCAACCCAAGAAGGGAAATCTGATTTGCAGATTTGTAACACCTCCATGGAGTCAATAGACTTCATGGAGATGTTACTGAAATAATAATAATAATAATAATAAACAAAAAATGTGTGAAGCAGTATTCCAAGTTTGAGCAGATTTATATAGTGCTAGCAGTTATACTAACCAAGTTTCTTGGAGACCAAGATAGTGTGTGTTTGTGTATCTGTGTCTGCAGGTCTGCAGAACAGAACTGTGAGGCATGCCATTATTTACCTTTCTTTTCTGAGACACTGCTCCATTATTGTGTCGTTATGGTATTTAAAAATACGAGGTGATATATCATCCATTCCTGCAGCCTTATTAATATCTAATCCAAGCAATAAGTGATAATAAATAACAATAAATGCAAGCAACACCTTGCATTTATAATTATATTGCATTTAATATGCACACACACACACACACACACACACACATCAGTGGTATCGCATGCTCATTTCGGTTGGGTGTGCTGCCATTTGGGTTATGCAACCCGCGTTACAAATTTCACGTCAATTTGACTGTATGCATGAGTGTGCGTCCACAGAACATTTTCGGGGGGGGGGGGGGGGAGTTTGGAGACAAATAATTACATCAATAAATTTTTATAATTATTGATTTAATTAAATAATTGCATCAATAAATGTCTTTTAGCATTTTTTAATGTAATTATTTATCGATGTAAACTATAAATCCATTATTTTCATTTTGTATCGATTTTAATGATCTTTAATTCTTGGGGAAAAAAAGAAAGGCATTCAGAATTAATAGTTTTTAGCACAATTTCATATATAAAAAAAATTGCCCGGCATATTTTATTAAAAATCAACTAATTAATTAATCCTAAATTAAATTATTTCAGTTTAAAAGCAAAATGAAATCATAAAACTAACAAGTAAAATAATATTTAAATTATCTACACTATAAATTTACAATTCACCCTTCACTCTGTAACTCACTAGACACAGAGGGCAAACCAACCAATCACTGTTCACAAACCAGAAAAAGATGAACCGAAAACAGGAACATGCATTTTATTGCTGTAATAAAACACATGTTCTATGGCTACCCAGCCGTGGGCCAAAACAGGTCAACCCGTAATAAAATTTTAAGACAGACAAAGCATTCTCAGGGTCGAGAGTGTAAAATTACATATCTCAATCAATTTTATGATTTTATCATTTCTGGAATTTTTAATCGATCCTTGGGGGAAGTGCCCCGTTTCCCCTCCACCTGCAGACGCCCATGACCGTGTGATTGCATTTTATCAATGTATGAAAGTTTTGAGAGAGCATAACTTATCAGCGCTATTCTTAATTGGTCCAATGCAATTAATTGCAGAATAACTTTGAATACTTCTGCGTAGAGTGGGGAACAATCTGTTTTAAGATTTATTAGAAAACAACAATGAAGGAGAATGCTATATTTGGTTGGTATATTTGAAATACTGAAAGATGAAAATATGACAACTATCATTTATAAGACATGTGAGAATAGGAAAGAATAAGTGTGAGTAGAAACACTTTCATTAAGGTAAAGAATAATTAATCTTATAAGTTGCTGGGTAGAGCGAATAGCACAATCCTATAAATTCTAAACACGAATAAGTGAATTTATGAAAAAAAAAAAACTTATGGAGAGAGAGAGAGAGAGAGTACTGCAGGAATAAATATGGTTTGATGGAGCAGCAAATCATCTCATAAAATTTGTTGCACATGTTATGTGTATTTCTCTGGTTTGTGTATATTTCGCTCCATTTTCCAAGAATTTTATTTTGTTTACTCAGACTCAGTATACGAGGTCGTATCAAAAAGTTTTGAGACTAGCTCTGTTTACGAGAAATTACTTTATTTATCTATTTATATATATCACTTTCAAAATAGTCCCCTTGCATAGCAATCTCCACAATGGTGTAAAAACGGCAACCTTTCAGCTGGATCTTCATCTTCGAGAAGAGGACTTCCCCTCTTCCCGAAGATGAGGACTTCAGGAAGATGAGTTTTTGGCAGACTTCACGGGGTGTTCCTTCTGCTCCAGGGTCAGCAGCCTAGGGACAAACTTGACAGCAACACGGCGCATGTTCGAGTCACACATGAGGATTGCCTGGACTGTTCTGTATGGCATACGGACAATGGCAGCAATGTTGTGGAGAGTTCTCCAATGATCCGCATGCACAAGTTGCCGAATGGTTTCAACGTTTTTGGGGGTTGAGCTTGTTAAAGGTCTTCCTGATCTCTCATCATCTTCCAGTAATGTTCTTCCACGCTTGAAGTGAGCATGCCACTCAAAACATCTCAAATGACTCATTGCAGCATTGCCATAAACTTGCCGAATCATGTCAAATGTCTCTATGACAGATTTGCCACATGTTCATGATGAAATCGCAGACATGGTAATGCATGTGGTCAGAATAGCACTAGTTGCACAGCTCCTGATGTACACAGGACGGTATCTTTTGGCACACTGACTTATGAAGGTCGGTGCTCCCTGTGACTGTGCGTGCAGACTAGTTTTGTATTACAAAACTAGTCTCGAAAGTTTTTGATACCACCTCGTACATAACATCCGATCATTATTGGAATTATCGACACTTTTGGGAATCCTAAATTCATTAGTAGTTTCTTTTTTTTTTTTTTAGTATCAGCAGTTCTTCTGTCTTATCAATCTCACATATATGCTGGTATTTTTTTGTAGATCAACGTAATAATACACATAATATTCATTTTTATTCAGGAATAGATATTTTTTACTGTCTGTTGTTTCTAAAGACTAGAATAAAAATGTCTCTATATACTGTTAAAAAACACTTTGCAACCTCAACAGATGCTATACTGCACAAGAAAAGAAAAAACAATTAGCATTTTTCTCCTAACATCCACTTTCAAATTTCCAATGTATATTACAAACAGTTGTTATGCATGTTTTCTGGAACTGAAAAGTTGAAAGTGGATGTTAGGAGAAAAATGCTAATTGTTTATTCTTTTGCTTGTGCACTATAGCATCTGTTGAGGTTGCAAAGATTTTTAACGGTATATAGAGACATTTTTATTTTAGTCTTCGGAAACAACAGACAGTAAAAAATATCTATTCCTGAATAAAAATGAATATTCTGTGTATTATAAGTTGTTGATCTACAACAAAATACCAGCATATGTAAGACTGATAAGACAAAAGAACTGCTGATATACTAAAAAAAAAAAAAACTAATGAATTTAGGATTCCTGAAAGTGTGGATAATTCCGATAATGATCGGATGTTATGTATACTGAGTCTCAGTAAACAAAATAAAATTCTTGGGAAATGGAGCGAAATATACACAAACCAGAGAAATACACATAACATGTGCAACAAATTTTACAAGATGATTTGCTGCTCCATCAAATCATATTTATTCCTGCAATACTCTCTCTCTCTCTTCATAAGTTTTTTTTTATGCCATCATAAATTCACTTATTCATGTTTAGAATTTATAGGATCGTGCTATTCGCTCTACCCAGCAATTTATAAGATTAATTATTCTTTACCTTAATGAAAGTGTTTCTACTCGCACTTATTCTTTCCTATTCTCACGTCTTATAAATGATAGTTGTCATATTTTCATCTTTGAGTATTTCAAATATACCAACCAAATATAGCATTCTCCTGCATTGTTGTTTTCTAATAAATCCTAAAACAGATTGTTCCCCCACTCTATATGCAGAAGTATTCAAAGTTATCCTGCAATTAATTGCATTGGACCAATTAAGATGAGCAGTGATGTGCTATGCCCTCTCAACACTTCATACATCGATAAAATGCAATCACACAGTCATGGGCGTCCGTGGGGGGGGCGTGGCACTTCTCCCTGGGATCGATTATTAAAAAATTCCACAAATTATAATTGTAAAATTGATTGAGATATGTAATGTTTTGGAATACATGTTTTATTGAAGCAATAAAACACGTGTTCTTGTTTTTGGTTCATCTTTTTCTGATTTGTGAACAGTGACCGGTTAGTTTTCACTCTGTGTCTTGTGAGTTACTGAGTGAAGTGTGAATTATAAATTTATAGTGAAACAAATTTAAACAAAAAAATACATTTTTAAAAGATAAGTGTATGTAATTTAATATTATTTTACTTGTTAGTTTTATGATTTTTTTTGCTTTTAAACTGAAATAATTTAATTTAGGATTAATTAATTAGTTGATTTTTAATAAAATATGCCGGGCAATTTTTTAATATATGAAATTTTGCTAAAAACTATTAATTCTGAATACTTTTTTTTTTCCAAGAATTAAAGATCATTAAAATCGATGCAAAATGAAAACAATGTATTTATAGCTTACATTGACAAATAATTACATAAAAAAAAGCTAAAAGTTGTTTATTGATGTAATTATTTAATTAAATCAATAATTATAAAAATTTATTGATGTAATTATTTGTCTCCAAGCATTGCTTCCCCCCTGGAAAATTTTCTGCTGGTGCACGCCCATGCATACAGTCAAATTGACGTGAAATTTGTAGAGCAGGTTGCATAACCCACACAACAGCATACCCAACCGAAATGAGCACACGACCCCACTGATATATATATAATTCTTTATTTAATCTGTGTAAGGGAAAAATTATTAAATGACTTTAATAATTCTGTGAAACAATGAGCATCTGTTCAGACAACTTACCCATGTGAATCCTAAACATGCAATGGTATTAGCAAGCATATCACCTAGTAAAGAAGCTGGGGAGTTCAGTGCTGGAAAATAGGCATGCATATAAGGACTCTGCCAGTGAGTTACCTGGGTAATGAAAAATAAAACTGCTATTATTATTACCAAAGATTCATGAAAACAAAATTCTCACTGCATGAAGCATTATATTACTATTACTCTTTCTACTATATCACCTTAAATTCCATGTTTCTGCATAAGAAATTAGGTTTGATTTCTTATTCTTTTTTGTCCCCCCCCCCCCAATATACAATTTAACCTATAAGAATCTCATTTGTAGATTCTTATAGGTTAAATTTACTGGAAGTTACTTTTCCACCAGCTTATGTATCTCAATTATGATATATATAGTTATGTTCTAAAGGAGAAAGGATTTAGTCATTGATAATTCTATGTGTTGAAAAGTTAAAAGACATGGAGACTGTTAACACTGTTAATTGTCAAAATAGTTACATGAATAGAATGTAAGGAATATTGTATTTTTAGGTAAGACAGAAAAAACATGATCTAATAAGAGGGTACTATTAATAACAAAAGAGTTGCAACCAGCAAAAGAAGCTCTGCAGGAGGATAAGAGTAGGGCTGTGAAAAACAGTGCATTTGAGACTATCTGGTATGAGACAGAGGATAAAATATATAGTCACTGGTTTCATTCTCCCAACAGGCCTTGTTGGGAGAATGAAATCTCAGATGTTGATGGCATTCTTCAGCAAATTAGTTGAGTGATAATTTTCGAAAAGAGCATGTGAGGTAGGGATCTGTGGTTTGAGAGTGCTGTATCTAATAACAGTATCAGACAATTTATGTCTAACCACTCTGCTTTCAACTGGAGAGAGAGAGAATGACTATGTAGTCTTGATCTGGGTAGCTAATTAGGCCTGGGGAACTATAGAGCACAACCTAAGATCCAGTGATTGTGACAAACCTAGCCAGCTTGTGTCACTGCAAAAGAACTGCAAGGGAAGATAGTACAAAAATGTTTATTTTATCAATGGTCAAAACGAACACGTTTGGTTATTTCTCCACAAGGGAAATAGTCAAAGTTTTTGATGAAGCAGTCAGACTGCCAATCCGGAGTCAGAAGGACAAATTAAGTGGAAGTTAAATGGATAAGTTGCATCATTAAGTAGGCACTCCAAAAAAAGAAAATACTATAGAATGAATATAAGTAGAAATGTAACCAGCAAGCTCATGAACACTACAAAGTACAGGATTGAAAAAGTGATCAGTATGATAAGGAAGATAAAATTGGATTATGAGAGGAAATTAGCCTAGCAGACCACAGGAAATCCCAAATAGGCTTTTCACGATGTGGTGAGTAAAGGTAATGAGTACAGATGGTGGCAAAGATGATAGCAGCAGAAAGTTAAATTACTGAGTGATCACTTTGTGAGGATGTATCATTCATATGGAAATAAAGAATTGGCCATAACAGGAATTTATTGAGCATGAGTTGAACTGGAAGTGCTCTTGATATTAAAAAATATTAAATACACCACAGAATTAATTAGAAAGTGGAAGGGAATTGGCAGTACCTTTCATATGTGGTTTAATTTAGGCCAAGTCTTAGCAGTAGCCTTTTTCCTCTCTCTTTCTTGCCCTGCTATCAAAGGTTAGAGAGAGAGAGAGAGAGAGCAAGATGGGTCTGTTATACAACTGAGGCTCATAGAAAGAGGGCAGCAAGTTATATGTCACTCAGTATCTCAGGAGTGGTAGTTATAGTATCAGAAAAGTTGGTTGATTCCAAGATTCAGGAATGAGTGAACAGGAGTATGATACTCTATGATTCTGTAAAGGATAGGTCATGCAGTGATTTACTCACTCTCACCTTTTATAATGAAGTAACAGATGAGTTAGATTTGGGAAATTGCTACACTGCAATACTGCTGAACTTGCAAAGGCATTTGACAGGATACCAAATGGAAATATGTTACTTGGAGAATAGGGATTGCTATGAAGATGGTAATATGGATAAATGGATAATTGACAAATAAGTATCCAAGTGTAGTTATATGATGATAAAGAATCAATGGAAGACAGGACCAGTGATGTATCACTGTTTAATTTGGGCATTAATGGAATGATCTGAGAGAAAACATCGATTGCTTGCCTGCTGATGATGCTGAACTGAGAGGGCAATAGTAAATAAAGGTAATGTAGAGATTCAATAAGATGATTTGAATAGACTGATATTGCAGGTAAAGGATAATGCTTGCCAGTTGAAAGTGGCAAAATGTAACTTTATACACTTTAGCCTAGAAAGATTATAAGTTGTGCTTACATTAAAAGGTCTATTCTACAAGAAATTGATGAGACTATTAATTCTGAGGATGGATGTGGCAGTAGGAGTGGTGAACAGGGATTTGAAGTTCAGAAGACTTATCAAAAATTGGAAAAATAGCTGATAGGATCACTTGAAAGTTGAAAAACACAATGACAAGGCGAGAAAAATAGGTTATTATTATCCTTTATAAGGCTTTGATATGATCAACACCTGGATCATATATCTCAGATTTGATCATCTAAGTTAACCAGGGATAAGGAAGTGTTGGAGGGGATATGATTAATAAACAGAAAATAAAGGAAATGATAGAAACATATGTAACTCAAAGAGTTTTATAGAATAATGCACAGAGAATTTTTCAACACATGACAGGAGACGAGAGAGAGTAAGCTATTATCTGGTGAGTAAGAGTGTGGTTAATAAGCATAACAGAAAGAAGTATATTTTTGTTTGGAGAGTGGTGAATAAATAGAATGAGTTGTTAGAAGCAGCTGGTGAATGTATGAGTTTAAGGAGAGGAGTTGAGTTTAAAGAGATGAAACTAGTCTTTAGACTCTATGGAGATGCTGAGATAATAATAATAATAATAATAATAATAATAAATGGAATAATAATTATCTTCCAGATAGGACACTGTTGCTGCGCCAAGTTCATAGACTGGTTATGAGAGATGGCATGAGGAGTTAGATCGATTTTTCTTACATGATTTACACTACATGGATTTCACTACATCAATTTTTTTTTCTCTGATTTCATAGCATTAACCAGCCTGGCAAGAAGTGCAATGGATTTTGTATCTGGGTATGTCTGGAAAGGATTATGTCTTTTGATGATGATGATTATTATTATTATTATTATTATTTCGTGGCACCTCCAAGGAGTCCAAGGACTCATCGCGGGAAGACACCTATTCCACAACCCTCCGTCTTCATCATCTACACTAACAGATAATAATAGATATAATAATAAATATTAACAGCAGACTTTCATAGAACAGACTCATTGTTGACTCTATGATTAAATTCTTTATGTTGCTGACTAAAACACAAAATTTGTCAGAATAAGTGAGATGGTGGTTGGATGAGGATGACATTCTGACAGGAATAGAGATGGACAGATATGATTTATTTATTTATTTTTATTTTTTTGTGATGACAGATAGGCAAAAAGAGAGTACTGTTGATGATAGCAGAGGACTTATGCATTCAAGGTGGAGATGTAAGGGACAATAGTGGCAGTGGTTTCAGAAAGAATGTGGAGGACAGTGAGAAGAAAATGTATAAGCAGTCAGCTGGCACATAAGAGGATGATTATTATTATTATGAGAGATTTTAATTATGATAATAGCAATTGGAATGAAGAGATATAGCATCTGGGAACAAAGAGAATAAATTTCTTGAGTTTTGGAGAGACAACTACCATCATAAATGGCTGTTAAAGTATTGGAAAAGTTGGTTAAAGGTAAAATCCAATCAGTGGGTGTATTAGGTATATGATACTGTATAGTGGACAGAATTGTGAATAGTAGGTCCTGCCTTAGTAATTTATTCACATTTTATAATAAACTGACAGCAGAATTGGATAAAGGAAATGGCTATACCCATGATTCTACTGAACTTTGATGGGGTTGGATAGCAGATAAGCATTGGATTAGAGATTGACTCTCTAACAGGTATCAACAGATTTAATACAGGGGAGTGATATCCCAGACGAGGCAAGTCATTACTGGTGTGTCCAGGGTATATTTTATTATTATTATTATCATTATTATTATTATTAAGAGATCTCTTGGGAGTCAGGGATTCATTCAGGGAGGCCACATACTACATGCACCAACTATCAATTGTTCTTATTCTTGAATTCATTCACACTGCTTTCACACACAACATCCAATGGCAATCCATTCCAATCACACACAATCCTGTGAGAGAAAAATCTAGCCCTCACCCCTTTCTTAGTAGCATTCATTTTCAGCTTCCAAGGATGCCCTCTTGTCCTTTCTCCACCCTCCATAAAATAAAAAATTCCATAAACTGAAATCCTATATGACCTTTTCAGAAGTTTGTAAGTCTCAATCATATCATCCTTCTTTCTCCTGTTTGCTAATGTCTGCAGTCTACAAATTCTCAGTCTATCTAAATAATCATTATTCCATAATATCATATCATATAATATGCTGATATCATTGATTATGATATCAGCATAAACAATCATAATCCTGATATCATAATAAATAACACTCTTCTTTGCACACTCTCTCCACTGTATCAGAATCACAATGGAAAGCAATAGACCAGACCTATGCACAATAGTCCAAGTGAGGTCTTATCAAGACCTTGTAAAGAGGCAATATGACATCCTTATCTTTTGAGTTGTATTTGCAATCTTTGCTACATGGCCCCCTGAACTTCAGCTTGCTATCTACTAACACTCCAAGATCCAAGTCTGATCAGTTTCTTCTAGCATAATCCTACCGATATAATACAACATTGGATATCTAATCACTCTCCAAAGTGTATAACTTTACATTTACTGATATCCATTTTCTCATGCCCACAATTCCAGCCTATTCAAATAGTTCTGCAAGTATTGCATATCAGCAGCATTCCTGATTACACTACCTATCTTTGCATCATCAGAAAATAGCTATATGTCACATGTTAACTCATTAATGTCATTAATGTACAGATTGAATAACCATGAACCAAGAACTGATCCTTGTGGTACACCACTAGTTACTTTAAATCTTACAGACTCACATCCCCCATATACCACTTTTTGATATCTGTCAGTAAGCCATCCTCTTATCCATGCTAATATTTTATAATCGAAATCCATATTCTCCAATTTATGCAACAGTCTTCCATGCTGTATTCTGTCAAAAGCATTAGCAAAATCCAAAAGTATCATGGTGTAACCATTCCCCTTGTCTAGTTCAATGGTAACATTATTATAGAATGTGAGCAAGCTGCTAAACATGCTCTTCCCTTAGTAAACCCATGCTGTTCATTGCAAAGTAGAAATTCACTGTCAACCTATTTCTGAATGTGAGTCCTAACCAATTTTTCCAAAATCTTCACCACTACTGGAGAGGTACAGATTGGTCGAAAGCTGAATACATCAGTATTTGTCCCACCCTATGCTCTTTTAGCACCATGCTGATATCCCATCAGTCCCTATTGCTGAATTGTTATTCAATTTGTACAACAGCTCTAATATCTCCTCTTTATACACTTGAGTTTCTTCATTCAGTGAAGAGGTAGCAGAAAACTCAATCCTACATACACCGGGTTGATAGCTTTTATCAAAATGGGCACTCGTTAGTTGAACAACCTCTTCTGCATCTGTCACCCATACACCATCTGCATTCAGAAGAGTCATTCTTTCATAATGATTCTTTCTTTTACTTGCAGCATATATTTTGGGGTCACTGTTATTCATTTGTATTTAAATGATATTGGAAAGGGTAAATAATGATGTACAGTTGTTTGCAAATGAAGCAAAGTTGGGGAGAGTTATGAGAGGTAGAGAAGATGTAGCTTTGCAAGAGACATGAACACACTGTCTAAATGGGCAAGTGTGTGGGGTTTTGTGTCTATAAATGTTAATGTGGGTCTTTCACATAAGTCTCCAGGCAGACCCCATGAAGATACTGTATAATAATAATAAGTACATAACAGAAGTGCATGAAGATAAAAGGTTTTGATTTGCTTCAATTCCTGGTACGTTGATCACAACTCCACTAACAGACAACTCAAAAAATTAAACTCACTGCTAGATGAAGTTGCAAACACCTAGATGAAGACACCATAGAGAAACTTAAAACTTATTTTTCTAGAACTCCTCGGTTCTATGGTCTACCTAAGAATCATAAGGAAAGAATTCCTATTCTTCCAGTTGCCAGCTGTATAGATTCGGTAAATTATTGTGCAGCCAAATTTTTTTAGCTCATTTATTAAAAGCTGAGATTGGTAATTCCAACTCCATAAAAAATTCATCCAATTTTCTAGATACAATGAAAAATATTATTATCATTATTATTATGGACAACTCCAAGGAGTCCTTAGACTCATCGAGGTAGGCCCTAAACATCATGTCAAGAACAACTATTCAACATCCACACAGTATCTATCATACTGTGTGGATGTTGATCAATCATATCACTCCTTTTCTGCCTATCAACCAATTTCTGCAACCCACAAATCTTCAACCTGTTCTCATAAGGTTCATTCCATAGACCTGCTATCATCTTGGTCACTCACCTCTGAATCCTCTCCACCTCCTCGCCATCAAGAAGAACCCTGGCACCCAGATCTGGGCACAGTAGTCAAGATGGGGTCTTATCAAGGCTCGATACAGAGGAACAATAACTTGCTTGTCTCTGCTTGTCAAAGTATTCTTCAGTAACCAAGTGAGTTGATGAGCTGATTTAGCCACTTTTGCAATGTGCCCCCTAAACTTCAACTCCCAATCCACCAACACTCCAAAATCCCTGGCCTCATCAATCTCCTGGAGTACAGTTCCACCAATGTGGTATACTGCTGCTAATCTTTTCACCTCAAAATGCATAACCTTACACTTTGCCACATTAAATTGACATCCATTCTCCTTAGACCAGTCCTCCAATCTATCCAAATCAGCCTGCAAAATTTTGACATCATGTGCATTCACTATTGCTCTACCCAACTTTGCATCATCATTAAACAAATGAACAGTTCATCTCAGATACTTTCCTATATAGTTAATGAACAAATTAAATAGTAGTGGTCCAAGACCAGAACCCTGTGGCACACCACTAGTCACAGGCCATCTTTTGGACTCTACTCCTGAATAAACTACTCTCTGATATCTCTCCATCAACCACCCACCTATCCATCTCACCAACCCTATATCCATCCTCATATGGTGCAGTTTATGGATTAGAATTCCATGCGGTATCCTGTCAAAGGCCTTAACAAGGTCCAGCAGTATCACTGTAAACCCATTACCTTATCCAGTTCAGCCATCACTCTGTTATAATACATGAGCAATTTACTGAGGCATGATCTACCCTTCACAAAACCATGCTGTATCCCATTTCCATCTATCTATTCCTGTATTTTTCTCTTGACTACTTTCTCCAATACCTTGACAACGACTCCTGATATGCTGATCAGTCGGTAATTTGCAACAGCAGTCCTTGGAACCTCCTTTATGCAGTGGAACTATTTTCCCCTCTTTCCACTCCCCTCGGGACTAACCCAGACCCGAGACTCAAATTAAACAAAATGGTCAAGGAACTGACAATTCTTTAGCTGCTTCACGTAAGACCCGAGCTGGTGTACCATCCAATCTCACAGATGTATTCACATTAAGGTTTTTGTAATATTCACCTCCATTTCATTCACCTCAATTCCTGTATAAGCCATTGGTTCCTTCATTCCTGCAATATCACCACCTGGATGATATACTCTTGCAAAGTGCTCGCTCAGTAATTCCACTAAATATTTCCCTAGAACTCACTGATCTAATGGTTAGCTTCAATATATGATCTCCCTCACTAATATACCTCTAGAGCAGTGGTTCCCAACCTTTTTCCACTTGTGTACCTATCCCTTTTAAAACTATTTTTATAAATTGTACTCCTTGGTTTTAATATTAGCAGTGATTCAAACTTAACCTTTATTGTTCCATAACTAATATTTTTAAGAAAGGGTCCAGAGAAGATTCACAGAGGTGGTCAGTAGTCTTTGGAATGTGGTGTATGAGAACAGATTAAGAGAATGTAAATTGCAAAGCCTCATGAATAGGAAGGGGGGGGGGGGTAATTTAGACATATTAGCTTGTTGAGGATTGTTATTAGGTTAACATGGAAGAGATTTTTCATAGAATGGGAGAGAGGGGTAGAACAAGAGGCCATCCCTGGAAACTGTATAAGGAGGTTGTGACTACAGGAGTGAGGGGCAGCTTCTTTACATGGAGAGTGGCATGCATTGCCTGAGTGTGTTGTGAATGTAAACACATTGAATCAATTTAAGGCACAGTTGGATGAGCTTTGTGTTCGATAGTATGTGCCTCCCATGATGAGTCTCTGACTCCATGGAGATTAGATATTAATAATAATAAAAGGTCCGCAGATGATAGACTAAGATGGTTTCTAGTCTCTGGAATGTTGAGTATGAAGACAGATTGAGGGAATGGAAATTGCAATCTTGTGATAGGAGGAGAATGAGCATATGATTGAGACATAAGTTGGTTAATGCAGATGAGATTTTTTTATAGAATAGGAATATACATGGGAAGAACAAGGGGCCATCCCCTGGAAGTTTTGCAAGGAGAATGTGAGGAAGAAAAGGAATGAGGAGTAGGCTTTTTTGCATGGAGAGTGATAGGTGGTTAAAATGCACTGCCTGAGTGTGAGATGACTGCTGACAGTGAATGAATTTAAGGCACATATGATGAGCTATGTATGTAGCTGTTGAGTCTTTTGATCCCGTGCAGGGCTGATGATGATTGCAATGATAAATTCTCAACAATTTAAATGTCTAAATTACATAACAGAATACAAGCGGTCTAAAGTCATAAAGAAAATTATAAGAATAATCAAGAAAAGGAGCATAAGCAAATAATTATTTATGGTGATTCTATGACAAGGGAAGTTCACGAAAACACTACGAAATCTTGTTTCCTTGGTGTTAAAATTAATAATATTAGTAATGCTCTCAGAATGCAGAAAGGGAAGGGGAAAGAAGTTACTGTTTTGGCAGGAACCAATGACCTGAGAGATAAGAAGTGATGTGAAAGCGTTGTTGGAAGAAGTGAAAAAGAAGAGTGAGATGGTGAATTTTGTGAGTTTGCTGCCATGCTGAGATAGAGGCAAACTGAGGAGAGCAATAATAGCAAATGAATAAATGTGCAGGTTGTGCAGAAGGAATGATGTAGAGTTTCATACCTATTGCCTGAATTTCCTGGACAGAACGATTTATACAATGCTGATGGATTGCACTTAAATGAATTCAGAGTTAGGTGTCTGGAGAGAACTTTGTTCACTGAGAGTGTGGTAGTGCAAAGACAGGAAAACAAAAACAATTAGAGTGGATGCAGATGAGTATGTATAAAACACCCATGATATGAATGAGTGTGTGAATATACAATACATGCAGAATTTAGTCTCTCAGGAAACAATATGGTATTTGGTAGTCATTTCAGTTTGTAAAAGTTTAGGAGCCTAAGGGTATGTTGCTCTTTCTATATACTAATGCCACAAATATCAGGAACAAACAACAGGGAGGAGTTTATGGCATTGGTTAGTGCAACCTTGCACAAAAGTTATAGGCATTATTGAGACTTGGTTAACAACAGGCAATGTAGTTATAGGGATAGAATGTAATGAATTTAGTATTTTCAGGGAGGATAGAGTACACATGACAGGAGGGGATGGTGTAAGAGTTAGCTTGAAGCAGTACCATGGCATAAAGTTCTCCAAGGGAAAGATGTCCACAGTGAATGGGAGATAGTCAAGGGATAACTGGAGGAAGCAATATCACATTGTATACTGAAGTTCAGTAGGATAAATTGGCTAGGAGTTAGATGGAAGAGTAAGTATGAGCTACAAAAAAAAAACGGAAATGTTGTGGAGGATATATAATGAGAAAGGTGATCAACTTACTTATGAACAGCACAAGAATCAGACAAGGAAGGTGACCAGCATGGTAAGGAAAGCAAAATCATCTGATTATGAGAAGAAATTAGCCAAACAGAAAAAAAGAATTCTCAAAGAGTTTTATTGTTATGTGGCAAGCAAAAGGAAGAATGACTGTGAAAGTGGCAGGAACTGATGTGAGAATAGAAGTTGATGAATTGGAGGTACTTAGTATATTGCAGAATCTGAATGCAAATATAGCTGTGGGATTGGATGGAGTATTGGTTGGCTTGCATTTTAAGAAAATATGTTGGGGAAAACTGGTGATGCCCTTGACTAGGCTGTTTAATTTAAGTCTCAGCTTTGGCAAAGTCCCAAGAGAGTAGAAGGAGAACAAAATAATTCCATCTAAGTCTGTGATAACAAAATACGCCACTACTCCTGAGACTAATTAGTATCTCAGGAGTGGTGGTGGTGGTGGTGGTGGTAAAAGTACTGGAAAGGTTTGGTCAAAAAAAGAACATAGGAATGGGTGGATAAGAATATGATATTCTATGAGGAACAGCATGGCTTTGTAAGGGTTGAATGTGTCTTAGTAATCTACTAAGTTTTTATAATAGAGGGACATCTAGGACTGAAGTCAATCCTAGAGTCTTTTGCTTATTTGCTTAGTGTGAGTGCCTGCATGCACATATCATTGTTTTGTGATCCCTGAAGATGTCAATATAACATTGCCGAAATATAGGTAGTTATTAATTAAAGTTTTTATAATTAATAAGTTAGTTCACGTTGTTATTTCCTAAAAATTAGGAGTATGTCTAACCAATGTATAAGCTTATCTACAAGTTTAATTTGTACCTAAATGATACAGGAAATAAATTTGCTGATGATGCAAAGTTGGGTAGGATAACAGTTAATTAAGTTGATGTAGAGAGCTTGTAGAATGATTTGAATAGGCTGACAATATGGGAAAAACATAATGGATGTCAATTTAATGTAGGAAAGTGTAAAAATTATGTATTGTGGGATACAAAGATTACAAGCTACATTGAGGGAACTATACTCCAAGAAATTGATGAAGCCAGGGATTTGGGTGTAGTAGTAAATAGAGAGTTGAAGTTTAGTGAGCATATTGCGAAATATGCCAGATTAGCTCACAGGATTACTTCATTATTGAAAAACATACTAACAAACAGAGATAAGAGGAGTTATCATTCCTTTTAATAAAGCCTTGATTACTGTACTCAGGTGTCACATAGGTTTCTTGGAGGTGAGCAATTAGAGGCTGGTGATTAAAATGGTGAGTGGTCTGTGGAATGCTCCCTATGAGGATAGACTGAGTTTTTGTGGATTGTAAAAGTTGGTTGATAGGCAAAAAAACAAGCATGGGGGAGAATATAATAGAAACAATTAAGTTATTTAAAGGATTATTTATTTATTTAGCGTATGGGTCACACATGAAAAGTTACATTACATTAATCCTTAATATATATGGGATGCATTCCTAGCTCGCCTCCTCGTGGTGCATCCTGGATAATGCTAAAGAGCTAGAGCGACTTGGCAACCAGACTATCTTCTCGATCTCCTGGTTACAGCATATATGAACTCAAACACATGAATTTAAAGGATTTTATAGGCTTGATGAAAGTTGGGTATAAGTGTGGTTAGCAAGGGCATGAGAACTAGATTTTTCACCTAGAGGATAATGAATGAATGAAATAGGTTGCCTGAGTCAGTTGTGAATTGTGAATGCTTTGTCTGTTAATGGTTTCAAGCAGAGGTGCAATAGATATTGCATTGCATTGATAGTTTGGGTCTCCCAAGATGAGTCTTAGGACTTCATGGAGATGCCTGTGCAATAACAATAATAATAATGATATTACAAAAATCACCATATAAACATAAAGCTCACCTTGGAATAGTGTAACATGTAAGTTAGCTTACATACTATATCTACTCTATATATATAAAAAGATAGGCAAAATTTGAAACGTTTTTATGTCACATTTTTTTTTTGTCTTACCGGCTTACCAGCCCAGAACTAGGGGATTGGGCACCATAGGCGCGGGGGATCAGCCCCCCCCCTAGTATTATTAAAAGTTAATTGACCAGAAAGTAGAAACTGAATAATTCTGGAATTCATACTGTTTTATATTTGAGATGAATTAATATTTTTGTTGGAAGGCTGCTAATAATAATAACTCTGAAATATCAAGTGAATATTGTAAAACAATAATTTGCATGATATTAATAGATACATACACCAGGCATAATAACTTTCTCAATATCTTTAAAAATATTTTCCCACGGTTCTCCTTCTTCTGGAGCTGTAGCAGGTAGCAGTGGCCTCATGTAACCAGGAGTAACATCAGGAAATACCCTTCGATCCCGGATATTCTCTAGATAGTCAGCAGTGTAATCAACCATCTCCTTACCTAGAAAAGTGAAAGGATAATTATTGCAGATGCTTGTAGATTTCATTCTTTCTTTTAGAAGAATCCAATACTATAAGTTAGAGCAGGGGCAGTCAACCTTTTATGTTTCAAGTGCCAATTTTTTCGTGTATGAGTTCAGATGTGCCACATAACTCTTGTACCTTTAAAAACTACCAGTAAAATATGTTAATATAGACATTAATATAGGTATGATATATTGATTTAAAATGTAAAAGAAAATATGTTTTTCTTTTACTCGTTTTTTTATGCACTGTGATGGGTAACTGAATGTAAAATACAAATACAGATGTCCTACAGAGAATGAGAACACAGAGATCTTTATTACAGGAAATGATCCAGAGAAAGATAAGATTGACAGGACATGTACTGAGAGGTTCAGCAGGACAGAGGATACTAACAGTTTTAGAAGTAAAATTTATGGGAAAAGGATTAAGAGGTAAAATACGAAGGACATGGCTTGAAGATATAAGTTCATGGACAGGTTCACATGGCTATGCAGAAAAAAAAGGAAAACCACCAACAGAGAGAACTGGAAGGACATGGTGCTGTACCCTCTCAATGAGGAAGCTACGTGAAGAGAGAGAGAGAGAGAGATTGATTTAATACAAAAATGAGATTCCCTCTCACTAACTGTGACCCAAGCACTAGCTTCAGTTCTCCTATTTCAGTCTGATGTTGTGTTTAATAGTAGCTATTACGATCATGTCTTTTAATATGCGAGATCGTGTATTCATAAACAATTCACACTTACTATCACCTTCTGTTTTTCTTTTACTCATTTTCTTTTGCACTGTGATGGGTAACTGAACAAGGGCAGCTCTTGCATAGGCACTGCAGAACTGCAGCACCCCCAATTTTTCTTGATATATAAATATATTTATTAATTTATTTATATTTGCTTGTAATATTTAATTTTATCATCAACAATCCCATACAATTCTCTTATTTTGTATAAAAAATAATAAAAATCCATCTTGTAGCACTTAGGAGGACAAACGATGCTAGCAGCATTGTGTTAGCACAGTGTATTATTGTTACACGCAAGCATATACACTCACAAACAAACACATGTCATTGTGAGATGCGAGCTATTAGCATAATGTGGCACTGTCTGTCGCGCAGTTCCACTGTTGTTTATATGCAGTTTGCGCCAGTAGTAGAGTCTTTGTAGTAATATTTGGACATTACAATTAAAGGATTTAATTGTAATGTCCAAAAATTATAAATCCATTCCTTTAATTACAATTAAAGGAATGGATTTTATTTTTAAGTAATTTTGAATTATACTAAACAGCATAATTTTATTGCTAATAAACAATATTATTATATTGTTCATTAGCGATGTTTCGTGTTTATTTATTTATTTTAAATTTTTATGATAATTTTGATATTTCAGTGGATGTGGCGTTTGCACACCACGGTGCTCGCTGCACAAAGGAAGACTTGTTTTCGAGTCTAGTCAGCAACTAGAGGAAATTTTTCTAAGCCTTTTTTTGACCGATTCCCGAGTTAGTCGATCTCTGGCACAGGCAAGCGGGTTTTTTTTCCTGGAAACTCAGGTTTTTCGTCCCATAAACTCAAGAAAATCGACCGTAGAACCCACATTATTTCAGACATTAAATACGAGTGTTAGGGCTAGGGACCACAAGATGGCGGCACCTGCAGAGCCGTCTCTCTTCCCTGCATGCCGCTTAATTAGCGATAGCCTTGGGCCAGTTATCTCTGATTGGGTACCAGTGGAGACTGAACTGCCCACTCAATCTCCAAAAAGTTAGATAGGGCTAAAAATGGCCTCGCCTACTCCCTGTATATACGGGAATAAAAAGGCTATAGCTGATTTTTTTTTTTTTTTGATTTTATCCAAACACATATACAGCGTACTGACAGTGTGTATGTATATTTTGAAAGTTGCAGCACCCCCACGACTTCAAGCCACGAGTCGCCACTGTAACTGAAAGTAAAAACATTTAACTTTAAAAAATTACAAAACTGCAAATGTTCACAAAGAATAAAGTACAACTCTGTAGCATATGAGTATCAATTGTAAACTGACTGACCAAAACCTGCAACATCCCACTGTTGCTAACACTTGGTGCTCAGGACAAACAAGTGAATGCGCAAAAGATGTGCATGAATACTAAGTGTTGTGTCGGAAAAAGTGCCGATTCACTTTTAATGAGTCATCCTATTTCCGACCCAACATAAGGTAACGTTAAAAACCATGGATATGGACATGCTTATGCCTCCAGAAGAAAATGTGCATCTTGGTAATTCAGAACTGTCTAACCATTTTTCTAGTAGATATTAAGTGAATTTTGAGAAACACATAACTTAAATAGATAATGTTTGTGGATTATTTAACAAAGAAAAATTTTGTATAAATGCTGAAAGATGTATATAAGATGATATATGTATTGAGCCATGTCAAAAACAGTTCCGAGTTGCAGTGACCAATTGGCCACTGCTGTGTGCATGACGTAGTCACCAAGAGAGGGCGCTCACATTGACTATATAGGTTCAGCACGTAATTAAATCACTCTCTTATTTTCTGTTCCTGGTTCCTGATCCAAGTGCTGGATAGCTGTGAAGCTTGCCGCCGTACCCGGCAACATTCTCCCGTTGCTATGCGTGCCGTGTCGACCATGGCCACAACTGAGGAATGCAGCCAGAGTTCCAGAAAAGAGCCATTGATTAGTCATGCCAATGTATAAATCAGCGAAGAGGTGATCCTTTCAAAAAGAATAGAAGTATGTTGCAGACGCCATAAGAAACATACGGTGAGGAAACCCAGAAGTCTGATTAAGGAAGTCCCAACAACTACCAAAAAAGCAAGAACGGTAAGGTGCAAGTTTTCGTATTAAAATTGAATAATAACCAAAGAGAGTATAGGAACCAGAGTTTTAAGGAGCTCCATATAGTCAACTTCCATTTTGTATCTAAAGAACTGTTTTTTTTGGACATTTCTGTCTATGTCTAAAGAGCAAGTGACAACCTAAGCTTAAGCTGAGCTGGGAACCAAGATTTCGAACTGTTTACGTTGGAAGAAACATTTATATCATTGTGCTAAAATTAAATTTGAATAGTAACTGAATTTTGGGGGAGAATAAAGCCTGAGCATAAGAGAGAATATTGTCCCATGTGAAATTTGCAAGACGGAGAACCTCTGATAATGTCCATATTAGGATTGTAGAATGTATCTATGTATATGTGTTATTTCTATATATGGGAACTGAGCAACTCTGTAAGAATTAACCGAGCCTGAACGTAGTTACACAAAGAAGAGTATGAGATTGCTAGAATAAGATTTTAGAGTTAAACCTTTTGGATATATTAACTTAAAATGGGGGGGGGGGGGGTTCAGGTTCTTTAGAATTGGAATTTCTAACTAAAGTGTATATATGTATTTGTCTAAATAAATGTATTTCTTTAATTCAAACCTCATGAGTCTGTCATTGTTCTGAGAATTGAATTTCCACTTGTTAAATTTCAGACCATGCATAAGTAATAGGGGAATCCATCAGCAACTAAGAAAGGAGGACCACGACTGCACGCCACTTGATCCCTATATTGTTTTTCAGTAGTTTTAAATTGTGTGTCAGGATTCAGTTGCTGGCTGGTGCAGTCGACTTAAAAGAATATAAATTTGTCGGCAACGGAATAGATGAGAATAAGCAAGATAAGTAAATAATATAACTAATAATAACAGGGCCAGTACGAAGCCATAACAATGGCACGGCAGTCGACGGGATGTGCTTGAAAATTTAATGTGCACAATAAGTTGGTCTCAATCTCAGAAACAGAACTCATTTAAGAATTGAAAGTATAGTAGTGAAATTTTGAGTTAAGAATAAAGTGTTAATCTAAGAGGGTAAGTATGTCCCTACCTACTACAACCGAGATGAGCAACCCAGAGTTCTTTAAAACCATAAATCCCCAAACAAATCTTCCCTCAGTTCTCTGGCGAAGAATCTGACGATATGGGGGCATATTTTGACTATATAGAGGAGCTCAGAAAGATAGGGCGATGGAGTGACTTCCAGTTACTCATACTGCTTCGCAGTAAACTGGTTGGAAGAGCAAAAAGCTTTCTCTACTTCTCACCCTTATTAAAAAAACTCTGGAATATCAGAGGTTTAAACAGATCCTAACCTCCCAGTTTTCCAAAACAAAAAACGTAGGGCCTAACCTATGGAAGCTCCAGAGTATAACCCAAAAGGAAAAGGAAAGTGTCTCTGACTATCACAATAGGATTATCACATTTGCAAACACATTATGTGTCCCTGACGAAGAAAATGACATCTGGAATGGACTGTATTCTAGATATTTAGAATTGGTTTGAGGCAGGAGCTAAAGGAGACTGCATTTGGGAAGACGATACAAAATTTAAAGGAATGTTATGATGCTGTGCTTGAAAGGGAACAGTTGTTGGGAGACATTTATCCCAGAACCTCTGTCAGTCACATTAAAGTTAATAGAGAAAACAAGCACGCTGACAAGAATCCAAACCCTGTAAGGGATGAAACAGAAGAAAAAGAGAAACAAAAAGGGGTATTAAAAGACTACAAAGAAAGCAACTCTGAGTCAATTTACAGTGTTGCAATAGGTGCTAATAATTCCGATGAAGTGCGATCAATAGTCAGGCAAGAGGTAGAGAAAATACAAAGACCACTTGTGGAACATCTTGATGCCGTGATCAATCAGCTAACAATTGATCCGGCCAAAAATCAAATGCTCACCTCTTTGCAAGAAGAAAAGGTAAAGAAAATTGTCAGCAACGAGGTTGAAAGACTACAGCAACCCATGCTGGGGAAAATGTATCACATGATGAGGAAGCTGCAAGAATTGTCTACAAGCTGTAGAACTGGAGCCCTTTTGTCCTCAGAGAAAGTGTGTGAAAAAAACTACTGCCGAGAATCACCGAGGTGTTTCAACTGCAACAAGTTGGGGCATATTGCTCGAGATTGCTTTATAGCACAAAATGATCGTAGAACCAGATACCGACCAGAGGCAACATCGCTCACGTGTGCTAGATTACCCACTAAAAAAGGGGAACAGGGCAATAAAAATTTCCCCAAAATGGTGGTGAAAGGAAAAATCTTCAGGAGAAATTTTGAAGCACTAATTGACACTGGTTCCCAAGCCTCTATAATATCTGAAAAACACATCAATGAACTTGGGCGTGGTGTAGAGAATAGAATCAAACATCTGAAGAAATCAATTGGGATCTTAGGGATATCCCCCTCCCCAATACATGCTACTGAAGTAGTGAGACTGAAGGTGGGACTACCTAAGTTTGGACTCTATGCATGGCAAAACTTTTTGATTCTACCAAAAAGCTACATCTCCCACATAGAGCTAATTTTATGGGAGGATTTTCTGTAGAAGAATGGATTCTCATGCGACTACCTCAAAGGGGAGATTAAGTTCCTTCGAACAAAGGATCCAAGCAATGCCAATCAGAGCCATAGAAATAGAAAGGGGAAGGACAAGCCTCTGCACGAGAATTCTCAGTGCACTGAAAATGGTCCGAATATAAAAGACAAATTTAGGATCGAGGAAATACATGATGATCTTATCACGAGAAAAAAGCTGACTAATACCTGTAAAGGGGCAGAAAATGAAGACCAAACTAGTGATAGATGCACAATTCCAAATAAACAATGTAGAGAGCAAAGCATGTGTTGAGCAACTAATGGAATCGGATAAAAAAAAAAAGGGCGGGAAGGAGGATAAAATGTACCAAATTTTTCTGTAACTTCATTAAAGTAAAATTTTAGATAAAGGGGGGGGGGCTTTGTTGTGTCAGAAAAAGTGATTCACTTTTAATGAGTCAACCTATTATTTCCGACCCAACAAAAGGTAACGTTAAAAACCATGGATATGGACATGCTTATGCCTCCAGAAGAAAATGTGCATCTTGGTAATTCAGAACTATGTCTAACCATTTTTCTAGTAGATATTAAGTGAATTTTGAGAAACACATAACTTAAATAGATAATGTTTGTGTATTATTTAACAAAGGAAAATTTTGTATAAATGCTGAAAGATGTACAGGGTGTTCGGGATAAATTTGACATATTTATAATTAATTATATTTTTCCGTAAGTTACATGTATTAACACACACTTCTCTTCATTTAAAAGTTTGGACCCTTCTTCATTCATATACAAGATGTCAGAAAGGATGGATAGCTGGAACCCACCTGAATCATGGAAGAGAATAACTTGTATCATGATGATTTGTGCCTGCCATCAAAATAAGGATATTACGACTGCTGCCCAATGCTCCCTGAATACAGTAAAAACAATCAGGCATGAACTAGAGACTTGCAATGGTGACTACGAGGATGTAGCAAGAAGAAAGATCCCTAGCAGACGATCTGATTGCGTTCGTACAGCAGAATTCCTCGCAAATCTGCAGGAACAGGTGTTGAAGAACCCTGGCATTGGAATTCGGGCTTTGTTCGTGGAGTTGCTAACTGTAGTCAAGCCCTGGATAACAAGGGTAGCCAATGGTAGGGCCGTATGTATGGCAGCAGGATTCGGCCCCTTGCCACACCTCTGGGAAAAGTCAAAAATGGTTGTCTGAAAATTTCTACGACTTCACCAGTCCAAATGTTTGGCCTCCAAACTCCCCAGACCTTAACCCCATGGATTATTTTGTATGGGGCGCAGTTGAAAAAGACACCAATCGCACTTCCAGTAATACAAAAGCCCAGTTAATGGATAAAATTAAAACAGTTTTTGCGGCCCTTCCCAGGGAGACTGTAGCATCAGCTTGTTCGAGGTTCCGAAGCAGAATTGAAGCTGTGATCGATGCTAATGGTGGTTATTTTGAGTAAATCTTGTTGATAGTATTGTAATTAACTCTGCCTGTAATGTTTTTTTGTCAATTCATTAAATTTAATAGATACAAAGAAGATTTTCTTTTTCCTTACGAAACTGTCAAATTTATCCCGAACACCCTGTATATAAGATGATATATGTATTGAGCCATGTCAAAAACAGTTCCGAGTTGCGGTGACCAATCATCGGCTGCCGCTATGGGCATGACGTAGTCACCAAGAGAGGGCGCTCACATTGACTATATAGGTTTCAGCGCGTAATTCAATCGCTCTCTTATTTTCTGTTCCTGGTTCCTGATCCAAGTGCTGGATAGCTGTGAAGCTTGCCGCCATACCCAGCAACATTCTCCTGTTGCTGTGCATGCCGTGTCGACCATAGCCACAACTGAGGAATGCGGCCAGAGTTCCAGAAAAGAGCTGTTGGTTAGTCATGCCAACGTATAAATCAGCGAAGAGGTGATTCTTTTGAAAAGAATAGAAGTATGTCGCAGACGCCATAAGAAATATACGGTGAGGAAACCTGGAAGGTCTAATTAAGGAAGTCCCAACAACTACCAGAAAAACAAGAACAGTAAGGTGCAAGTTTTCGTATTAAAATTGAATAATAACCAAAGAGAGTACAGGAACCAGAGTGTTAAGGAGCCATATAGTCAACTTCCATTTTGTATCTAAAGAACTGTTTTTTTTTGGACATTTCTGTCTGTCTAAAGAGCAAGTGACACCCTAAGCTTAAGCTGAGCTGGGAACCAAGATTTCGAACTGTTTACGTTGGAAGAAACATTTATATCATTGTGCTAAAATTAAATTTGAATAGTAACTGAATTTTGGGGGAGAATAAAGCCTGAGCATAAGAGAGAATATTGTCCCATGTGAAATTTGCAAGACGGAGAACCTCTGATAATGTCCATATTAGGATTGCAGAATGTATCTATGTATATGTGTTATTTCTATATATGGGAACTGAGCAACTCTGTAAGAATTAACAGAGCCTGAACGTAGTTACACAAAGAAGAGTATGAGATTGCTAGAATAAGATTTTAGAGTAAACCTTTTGGAAATATTAACTTAAAAAGGGGGGAGGGGAGTTCAGGTTCTTTAGAATTGAAATTTCTAACTAAAGTGTATATATGTATTTGTCTAAATAAATGTATTTCTTTAATTCAAACCTCATGAGTTTGTCATTGTTCTGAGAATTGAATTACCACTTGTTAAATTTCAGACCATGCATAAGTAATAGGGGAATCCATTAGCAACTAAGAAAGGAGGACCACAACTGCAAACCACTTGATCTCTATATTGTTTTTCAGTAGTTTTAAATTGTGTGTTAGGATTAAGTTGCCAGCTGGTGCAGTCGACTTAAAAGAATATAAATTTGTCGGCAACGGAATAGCTGAGAATAAGTAAGATAAGTAAATAATATAACTAATAATAACAGGGCCAGTACGAAGCCATAACATAAGCTTTAGCCTTTTTTCTACAAATCGGTATTTGGTTAATACTTTTTGCACAAATAGGCTTACTTTCTTATTATTATCATTCGGGTCTAAGACACAACTTTTGGCACATGTGCCATAGTTTGGCCATCTCAGTTAGAGTATAAAAAAGTAACAATAATAATAATTGTTGTTCCATGCCAGCCTGGCTGGCCGAGTAGTTAGCATATCTGCTCTCCAGCCGAAAGGCTGAGGGCTCGAATCCAAACGTGGGCATGGATGTTTGTGATTGTCTTTGGAAATACTAGTGGTGGTTGGTGTAGTTGTGGTCAGTTGGTGGGTTGAGTTATGGAGACAGTTGTAGAGCAAGTGCTCACCCTTGATGAGTCTTTGGATTCCATGGAGGTGTCAAATAATAATAATAATAATAATATAACATAATAATAAAAAAAGATGTTTCTTATGTGTTACCACTCATTTTGTAATACAAGAAATATGAAGGATCATCCATTCATCATTTAAGCACCTCCATAGTGTAAATGAAATTTACATGAGATAATAAAATTCTCTAGAGGAAATTTTAGAAACTTTAGAGGATGTTTAGTTTTGTTATGCCAATAATTAAGCCCTGCAAACTTCAGAAGTTTTGAATGAGAAGTTTTTCAAAATTTGTGGATTAGTGTCTCTGTTAATTAAGCAGAATTTATGGAGACACAACACATGTTAGAATAAACACTTTATTCATAATTAAAAAAGTACATAACATTTGATGTGTCATCTGCCTCTGTATTGAGGTCTTCATCAGGAAAACATACATATGTATAGGACACAAGCTGCATGACACTACACTACACTACAGAAAAGTAAGATGAATCTAAAGGCTTGTTAACTATTTACCCTTTATCGTTAACATTAACCATGCTAACCAATTAAAAAAAGTCTATAGCGGAAGTGCATTTAACAATTTCTAAAGTCCTCTCATATTATGGTTTTCTTCTTTTTACGGTTGTTCTGGATGCTATATGGATTGAAGATGGATCCTCCAAATTCTTGGAATAATTAATCCATCATTCTCTATTATTATTATTATTACCCAAGACCCCATGGAGTCAAAGCCTCATCTAGGAGGTCCTTTTATTAGACATACACACAGCTCATCATACCGTGCTTTAAACACACTCAAATTGTATGCAGACACCACACTCTCAGGCAAGGCATTCCAATCATTCAAAACTCTGCACACAAAAAAATCTGATTCTCATCCCCCTGCTCACACCATCTTTATACAGTTTCCAGGTTCTGGACCTCTGAAGATCAGGGAAGAACCACACTTCTGGTTCTTCCCTGATCTCCCACTGTTTTCTGTAGAACCTCTCCAACATTGATCCTATAATCCCTTACTAACTTGTAGGTCTCCTTCATATCTCCCCTCTTCCTCCTATCCATCAGACTCTGTGAATTGCATCCTCTCAATCTTTCTTAAATATTTGACATTCCAAAGGTCAGAAACTACCTTACTCAGTCACCTCTGAATCCTTTCCAGCATCTCTTCATCCATTTGAAAACCAGGTGACCAAATCTGGGCACAGTAGTCCATGTGTGGCCTAATCAAAGCCTTATACAATGGAACAAGAATCTCCCAACTTCTAAAAGTCAGTGTCCTCCGCATCATTTCCAGAAGTCTTTGTGTTGTGTTCACAATTTTGGCAATGTGTCTCCTAAATTTCAGATCTTTATCCACTATCAATCACCCCAAGATCTCTTATATCCTCCACCTCTGATAATATATTGCCACCAAGCATAAATTCTGCATCCCATCTTTGTTTCCCAAATTTTAAAACCTTTTAAACCAAATTTAAAACATTTTGCAACACCGAACTCTCATCTCTTATTCCCATGCCCAATTATTCAATTCATTCAAGTTGTCTTGTAAGGCCATAACATCCTCCCTACTCTTCATGGTTTGTCCCAACTTTGCATCATCTGCAAACAACTGAATATCTCCATCCAAATCTTTGGCAATATCATTAATATATAAGTTAAACAGTAGTGGCCCTAAAACAGACCCCTGAGGCACACCACTAGTGACTTTCCATTTCCTGGATATTGCTCTCCCATACACAACTTGCTGATACCTATCAGATAACCAGTCTCCAATCCAATGCATTGATCTAATATCCAACCCCATCCACTCTAGTTTGACTATCAACTTATCATGCGGTAATCTATCAAAAGCCTTTGCAAAATCTAAGTATATTACTGTGTATCCCTCTCCTCTGTCCAAGGAAGCAGTTACCCTATTGTCATATGCAAGTACTCTGCAGCAGTTGTCCTTATACCATTCTCTCCAATCAATGTCATCCTGCCAATCATTCTTTCTTTTTTCTGGCTACATATTGAAAGAACACCTTAGGGCTGTTTTGGCTTCCTCAGTTCATACTGTACTTTTTCTAACCCTTACCAACTGAGTTATCCTCTTTGCCTGTTCTTTGTACTTATCATGAAATTGATTATTACTACTTGTGTTACTTCCATTATACCTTTTTTCTCTGTATTGTATGCTTAATTTCTTCATGCATGTTCTGACTATATCCTCTGTAGCAGTTGTCCTTTATACCATTCTCTCCAATCAATCTCATCCTACCATAATCTTTTTTTTTTTTTTTTTTCTGGCTACATATTGATAACACCTTAGGCTTTTTTTTTTTTTTCGGCTTCATCAGCTTATACTGTAATTTTGTTATCCTTACCAAACTTGTACTCATCATGAAGTTGATTATTACTACTCATCTTATGTTACCTCCATTATATATCTTTTTTTTTCTCTGTATTGTATGCTTAATTTCTTCATGCATCCATTCCACACTTACCTTCAGTACAGTAACAAGGGTATGAAGCGCCTGTGGCAAGTGTCTAACTTGCGCCCCCCCCCCCCAACCCAAAAATGACAAAAAGTTTGAAAATTTTAAATGTAACAAGTTAAATTTCTAAATGCAATATGTTAAATACTTACTATCGTAAAATCGTGTATAGATGGAATTTTATATAAAAATACCTCATATACCGATTTTACTGGTAAACGAAATTCCATTCAACATACAGTACTTGTGATTAATTAGCAAAATTTGTTATGTTTAGTAATATGTAGGCTGACCATACGTACCGTTTTGTTTTTTTTTTTTTTCACATTTCCCAGCCGTCCAGTCGTTTTAATAAAAATGTCAATTTTGTCCCGTTTTTAATAAAAACTACAAATATACTTTAATATTGGTCAACCATAAATTATTATTCATAACCTATAATCGTATATCAATATCATGGATATCAGTAATTTGTATAAAAATGGAGTCGCATTGTTCGATGATACTAAATATCGATATCTGCAGTGCAAAATATACATGTTGGCAACACTTCGCGTCTCAGACGCGGCGTCTGTTCTGCCGTAGTGTTAGTTTTTGTTTTGCCTGTATGCTAACCGATGGTTTTATTATTCGATGGATACATGGAATAAAGAAACACCTTTATTTATTTATTCCATAAATAAATAAAGAAACACCTTCCTGTATCTGATAGATAGGTACAGATTTTTTTCTGAAATGAGCGAAAAATGCCTAGACTTTCAAGACTTTTGTAATATTGTAGAGTTTATTCTTTGTCTTCCAGGAAGTACAGCACCTGTTGAGAAATGTTTCCTGTTATGAACAGCATGTGGTTAAAGGAGAAATCTAAATTAAGTGTTGAGACAATGAGGGCTATGTTAGTTGTAAGACAAAATTATGTCATGGAGTGTGAGAAGTCTGATGATAAGGTGTTGAAAGACCGAAATTTGCCGAGTTGGATCATTTCATCGGAGTGGTGAGTACGATGGTGATGAAATACAGTCCCCCTCGTCTACCTAAAATTTTTGTATGGGTTTTGTCACTGAAGAATAATGGCAAGTTCAGTATTATTATTATTATTATTATTATTATTCCTGATACCTCCAAGGAGTCCGAAGACTCATCGTGGGAGGACATCTACAACTGTCTCTGCACCTAACCTCTACTACGAATCATCTCTATCAACGCCATCTGCCGCCCACCTCCAACACCACCACAACTAGTAATTTTTGTCTGTAAATTGCGTGTGTTCTAAAGGGCCGATTTGTATGTATGCGGGATGAAAAACCCGAGTTTCCGGGAGAAAAAACCCTGCTACCTCCGTATGAGATCGGCTAACTCACCTTCGATTGAAATCGACCAGATAAAGATTCCTCCCGTCGCGACGAGAATCGAACTTAGGCCTATTCCAATCGAAGGGCGCAATGTACCGTCGTTCTTCCAATTGCGCTACGGAGGCGCTTTTTATGTTTATGTAATAAAACTTTTTTACGTCTTTTTCATGAATACAGACTCTTACATAACCCCCGTCCCGTTTTTGCCATCCCAGTGTCCCGTTTTTTTGTCTCAAAGAAATATGAGCAGCCTAGTAAGATGGAAATAAAGTTTTGTAAATTACTAAATAATGTAACCACCAAAAGTTTTGTAAAAGAGTAAAACAAGTTAAATGTGAAATAATTTCTATCAAAGGAGACTTCCAGACAACGATATTTCCAGACAGATTATCTTATTAACTTATGACCTAGGCCAATTACAATCACGAAGATCAAATATGCACGGGGGAAGGGGCATGCCAAAGGTATTTGCCGCTTAGGTGCAAACTTTTATCAGCCGCCCCTAATACTGCATTGTATAATCCAAATTAGATATTAGCTACATAAAATGCTGCCCTATCAATGTTGCTGCACGGTGCAGTGCACTCCTTGCAAGGGTTAGCACGGCCCTGCATGGGGGGTTTCTTGCCTTAATGCAACGACCGAAAAAGGTGGCGGGTGCAGAACCACAAAATACTCAAGGGATTAAAACATAGCAGAACGCAAGTTCAAGTGAGCCTGATTGAGATTTGAGTGACTATAATAGGTGGTGTGTAGTGTTTTCAGAGAGCTCCCGAAAACCTGACAAGCAGAGATAAGCAAGTTATTGTTCCTCTGTACCGAGCCTTGATAAGACCTCATATCAACTACTGTGTCCAGATTTGGTTTCTTCTTGATGGGGAGGAGGCGGAGAGGATCCAGAGATGAGTGAGCAAGATGATAGCAGATCTATGGAATGAACCTTATGAGAACAGGTTGAAGATTTGTGGGTAGCAGAAGTTGGTTGATAGGCGGAAAAGAGGAAATATGATTGAGACATTCAAATTGCTGAAGGGTTTCTATAGGATTAATTCAGAGGATATTTTTGAGATCAGGACTGGAGGTGGAATGACTAGGGGACATCTATGGAAGCTGGGAAAGAGTGTGGTTTGTAAGGGTGTTATAGCTGGGTTCTTTACTTTTGGAGTGGTAAATGAGTGGAATAAGCTGCCAGAATCTGTTGTGGGTGCTATGACAGTGAATGAGTTCAAGGCAAGGTATGATAGATACTGTGAGAATGTCGAATAGTTGTGTGGACATGATGGTTAGGGCCTTCCTCGATGAATCTAAGGACTCCTTGGAGTCGCCCGTAGTAGTAGCAGTAGTAGTAGTAGTAATAATAATAATAATAATAATAATAATAATAAAAGTCGTTACTACAGCGACACAGAGTTAACGAGAATTACGGAATCAACGAGTCGAGGAGCTACGGAGTTACTATGTAAGTTATGGCAACGGGGGACACAAGCTACAGAGTAGCAACAAAGTTTTGTTAACCATCTTCAGGTGAAAGGCCACTCCGAAGGAAAGGAAGATTAGATGTGTAAAGCAGAATAAGTTCGTCTTCGTTTCTTTTTTTGGGTCCAGATTCGGGAAAGCTGCCCGGGTTCAAGACTGGAGTCTTGCGTTCCAGCCAGTTGATGCCAGAAGTGTGAGACAACTAATTCGAGTTGTTTTTAGAAGAAAGTAGATACCAGATTTTCATGCTTCCAAGTTACTGACATTTGCAAGTAGTAACAGTAGATCTCATAAATCCCGGAGAAGGTACCCATATGCGTTGCCAAAATCGGAAGGTAATAGAAGAAAATGATTTCAAGAACCTATCAGAGACAACCTGACAACTGATTCAAAGTAAGATTTTTCTATTGTTTTACTAGAGACAGAAATTCTGTGACAGTGATTTGTGTAAAGTTTTTGTTTGTAATGACACTTAAGGACTATTTAGGACTTAAGAAAATTAGATAATCTTTGAATTGTTTTGTTGAGTTATATGTGAGAGAAAACTTAGCAGAATTTAAAGTGATATATGATGTGCTTAATATTGTTGTTATTAGCTAAGCCTGCATTTGCTTATGTGAGATTGCTCTAAGTGTGACTAAGTGTTAACAAAAGTAATATCATAGACACGTGGTCTTACAAGAATTGTCTACATAAGATCAGTAATTGTAATTGTATTTATGAGTTGCTATTAAGGTATAGAACCTGATTTACTTGAATTTTTATTAATGACCTTTTTTGTACATTTCTTGATTATGAATAAATTGTTTTCTTGTTTAAATAATTTGCCTGATTCCTGTTACCAATGCACTGCTCATTAAATTCGAATCTGTATGTCCTAAAGTTGAATAGCCACGACTGTAGAATAGAAGTTTTACGTTGCTAGATTTAGTTATAACTGAGAGAGGAAATTTCCGTGTTTAACTGAGTGTTTTTCTTCGGAAGGATAATCATCTCCTATCCACGAATTTTGGTGGAGAAACTAGAAATCAAATAAATTTTCCAAAATTCAATTTAGAAAAACGTCAGTTGTTCAGACAAAGGGATTGGTTCCAGTCAGAGGCAATTTCTTAGTTCTGAAGGTTTTGCACACAAGAACAATGATATTTGCAGGCTTGAGACAAAAGTGGATTAAGTTGAGTGAGAGGATCGTGAGTTAAGATATTAAATCAAGCAATGGATTATATACTCGGAGATACGACTGTTAAGATTAATGCTAAAGAGCTATAAATTAAAGTTAAGAAGAACTTGTGAATATTATAATAAACGTAGTTTTTACAAAGACGCGGGCGAAAAGATTTAATTAATCACAAATAAAAATCCTTATTTTTACACTATTAACCCCATCAAAATGAGTTGCAGTGTTTTGCAGAATTTCTGTGTCTAAAGCGGTGTATTGCCGAAATTTAAAAATACAATATAAAATAGCAGGAGCCTGTGTAGCTCAGTGGATGTGGCATTTGCATACCACGGCGCTTGACCGCACGAAGGAAGACTTGGTTTCGAGTCTAGTCGGCGACTAGAGGAAATTTTTCTAAGCCTTTTTTCGACCGGTTCCCGAGTTAGTCGATCTCTGGCATGGGCAAGCAGGTTTTTCCTCCAGGAAACTCGGGTTTTTCGTCCTGTAAACTCAAGAAAATCGACCGTAGAACCCACATTATTTCAGACATTAAATATATTGTGTTAGGGTTAGGGACCACGAGATGGCGGCACATTTGAGCCGTCTCTCTTCACTGTGTACCGCTTAATTAGTGATAGCCTTGGGCCATCTATCTCTGATTGGTACCAGTGGAGATTGAACTGCCCACTCAGTCTCCAAAAATTAGATAGGGCTAAATGGCCTCGCCTACTCCCCGCATACGGGAATATAAAGACGTTAGCTGATTTTTATTTTTATATAAAATAGCGGACATTTAGATCCATTTATTTATTTTAATTTTTTATGTTTTGCACCCCAAACCTAGTTGGCCCGTGGTGGGCGTCTCTTTTGCCATGCTCTCGTTATGGCACTGCCTACCTTATTTAACCTTCTGATTCTTGGAATTAATTCAGACATTGCTTCTACTAGATAGTCCTTGAATAGCACCTAAACTGCATTGATCTTCTTTCTACCCAACTTTTCATTCCATCTTACACCTGCAAGCTGTCTCCTGAGCTTCTCATAATCATGAGCATTGTAGTTGCACATATAATCTATCCTCACAGAAGACCTCACATGGCTGGCAACCCTCCAGGTAATCACTTCATGGTCACCCTAACCAATTGTAGGAAGATTTGACACCTCATTTATAATGGCATCTTCTGAGATGATGAAATCCAGGACACTCAATCTTCGCATGTACTTTGTTACACACTGTCTGAGGTAGTTGTTCCTCAAAAACTTGAGAAATTAATTTTATTTATTTCTGGTTGCTATCTCGTCACCCTGATCAATATTGCATAATTCAAATCACTAATAATGATAACCCTTTTCCTAGTTGCTTGGCTAATTTGTTTATACATTTTTACTAGGTCTATAACAACATATACAAGGGTGGTCTGAAACGTTCTCGGCCTCGACCATCGACGGCAACACTGCTTTTAGGACAATTACCCCTCCCCCCGGACCTTCAACCCCATCAATAACCCCATGGACAATAAAAATAAAAGTTTTAAAGTTACAATAACAAAAAAATAAATAGAATTCAGAATAACAATTTAATCTTCTTCGGGGGTGTTACCTTTGAACGCACAATCAAAGGGACTGATGACATTTCTACAAGCAGGAAATTTTGTTAATAATATTTACCTGTAGTTTCTTTAACCCGAATTATATGTCAAAACAAGACTAATTTTTCCTGGAATTTTAACTGTTATTACCATCGTGAATCGATTTACATTAAGATCATAGGATTAGGAATCTCTGCCAACAAATAATTTTCAATCTGTTTCATCTTATTACTGTAAACTTTTAAACATTATGGTTAAATATTTGTATATAAATAAGTAACTTCCATTTGTGAATTATTGTAGTCTTGATCAGTGGCGCACCCAGGATTTAATCTTGGGGGGGGGGGGGGAGTTGAACAGATAAAAATATTTTTAATACAATGAATTTGCATTAAAAATATTTTTATCCGTTCAACTAAAATTCGTTAAATTTCATTCATTCAATAAAATTCATTAGGTGATTATAAAAATTTATTTAAGAATAAAATCCAGTTTTCTTTTCTTTTTTACAAAGCTCTTGAATTATTTCAGTCGTGGTTACATTAATCTCTCTCTCTCTCTCTGTATATATATATATATATATATATATATATATACTCTTCTACAGACTCGGCTGGAACATTGGACTTAATGTTTGTTTGGATGAAGTCCTTGGCTTTTTAATGTCAATATTAAAATTATTGGCTTTTATACATGCTTCATCGTAAATATCTTTAAATGAAGAATCTGGTGTTTCACAAACGGTATTTAATGGAGCCACAACATCATCAACAAAATTTAGGGCAATTAAGAGGTCACTGTCAGATTTTTGCATTATTTTAGACAATGGTAAGGTGCACGCAAATATTTTTTGCAAGCTAAATAAAGATATTATAAATCTTAAAAGATATTAATATTATAATATTATAAACAACAAGGACGACCTATCTTTTAGGGGTATTGAAGAAATTGTGTACCTTTTCAATTATGCCAATGCAATTTCTTATTTGTCACAGATATAGCATTTCTAAGTGCCAAATTCAAAAAAATGTGTGATGCACAATGAAGATATAAAGCTTGTCGATATTATTATTACATAACACCTCCAGGTAGTCCAAAGACATATCAAGGAAGGGCACCTACTCTACAACTCTCCGTCTTCACCAACCACAACTACAATCATCATCATCTACACTAACGCTGTCTACCGCGGAGATTCGAACTCGCGGCCGTTTGGCTAGAGAGTCGGCCAACTACGCCGGATATATATTTGTGGATAAAAATTAAAACAAAGTTTTAATTTTTATTAAACAAATAAATAAAATGATATAATTATGTTACTATTTACTTTCAATGAGATGGATGAGCTTCTAGACCTTGTAGAGTTGCTGGATATCTAGCTCAATATTGGTCAACTTCAGTCGAAGATCGGCACACACTAAGACGAATTCTGTATTTTGTTTTTATTTGAAGGTGCGATGAAAATCGTTTCTCGCAAAGATAGGTTGTAGAAAACTGCATGACGATTTTCGACTTCAAATAATTCGGAGAATTCACTTCTCACTGAAGGCGAGATCCAGAATCGAGCCAAACCACGATCACGGAATTGCATTTTAAGCTCACTGTCACTTGAAAGCTCAATTAGCTGTTATTATTTTCGATAACGAAAGGTCGTTCTCGTGACTGCAAGCCTGAAATGGATCGTGAAATCACAAATTTTTTTTATAAAAAGTTAATCGGAAAATGCTGCCAAATTCTGTTTCAGAGTTTTGAAGTGGACACAAACCCTTTCCCAGTGGTTAAATTCTAAACTAATAAGTTTCGGGGCCCTATACAAAATAACCAATTGTATTTACCTTTTGAATACTATCCGGGGAAGCTCCAAACCTCCCCGTCCCTTTCATCAAGCGTTCGTAATCAGGCTACTGTTGATATTGAGTTTATATACACATTCAAAACTGTAAACAATTGTTGAATAATAACACAATAATGTAGGCATAATTACCATAAAGGGAGAAAAGTCACAAAACAGAAAAATGTTCCTACAAATTAAACAATTGTATTTACCTTTGAATGCGATCCACTGGTCGAATGTCCAGCAAGTCAGCAAATCTTTCCTTTCGTTAAGCGTATTAATATTATCGCATTGCAACTGATGGGAATTCTGTGTTTCTGTGGATTCGTTACAGACCTCTTTCTCTTCAGAAACTACACACAAACTGTCATTATAAACTCGTTTTGTATTATCAGTCATCCGACATTTTTTTCAGTTTAAAGAAGGAGGTACGTATATACTTATCCATAATTGAAATACCGTACTTACTTGCATATAACTCTCACCCCTGATTTTAGTTTTCGAAAAAAGAAATTAAAAAATTTCGGATATACCTCGCAAATGAAAAAAAGCTGAAACCCGTTCAGAGCAGGGCAATAGTAACTTGCTCCCGCGTTAAACAAGACGCCCCCCCCCAATAGCCACTATATTGCAAAGACAAGAAAAACAAATACTTTTATATTATATATATATTATTACTATATATATTACTACATTATATATATATATATATATATATATATATATATATATATATATATATATATATATATATATATATATATATAAAACTTGTTTTTTTATATATATATTTATAAAAAAACTTGTTTTTTTTTTACTCCTTCTCCCAAGTAAGCAAAACAGTTAAGTTTGCACCTGAACGTAGGTTCAAGTCTAAAGGTAGTGCAACACCAGGGCAACTCGTTGTAAAGGTGGTAAAGTATAACCTGTGATTTCTCAACCTGTGGTCCGCGGACCACAGGTTGAGAAACACGCAGTAGGGTTCTCTCACCTTATGTGACCCCTAATTCATAAGCATTTTTGAAATAGAAGACATGACACACAACATAAATAAAAAATGATTTTAATTAGGAAAAGTATTTTGGAAAATTTTCTAGTGTTTTTTTAACTTTTTCTTTTGGGGGGCCAGGGCCCTTGTTCCCCTCCCTTGAGCCTTGGTTGAAATAGGAAAACCTTCAACAATAAAAATCAATAAACAACAAGCAATTTGTTGAAATGTGGTCATGTGGATAACACATGTTCACTTCAAATCTGACAAAACAGCAAGGGAAGGTGGAAGCAATAAAACCATATTGTTTCTCACTTCACTCCTCTTTTATTACTCGTCATTCTGCTGCTACAAATTAAAATAGTGGCAGAATGTTCATGAAATGAACATTCTGCCACTATGTTTATTTTTATTCTGCCACCATGGCAGAATGTTCATGGAATGAACATTCTGCCACTTTTTTTTTTTAAGTATTCATTTTATTTTAATAATTTTTACTTATTCAATTTTAATTTGTTTTGTTTGTATAATTAAAATATATAGATTTATTTCGTTAATTTAAGCCTGTGGATCACCTGTCCCATCGTCGCGGACCACCTGTGGTCCGCGGACCATAGGTTGAGAAACATGCAGTAGGGTTCTCTCACCTTATGTGACCCCTAATTCATAAGCATTTTTGAAATAGAAGACATGACACAACATAAATAAAAAATTATTTTAACTATAAAAAGTATTTTGGAAATTTTTCTAGTGTTTTTTAACTTTTTCTTTTGGGGGGACAGGGCCCCTTGACCTCCTCCCTGGGTGCGCCACTGGTCTTGATAATAACACCGAGCGTGTCAGAACTGTTGTTGAAGTGAAATTGAAAACAAAATATTTTATTTTAATCTATTATAAAAAATAATAAAAATAATCAGCGAACACATTTTTTTCCTATTTTTTTTGTTCCCGTATATAGGGAGTAGGCGAGGCCATTTAGCCCTGTAATCTATTATAATATTTATAAAAATTTTTGACCATCCGTGATGGAATTTGTAAAATCGAATAGAAGAAAGGAAATTTTTGAAGGTTATGTATATGTAAAACAAAAAAATTTGACAAATGGTGTTGAATCATTTGAGTGTGAAAGAAGGCGTAACAAGAGTGAAGCTAAAATTAAAATTTGTGAAGAAGAGTTTGTGAGACGGTTAAACGGTTATTCTCATGGTCCAGATCCAGCACAGCAAGATGCTCTCAAAATAGTTCAACAAATTAAAACACTAGCAGAAGAAACTGAAGAAGCACAGCAGCAAATTATCACGCAATCTCTTTCAACGATAAGTGAAGATGCAAAAGCCAAGTTGCAGACAGTTCATCATTTACGTCGCAATGTCAGACGTCACTCTCAAGCTGTTAATAATCCATTACCTTTCACCAACGATTTCACCAACAATCTGTCGAATGTTGGTGAAATCGATATTCCAAATCGTTACAAAGTTACACATTATTATTATTATTATCAATACCAGACCACCATGGAGTCAGAGACTCATCGTGGGAGGTACTCACTATTGCATACAATGGTCATCCAACCGCGTCTTAAACTGATTCAATGTGTCCACATCCACAACACACTCAGGCAATGCATCCACTCACCAACCACCCTGCATGCAAAGAACCTGCTTCTCACTCCTTTGCTCACACCTTCCTCATACAGTTTCCGGCAATGGCCTCTTGTTCTACTCCACTCTCCCATTCTATGAAAAATCTCTTCCATATCTATATGTCTCAATCTGACCAGTTTATATGTCTCAATCATATCCCCCCCCCCCTCTTCCTCCTATTCACGGAGCTCTGCAACTTACATTCTCTCAATCTGTCCTCGTACTCCACATTCCAAAGACCACTGGCTACCTTCGTGAATCTTCTCTGCACCCTTTCCAACATATCCTCGTCACTATGAAAACCTGGCGACCAAATCTGTGCACAATAATCCATATGTGACAAATCAAGGATTTATACAATGGAATTATAACCTGTCTATTTTTGCATGTCAGGATTCTCTGCATCATTGCCATTATTCGATGTGATGTCTTCACAACTTGTGCAATGTGGCCCCTGAATCTCAGGTTCTTTTCCACCATCACTCCTAGATCTCTCATCTCCTCTACTTTCGTTAAAGTTTCCGCACCAAGTGTATACTTTGCATCCCATCGTTGCTTACCAAATCTCAAAACCTTACACTTTGCAACATTGAACTGACAGTTCCACTTACCTGCCCATTCATGCAATCTATTCAAGTCCTCTTGTAAGGCATTAACATGATAGTGAAGATTTTCTTCTCTTTGATTCCGATTCAGACAATAACAAGAGAATGTTAATCTTTGGAACACGTGACAATCTCAGACTCTTGGAACCAACATCTCACTGCTTTCTGGATGGGAATTTCAAAACTACTCCTGCGCTTTTTTTTTTTTTTCAATTGTATATCATTCATGCACTAATTAATGGACGAACCATTCCGTGTATTTATGCATTACTGCAAAAGAAAACTCATGATACATATATTAAACTGTTTGAGACATTAACTATGCTGAAAGTCAATATGAAGCCAATCAGTATCATGATCGATTTTAAATTGGCAGTTATAAACAGTTTAGAAAGATGTTTCCCAGACAGTGATATTAAAGGATGTTTCTTTCATCTAAGTCAGAGCATCTACCGGAAAATTCAAGAGAATGGTTGGCAACAACGTTAACAAGAAGATTCCGACTTCGCACTGAAATTAAGAATAATGCTGACAGATGAAATTGTCGGTGCTTTTGAAGAATTGTATGAATTTCTACCTCCAGAAAGCTTGCCAGTCGCAGACTATTTCGAAGATTCTTACATTGGAAGACCACAACGCTGTGGACTATGGCAACCAACTTATGCCATCAATATGTGGAACATGTATCAACGATAAGAAGATGAATTACCAAAAACAAATAATTCAGTAGAAGGATGGCACAGAAGTTTCCAGTCCAATGGCGGAAGTTTCCATCCCACCATTTGGAAATTTATTGGATTTCTCCAAAGAGTACAAGCATTATATCAAGTTTACTACACTCAAATGTTGGCCGGTCATCCATCACACTCCGAGAAAGAAGTATGCTGATGGTTGTGTACTATCTACGTGGGATAGCACACAACCTTTCTTTCTAAGTATTATTATTATTATTATTATGCGACACCTCCAGATTTATTATTATTAGGCACACTCTCCCTCGATGAGTCCAACGACTCATCGAGGGAGAGTGTGCCAACGGCATCGAATGATTGAAGTCACTTCCAACTACTAACCGCGCTCATACTTGCTTAACTTTTTGCGTGAGCCATTAGTAGCAGAGGCCCTACCAATCGACCAACCTTTGCTGGCTAAAGTTGCTAGCTTTTTGTGCACACAGAGATGCAAACATTTATTAATGTATTAATGAATAATTAATAATATTAAATTACATTCCCTGAAAAAGATTCAATATTTTAAATGAATTAATTTTTCTCTCTGTCTATATCCTAAAATGTGCTAGGTGTTACTATTAATTTTAAATTTTCATCCATATTTTGTTGTGTCAAATAAATTTTTGTTAAAATTTTTATTTTGTCAAATTTATTTTAAAAGATTTATTTTGTCAAATAATTATTTGTATCGTTTGTCGTGGCAATGAAATTTTATTTAAAGAGTTTTTATTTTTATACGGGGGATTAATGTCCGGGGGGGGTTGTCCAGGGTATAATTGTCCTGCTACGAGCAACACTATCGGCAAGTTTTCTTTTTTTTTCTAAGTTGGTACACCTGCCATAAACATCCATGTGGCATTGCAAGTCATTCTATCAAGTAGTTTGTTTCATACAGCTGTCTGGAGCAAAAGTGTTCTCTGTATGGCTTGAAATGGATAAAATTGAGTATCGTGCGGTTATAAAATTCTTTGTAATAGTAGGTTTAACGTCAAAAGAAATTCATTCGAAGTTCATAAAAGTTTATGGGCACTCTTCTTCGTTTTCGACAATTAAGGAATGGGCTACTGAGTTTAAACGTGGCCATACCAGTCTTGAAGATGATGCACGTGAAGGACGTCCAAAAAGTGTAACATCAAGAAATCATTGATCAAATACCGTATATGGTATTGGATGACCGGCAAGTCAGAGTGTGTGAAATTGCCGAGACTGTAGGTATTTCAAAAGAATGTGTAGGATATATTTTGCATGAAGAATTGCAAATGAAAAAGCTTTGCGCAAGATGGGTGCAGCGCTTGCTCACAGCAGATCAAAAACGCACTCACATGAAAATCTCTGAACAGTGCTTCGAGCATTTTAACAAGAATAAAACTGATTTTGTGCGCCGCTTTATTACTATGGATGAGATTTGGATTCACCATTACACACTAGAATCCAAACAGCAGTCAAAACAGTGGACACAAGCTGGTTGTTCAGCACCAAAGAAGACAAAGTCGGTTCCATCAGCAGGAAAGGTCATGGTATTGGTGTTTTGGGATACTAAAGGCATTTTATTTATTAATTATCTTGAAAAGGGTAAAATAATAAGTGAGGAATATTATTCCGATCTTTTAATTAGATTAGATGAGAAAATTCGTGAGAAAAGACCCGGTTTGCAGAAGAATGAAATCATCTTTCATCAGGACAATGCACCTGTCCACAAAGGTGTTTTGGCAATGGGAAAATTAAGGGATCTGCACTATGAATTGTTGAAACATCCACCCTATTCCCAAGATTTGGCTCCCTCTGACTTCTATCTCTTCCCAAAACGAAAGCTCTTCCTCGCTGGTCAGCGTTTTTCTTCAAATCAAGAGGTGATTGCACTGTAGAGGGATATTTTGCAGATCTTACTGAGAACCATTACAAGGACGGGATAATGGTGCTGGAGCATCGCTGGAAGAAATGTATTAGTCTATATATATATATATATATATATATATATATATATATATATATATATACATATATATACATATATATATATATATATACAGGGTGTTCGGGATAAATTTGACATATTTATAATTAGTTATATTTTTCCGTAAGTTACATGTATTAACACACACTTCTCTTCATTTAAAAGTTTGGACCCTTCTTCATTCATATACAAGATGTCAGAAAGGATGGATAGCTGGAACCCACCTGAATCATGGAAGAGAATAACTTGTATCATGATGATTCGTGCCCGCCATCAAAATAAGGATATTACGACTGCTGCCCAATGCTCCCTGAATACAGTAAAAACAATCAGGCATGAACTAGAGACTTGCAATGGTGACTACGAGGATGTAGCAAGAAGAAAGATCCCTAGCAGACGATCTGATTGCGTTCGTACAGCAGAATTCCTCGCAAATCTGCAGGAACAGGTGTTGAAGAACCCTGGCATTGGAATTCGGGCTTTGTTCGTGGAGTTGCTAACTGTAGTCAAGCCCTGGATAACAAGGGTAGCTAATGGTAGGCCGTATGTATGGCAGCAGGATTCGGCCCCTTGCCACACCTCTGGGAAAAGTCAAAAATGGTTGTCTGAAAATTTCTACGACTTCACCAGTCCAAATGTTTGGCCTCCAAACTCCCCAGACCTTAACCCCATGGATTATTTTGTATGGGGCGCAGTTGAAAAAGACACCAATCGCACTTCCAGTAATACAAAAGCCCAGTTAATGGATAAAATTAAAACAGTTTTTGCGGCCCTTCCCAGGGAGACTGTAGCATCAGCTTGTTCGAGGTTCCGAAGCAGAATTGAAGCTGTGATCGATGCTAATGGTGGTTATTTTGAGTAAATCTTGTTGATAGTATTGTAATTAACTCTGCCTGTAATGTTTTTTTGTCAATTCATTAAATTTAATAGATACAAAGAAGATTTTCTTTTTCCTTACGAAACTGTCAAATTTATCCCGAACACCCTGTATATATATATATATATATATATATATATATATATATATATATATATATATATATATATATATATATATATATATATATATATATATATATATAAAACCTACTATTAACTCGGGGTTTTGTCAATGTTAATTTAAGTGTCTTTTATTATCTTTCTATGTTCTTATCGCCTGAAGAAGTCATTTTTGACGAAACATGTTGCGTTTTTTTTCAAATAAATGTCATTGTGTTATAATTCTCGGGTTTAAGTCAGTTAATTTAAAAAAAAAAAAAATGAATATACATATATATATATATATAATATATATATATATATATATATATATATATATATATATATATATATATATATATATTAATAAAAATATTAATATATTAATAAAAATATTAATATATTAATTAATAATAAAAAACAACAAGGTTTAATATTACGACACAACTAGTTTCGCTGAATGATTCAACTTCGGGTATCATACGCAAAGAATTATACAAAACTGACAGAGACATGATAAAATTACATCAACAGATCTAGCATAAAAGACAATAGCACATTTTAAAAACAGGAATACGAGCTTGAGTTCTAAATTAAAGTTGACTACGTGCGTGAACTGCCAAGAGTGCACCAATACTGAACAGAGGCAATGTGTGCGTCAGAAAGAGATTGAAGCTAAGACTGCTGTTAATATAGGATGAATCTAGTGAAATTTCTCTAGATTCGATGATCTTTCTTTCGAGTTTATCATTACACACATGGATATTAGAAGTTTTTGGCCAGTCTACGAGGTGTTGGCGGCCTTCATTCGAGTTAATAGAGAAGAGAACGTGGCTAGAGAGAGCGCTGGCTCTGGTCCTATTGTAGGAAATGTCTCTCTGGTGTTCTTCCATACGCAAAAGGATGGGTTTAGCTGTCTGACCGTAATATGGTTTTCCACATTCACACAAAATCTTGTAGACTCTTGGATACTGAGTAGGGAGATGTTTCACTTTAGGTTTACTTAGTATGGAGCGAGTATGGAAACGTAGTGAAGCAAGTTCTAATGTTGAATTTCGTAAGAATTTTTGCTAGTTTTTTGGGGAGAGAGAGAGAGCTGATGTATGGCAATGAAATAGAAGCTCTTGGGGAAGACGAATCTTCAGCAGCAGTAGAGCAATGGAAAGATAAAAATTTATTGATCTGTTTAAAAGAGAAACCATTCTTGACAAAAGTTCTTTTAAGTAAATGAAGTTCATTTTCAATTTCTATTTCATCTGTAAATCTGGCTCGATGTGCCAGGGTTTAAATAATACCAAATTTTTGCTCAGGGTAGTGATGGGAAGCATGAAGGTGCTTCCCATCACTAATATCTGTCTGTGTGAGTCGGTTTTCTAAAAATTGAGATTTTGATATTTTCAGCGCATCTCGTAAGTTTTAAGTCCAGAAAGGAGAGACAGTCGTTGGATTCCAGTTCGAAGGTAAAATTGATATTTTCATGAAACTTGTTGAAGTGGTCTAGAAACAAATTGAGGCTGATGATATCGTGTTCCCAGATGAGGAACATATCGTCTATATAACAATACCAAATTTTTGGTTTAAGAGTAGAGGAATTAATTGCTTTTTCTTCAAAATCCTTGAGAAATATATTGGCAAGAATCGGAGAGAGCGGACTGCCCATAGTCAAGCCTGAGTTTTGTTTGTAGATCTTTTTTTTTAGAATTTGAAATATCCGGAATTTACACAGTAAGAGAGTAAGGAAAAGAATTTCTTGGATAGTTTGTTCTGGAGAAGTTGGAGGACTTCTTGAATAGGTACATTCGTGAAGAGAGAAACTATATCAAAACTTCCCATTAAATCTGATTTGTTAAGTTCGATGTCTTTGATTTTTGATACATTAGAACAGAACTTGCTTCACTACGTTTCCAAAACTTCGCTCCATACTAAGTAAACCTAAAGTAAAACATCTCCCTATTCAGTATCCAGGAGTTTACAAGATTTTGTGTGAATGTGGAAAACCGTATTACGGCCAAACATCTAAAGCCATCCTTTTGCGTATGGAAGAACACCAGAAAGACATTTCCTACAATAGGACCAGAGCCAGCGCTCTCTCTAGCCACATTCTCTTCTCTATTAACTCGGATGAAAGCCAACACCTCGTAGACTGGCCAAAAACTTCTAATATCCAGATGAACTCGAAAGAAAGATCATCGAATCTAGAGAAATTTCACTAGATCAATCCCATATTAACAACAGCCTCAGCTACAATCTCTCTGACGCATACATTGCCTCTGTTCAGTATTGGCACACTCGTGGCAGCTCACGCACGTAGTCAACTTTAATTTAGAACTCAAGCTCGCATTCCTGTTTTTAAAATGTACTATTGTCTTTTATGCTAGATCTGTTGATGTAATTTTATCATGTCTCTGTCATTTTTGTATAATTCTTTGCCTGTGATACCTGAAGAAGTTGAATCATTCAACGAAACTAGTTGTATCTTAATATTAAACCTTGTTGTTTTTTCATTCTCGGTATATAGTCATTCGAACTAATTTTTATAATATTTTCTACCGAGCCTTATCAACTTTACCTATGCAAATTGCTAAAAGGTTTTTATTTTGAATAATCTCTGGAGGAGATATAGATGTAAATAATTTTTTTTACCTTGGGAATAATGTATATATTATATTAGGGTTACCAAGTAATTTTATAAAATTGATTATTTTACTCATAATCCCAAGTTGCAAACAGTTAAGTTTGCACCCGAAACTAAAAATCACACACACACACACACATATATATATATATATATATATATATATATATATATATATTTATGAAAAAAATTGAATGACTGAAACCGAGATTTAATTAAAAAGGTTTTAATATAAACACACTACTAGTTTCGGCCTGTAACAGCCCTCTTCAGGTGACATTATAAAAGAAAAAACACTAAACATTGAGGGTTAAAAGACTATGAACAACATAGACAGTCTTTATACATAATTAGCATTAAAACGTTGTAGTTGTATTTGAAGCTGTTCTTTCATTTGTTGCATTGTTGGGAGAGTGCGTGCTTGCTGCATCACGTGAACGCCAACACATGATTACAGCTGAATGACTATCTGGGAGGTTGTAGCTTAAGTTGTTATTTAGATGAACAGGATTGAAGATGATTTCTCTCGATTCCACAATTTTTCTCTCTATTTCGTCACTGCAACGGAAGATGTTTGTAGATTTTTCCCAGCAGACTTTGTGACTTTGGCTATCATCATTAGGATTAGCCGAGAAGAGGATATGACTTGATAATGCACTTGCTCGCTCTCTCTTGTAAGTAATGTCTCTGATGTGTTCTTCCATACGCATTTCTACAGATTTGTCTGTCTGACCGAAATAAGGAATATCGCAGTCACATAATATTTTATATACGCCAGGGTATTTGAGTTGATGATGGCAAGGTTTTGGGTGGCTAATTAAGGAACGGATCTTTGGAAGTGGAGTGAACAAGGTTCTGATATTGTATTTTTTTAGAACTTTTGCTAATTTATGTGAAACAGTACTTATGTAAGGAATAGATATATTGCTTTTGAATCTATTTGTTTCTTCTGAGTGATGTCTGGGAGGATTAAGAAGGAATTTGTTAATGATTTTCTTGGAATATCCATTAACTTCGAAAGAAGTTTTCAGATGGTTTATTTCTGTAAGCAGTTCATTTGGATCATCAAGAAGAGAACGGGCTCTATGTCCCAAGGTGGAAATTATTCCAAGCTTATGAGGAGAGAAATGATGGGATTGACTGTGCAGATATCTGTTGGTATGTGTGGGTTTTCTATATATCGATATTTTTAGTTTACCAGCAGAAGAGCGAGTCAGTTTGACATCAAGAAAAGGCAAGGAATTATCCGTTTCAAGCTCAGCAGTAAACTTAATACTTTAAAATACATCTGAAAACTTCTTTCGAAGTTAATGGATATTCCAAGAAAATCATTAACAAATTCCTTCTTAATCCTCCAAGACATCACTCAGAAGAAACAAATAGATTCAAAAGCAATATATCTATTCCTTACATAAGTACTGTTTCACATAAATTAGCAAAAGTTCTGAAAAAATACAATATCAGAACCTTTTTCACTCCACTTCCAAAGATCCGTTCCTTAATTAGCCACCCGAAACCTTGTCATCATCAACTCAAATACCCCGACGTATATAAAATATTATGTGACTGCGATATTCCTTATTTCGGGCAGACAGACAAATCTGTCGAAATGCGTATGGAAGAACACATGAGAGACATTACTTACAAGAGACAGCAAGCAAGTGCATTATCAAGTCATATCCTCTTCTCGGCTAATCCTAATGATGATAACCAAAGTCACAAAGTCTGCTGGGAAAAATCTACAAACATCTTCCGTTGCAGTGACGAAATAGAGAGAAAAATTGTGGAATCGAGAGAAATCATCTTCAATCCTGTTCATCTAAATAACAACTTAAGCTACAACCTCCCAGATAGTCATTCAGCTGTAATCGTGTACTGGCTTTCACGTGATGCAGCAAGCACGCACTCTCCCAACAATGCAACAAATGAAAGAACAGCTTCAAATACAACTACAACGTTTTCATGCTAATTATGTATAAAGACTGTCTATGTTGTTCATAGTCTTTTAACCCTCAATGTTTACTGTTTTTTCTTTTATAATGTCACCTGAAGAAGGCTGTTACAGGCCGACACTAGTAGTGTGTTTATATTAAAACCTTTTTAATTAAATCTCGGTTCTAGTCATTCATTTTTTTCATAAAACTATGTATGTTAACCGAGTCAATGATCATTCTGTCATATATATATATATATATATATATATATATATATATATATATATATATATATATATATATATATATATATATATATATATATATATATACACTTCCGTTAACTGTGCTAAGGACGTGAAAATAGTCGCAGAAATTCCAGATGGATGTTTTCAATCTAAATGAGATGTGTGACACAGTTACAAGAAACAGCAGAACTTTTCTTGATGTCAGTTCTATTTCAACTTCCCAACGCTACTGCCCAACATTGAGAAGTTATCCATGCCTTCTTGCTAGCATAGTATAGAAATGGTATACACGACCTAGATTATAATAAAAATATTTCTGTTGATCAATCAGATAAATAATAATAATAATAATAAGCTAACGCCTTTTGTACCTTTATAGGGAGTAATCGAGGCTTTTTAACCTTATCTTGCTTTTGGAGACTGAGTGGCCAGTTCAATCTCCAATGGTAGCCAATCAGAGATGACTGGCCCATGACTATCACTAATTATAGGTGGCCACCGATAAAGAGACCGGCAAACAAGTGCTGCCATCCGTTGGTAACTAACCCTACACGATCTGTTACTGTCTGAAATAATGTGGGTTCTATCGGTCGATTTTCTTGAGTTTACGGGACAAAAAACCCTAGTTTACTGGAGGAAAAAAACCTGCTTGCTCATATCAGAAATCGACTAACTCGGGAACCAATCGAAAAGAGGCTTAGAAAAAGTTCCTCCAGTCAGTGACTAGACTTATTATTATTATTCGTGACACCTCCAAGGAGTCCGAAGATTCATCGCGGGAGGATACCTACTGTACAACTCTTCGTCTCCACCACTACAGTGAACCTCTACTACCAATCATTTACATGAACGCCATCTACTTCCCTCCACCACAATAGCTAGTATTTTTGTCTGTAAATTGCGTGTGTTCTGAAGGGCCGATTTATCTGTATGCAGGATGAAAAACCCGAGTTTCCGGGAGAAAAAACCCTGCTACCTCCGTATGAGATCGGCTAACTCACTTTCAACTGAAAATGTCCATATAAAGATTCCTCCCGGAAATCTTTATATGGACGAGAATCGAACTTAGGCCTTTTCTAATTGAAGGGCACAATATACCATCGTTCTTTCAATTGTGCTACGGAGGCGCTTCGGAGACTTGAACCATAAGTCTATCTTCGGATAGACTATCTGATAAGATAAGTCTATCTGAGGATGCAAGCGCTACTTCCACTGAGTTGCATAAGCTTATTCTCACATAAATTTAAAAAAAAATAAGAATGCTAGTATGAATTCTGAAATATATAAAAATTGCTAGAAGGTTCATATATTTTAAGAATTTTTGGACGTATATAATAAATAAGACAAGGATAGCACTAGGTCAAAATATGTGAAACTGTCTCGTCAGTCTTCGTTTTCTGTCTTATAAATTACATTGCATTCCTTAAGATTCAAATGCAGACTTTTTTAAGGGATCAGCACGCAAGCATACCTGGAAATAATCATGCGCGTGTATGTAGGTTGTGTGTGGTGTGAAATGCTTAGTATTTCTGCTACTGCCCAACACTTGTTGATGCATACTGTATTTTATAATTTATTTTGATAATTCACCTACAATATCTATTGTTACATTAATTTTGCAGTAAGGCTATCATACCTCTTATGCGATATTCAGCTATATCCATTCTCAAGTTAATAAAAGAACGTTCAGACAATCAAAATGTCGAAACTGTTTCTTGAAAGCGTAACCTGAAAAAAAAAAAGAATTAAATTAGCATATTAATAATCCACAAAGTCTCCATGAGCTAAACAACCAAATTATTTAATTATTTTTGCAAGCAGGAAGGGAAGCTAGTGATTTGCTCTTGCCTTCCTTGCGTAGAAACTGTCTGCGTCTGCACTTTATATTTAGTAATAAAATTTAATATGTTTGTAGCCATCACAGCTTTAATGACTGGGATTCCGGAAGAATATACCTCTAGAATCTTGTGCCCCTCCCTCCGAAGATAAATAGAGACTAACAAGAGCTTGACAATGTGTGATGTGATACATACCAGAGGCTACGTTTTGTATGATTTTATGCATCAAAACACAACATGATTACAAAGCCGTTATAAAAATTTTAATAACCCTGACAGTTTTGTAACACAGGTAATTACAAATTGTAGAGAAAAATAGAAAGTAACGAAAGAATAGCTATAAGAATAATGTTCCAGCTTCGATTATTTTTTATACAGTTAACTGTATTAAATACCACATCAGTTACCTTACAAGATGACATGACTGTGGGTTCAGTATTCATCTTCATACGAACAAAGTATTCATATTCATATTTGAAAGGAATGATGTTTGCAAACCGCCTGTTTTAAATCTGTCGAAAGTTGGCAACAGTATCCTTAGCTATTTGACCTATACACAATGTGAATGAACTAGAACTAAGAAAAGAAGTTTATTTAATTATTTTTATGCTAGTCTACTTTCAAAAGGTTGTAAACCTATAGTGCAATAGTACAGTGGCTGAGCTCAGAATTAGGTAATTTTGAACTCTCCTGTTTTACAGATCAAACATAATATTGTTTTTCAAACTACTTCAGGTCTCCAATCAGCACCGGGCCATGAAATATTCCCGCTTGGAGACAACCATGCAGCCGTGGAATTCGAACTTAGACAATTAACTTAGTTGGCGACGGAAGACGCTGTCGACTCGACTATAATTAGTCGAGTGGACCACGTATTTCGCTGACATTAAGTTTTTTTATAAAATTGATATAAAAGTGTGTACGTGAGTGAAAAAGAGAGAGAGAAAATATCCTTCAATTTTTTACAGCTGCGTGGACCTGCTACTGCTCTGAGCCAAAAAAAAAATTACATGACCTGATGACTGCACAGCACTTTAAAAGTGAAAATCCCTTCAAAAAAAGCCATTTTAAAAGACTTTCAAATGAACATTTCACTGTAATATTAAATTTAATCGCAATGTGAAATATGTAAACATTTACTCATATCATACATTTATGATATGGGCCAATGTTTACTATTTCCAGGGGCGGCTCGTGCATAGGCACAGCGGAACTGCAGCACTCCCAATTATTATTATTATTATTATTATTATTATTATTATTATTATTATTATTATTATTATTATTATTATTATTATTATTATTCCCCCAATCACAAAACGAGACCCTCCACTTGGACCACAATCAAAACAGACATTATGGTTCCCAACCATAAAAGAAGAAGAACTTCTCTCAGCAATAAATCAAATCAAACCAAACAAAGGCCCAGGAATAGATGGTATCAGACCTAAAGATATAAAGCAACATGCAACTAGTTTAAGTCCTATCCTACTAAAAGTAATAAATAAAATATTTAAAACAGGATAGATACCAAGTATGCTAAAGACCGCCATAATCACACCCATATACAAACATGGAAAAAGAAATTTAATCAGCAATTACAGACCCATAGCAACATTACCAATTATCAATCAAATTATGGAGCGGATCATACTGAAGAAACTCACAGCATACACTGAGACCTTTCATATTATCCCCAAAACACAATATGACTTTCAGAAAAATAAGGGAACAACATCTCTCTTGGAAGACTTTACAGACGTAATTAATACCGCCTTAGACAAAAACAAAATTGCCATGGTAGTCTTTATTGATCTAACTAAAGCATTCGATACACTTACACATCAAACCTTGTTAGAAAAGCTGAGGCATGTTGGAATAGACGGGCCTCTTCACAGGTGGTTTCCAAACTACCTTCAAAATAGAAAGCATATCACACGTATCTGGTCAAACCGAAGCAGAGAGCTACCAGTAACCTGTGGAGTACCACAGGGAGCTGTACTCTCTCCCCAACTCTATTCAGCATTTACACGGATGATATTAATCAGTTACCACTCAAAGGTAAGATATTCCAATACGCAGACGACACAGCAATAATATCCATCCATAATAACGCAAGCATAGCCCAAACAAATATGCTATAAATTTATATCAAATATGATATAAATCTGATCATAGACTTGCTCACGAAAAACTCCATACACCTAAACTCAGAAAAGACAAAATTAATGATATTCAGAAATCCACTGACTCGACCAGTTGATAACAAATATATAACCATCCAACATCCACTTTCCAACATAAAAAAACACACAGAACAGCAAATCCACTACAATCACTCAGGTTGAAACAATACGATACCTTGGAGTTTACTTCGATGCAGATATGAACTGGAATAGCCACATAAACCATCTACACAACAAACTCCGAACAATAAGTGGCAAACTCTACAGGTTAAAAGACATAGTTCCCATACGCCTAAAAACACTAATATACAAAGCACTATGCCAAAATATACTAAGATACGCTATAGCAACGTATGCTTTCTGTGAACCCTACAAATTAAATAGATTAATGTTGCTACTGTACAAAATGACAAAACTGATCTTTTGGGAACAAAGAGAAAATCACGACCTTATAAACATTGCAATGTCAGAACACAAAATACTGACAGCAAAACATTTATGTCACTATACAGCCTTGCTAAAAATTATTTCGATGCCAACTACAGGACAGTTAGAAATACATACCGTATAACACGACCTCAGACTACTAATTATATCACATATAAATACAATAATCACTACGGAAAGGCCACGCGAAACTTCTACATCCCAGACATGATAAACAAATTACCTTTTGAATACAGAAACCTTACAAATTACAATAGCCTGAAAAGAGCTCTAAGGACATACTATGAACAAGAAACACGCACCCAAAATACCATACAAACTTAATGAAACACAATATATTCGTTCAGGCTTTCAGTTCAGCGATGCATCAATGCATTCCAAGTTATTGTGCGTGCGTGCGTGCGTGCGTGTGTGTGTGTGTGTGTGTGTGCGCGCGAATTTCTCAATCACAGATTTCGTAGCTTCCCAACACAGCAAAAAAAAAAAACAATTCATAATAACCAACTGGTATCATCCTTAGATAAGCTTACATATAAGCTTCGAGGATGAAAGCAAAGAAATTAGTTCTCATCCAACATGTATCATATGTAACCAAATGCATGTAATGTACGTATCACATGAAAACCAATGTATGTAACGTATGTATTATATGTAAACCAATGTACGTAATGTAAGTAACACATGTAAACAAATGTAAGTAATGTATCACATGTAATCAAATGTATGTAATGTATATAATAACTGTAACAAATGTATTCAATGTAATAAAAAAAATCTTTTAAATGTAAATCATGAGTTTACACTGTATGTTTCTGAGAATTAGGAAATATAATATTTAGATTGCATGTGTAAATACTGTTGTATAATCACACCTTTTCAAACTCGAAAAAAAAAATAGTAAACTACAAAATGTAATATAATACTACTTATGTAACTCTGAACAATATAATTGTAAATTATTATTATGATTGTTATTTAAAAAAAAACTGTTATCATCATTACTATTTAAATCTCATTATATGTAGCACAAAGTGCTGAACCTTGTAAAATAATATACTGAATAGATGATCAGTGTACATATGTAAATATTTGAAAGAACAATAAAAATATATATATATTATCAACACCCGACCACTATGGAGTCAGAGACTCATCGTGGGAGTACTCACTATTGCATATAATTTTCTTATCCAACCTCGTCTTAAACTGATTCAATGTGTCCACATTCACAACACTCAGGCAATGGATTCCACTCACCAACCACCTTCCATGCAAAGAACCTGCTTCTGACTCCTTTGCTCACACTCTCCTTATACAGTTTCCAGCAATGGCCTCTTGTTCTACTTCCCTCTCCAATTCTATGAAAAATCTCTTCCATATCTAGCTGATAACAACCCCTGACCAGTTTATATGTCTCAATCATATCCTCCCCCCTCTTCCTTCTATTCACGAGGCTCTGCAACTTACATTCCCTCAATCTATCCTCGTTCTCCACATTCCAAAGACCACTGACTACCTTTGGGAATCTTCTCTGTACCCTTTCCAACATATCCTCATCACCATGAAAACCCAGCGACCAAATCTGTGCACAACAATCCATATGAGGCCTGATCAAGTCCTTATACAATGGAATCATAACCTCTATATTTCTGCAATTTTTCTAGATATATAAATATATTTATTAATTTATTTATATTTGCTTATAATATTGAATTTTATCATCAATAATCCTATACAATTCTCTTATTTTGTATAAAAAATAATAAAATTGCGTAGCAATATGACATTGTGGTAAACACAGTGCTAGCAGCACTGTGTTTACCATAGTGTCATATTGCTACGCGCGCAAGCATATGCACGTCATAGTGAGATGCGAGCTATCAGCGTAATGCGGCACTGTCCGTCGTGCAGTTCCACTGTTGTTTATATAGTTTGTGCTGGTAGTGGAGTGTTCGTAGTGCTTATCGTGTTTACTCCGTCTGGACATTACAATTAAAGGATTTAATTGTAATGTCCAAAAATTGTAAATCCATTCCTTTAATTACAATTAAAATTGTAAACATGAAAAAAATTAAATTTTTTCATGTTTATTTTTTATTTTTTATTTTTCTTGCGTTCCAATAATGAAAATTTTAATTATTTTTTAAATTTACAATCAACCTAATCTAAAAGTATAGTAGATAAAATTGAACACCTGGACTCAATTATTTAAGGAATGTACTATAGCTATAAAGTAGATATTCTAACGGAAATATGGATTAAAGATGCAGAAACTGAAGAATAAAGGACTGCAAAAAAAATCTAGCAGATATTTTTTTTTTTTCTTCACGGAAGGCTTTAACAGTTAAGATATATTATCTGATCAAAAAATATCCTGCTCATTCCAACTCTCAATCTAGTATGGAAGGCATATTGATGCCTTCCATACTAGATCCACTCTTTGCTTCTATAATATCCTTCAATCTGGGAAGACTTTATTCCGCAAGATTTTGGTGCATGCTGCGGCAATTCCCTTCCATTCTTCCAAAGACGATAATTGTTCTAACATACAGTATAAACGAGGCTCAAGTATGTAGAGTAGCTATAGAGTTCAGTAGCTATGGAAGCCATCGTGTTCAACAATGATGACGGTTTAAGAGGAAAAAGCAGTTTAATTTTAAAAGGATGATAAACTGTCTATTTTTTTTTCCTTTAAGGGAAATAATCGAGAGACATTGGGAAATTGGATAAAGCTTATTTATGGATTTGGAAAAAAGCCATTGATTGGATTCAACGAAAAAATGTCTGAGAATGTTTGGAAAGCATAAGCATAGGAAAAGAATAAATAGTTATGATCAGAAATATGTATATTATAAATAAGAACTGTGTGTATACCAGAAACTAAATAGTAAAAACACGTTTGAAGATGATGACAATCATTGATCATATTGAGTATCGAGGTACCCATATTCTGTCGATGGAATAGAACCTATAGTAAATACATATCGGAAATGATGGACTGATTCTACTCTACCAGATATGTAATATATGTGTGCATTTATCTACTTTCAATGGTACAAAGAACAAAATGTATTATTTTTAAACTGCAAAAGTTTAAAAATAATATATTTTAAAAATAATATAATACATAAAAAACAAACTGAAAGCTATTTTTAATTCTTTATTCTTACATAATTGGAAACGTAAAAGTAATTCAAATTAAAAATAAATGGAGATTGAATAACTGAATTCTATAACTTCCTCAAGATTAAACTAGATACTAACTTTAGCTGGAAACCCTCAGATTACAAAAGTGTGAATTGATGTAAAGTAGAGTTTTCGTTTTAGAAAGATGCTTAAACTGTAAATAATATTAAAATATTACATGTGGCGTGAACACAAATTGTTTTACTGTCGAGTATTATAAACCGTGGGGGAGGGATGGAGCTATCACATCACACTAATACTTCTAATTTCTGTCCAATATAAATTAATGCTTACTCGAATTATCAATAATTATGGGGAACCAATATGAGCTGCAAATATACTTTATTAAATATTTTAGTACTTAATGATATATCCAGAGGATATTACTGTTCTTAAAGTCCACTGCACGAGGAGCAGATTAGCAGTTGCAAATGGTCTTACTGTGTGCATGTCTATCTATCTTCTCTGATCAACATGTTGATGAGTTCTGAACTCAATGGTGTGCTATATATAAAATCAAATAAATCAGCTAATGCCTTTTATTTCCTTACAGGGAGGCTTTTATTTCCTTATCTAGCTTTTGGAGACTGAATGGATAGCCAATCAGAGATAGCTGGCCCATGTCTATCACTAATTATAGCAGCCACCGATGAAGAGGCTGGAAAACAAGTGCTGTCATCTATTCGTACTTAACCCTAACAAGATATGTTACTGTCTGAAATAATCTGGGTACTACGATCGATTTTCTTGAGTTTACTGGATAAAAAACCCGAGTTTCCGGGAGGAAAAACCCGCTTGCCCGTGCCAGAGATCAACTAACTCGGGAACCGGTCGAAGAAAGGTTTAGAAAAAGTTCCTCCAGTTGGCGACTAGACTTGAACTTAAGTCTCTAACTTCGAGCGACCAAGCACAGAGGAGTGCTATTGAATTATTATTATTATTATTATTATTATTATTATTATTATTATTATTATTATTATTATTATTATTATTATTATTATTATTATTATTATTATTATTATTATTATTATTATTATTATTATTATTATTATTATGTGTGCTATATATATAATAATAATAATAATAATTATCGTTTTTGCTGTATGTATTTATACATACAGCAAATATACAGAATTCAAATTCGGAATTCAGCAGGCCATGATAACCCGGAAGCCGTCGTGTTCAACGAACCTCCAGAATGATACTAGCAACATGGTGCGACAAATTTTCTTACTCGAACACATCTATGCCATCTGGGAAGACAATCATCATGAAGGGGTGTTTTTTTTGTAGCATTCATAGTCCAGCCTACGAGTATCACCGCTCCAACAGATTCCCTGAAAACATCTCTCAATACCATAACGTTGCTGTCTTCTGCCTGTTTCTGCTGGATTATAACATTAAGGTAATTTCACTCCTCAAATTTTCATTTAATCCTCCACCTATCAGTACAGTGAAGCTGGAAATCAGATTCTTCGGAAAAGGCAACTTCTTTTTTTATCCCCACTCTTCAACGGTCCAATGACGTCTCTCTCTCTCTCTCTCTCTGATGCAAACTATAGAGATAGTCGTCAATGATTACGCTTAAGCATTGGTATCTTGACTAAAAGCTATACGGAGTAGCATACGTTCCACTGTGGTTTGAAAAATGCCATTCAGTCCCTTAAATTCCATGGCTAGCCGTTCCACAGTTTTTGTCTATGAGTTTGGGCAAGGCATAACGACCTGTGACAAATGCGATTCCTGTTCTGCCCAAGCATCCTTCCACTCTTGAAACATCTAAACTTCGAGAACACTCTGAGAACAGCATACAGTAGTGGCAATTACTTGGATACTCTACCGCTCTTAAATCTAAATCTACAGTCATACCTTTTTTTTTTCAAGTCCGTCAGATCACATCCCTCGGCAAAACTCGATCAACAACTTCGAATGAATAGTACCTGTCACATCTCCTGTCTTTCGCCAACTGACTTTGTAAAATGGCCGATTGGGAAATAACCTGTGTGTGGTGGGAAGGATGATACTTGACTGAGCCGTTTACTGTCCGACCACACATACGAGAACCGCGGCTGGTACGGTGCAAAGATGAGTGAATTCGACTATATATGTTTATGTTGCTGTTTTTGATGCTAAATGTTTATGAAAAACATGTACGAAACGTTATTTTGTGTTTGACTGACACCAAGCCCTGCCCTCCCACAAAGAAGAACGCAGAGCTTGTAGAAAAGCCAATTGGTTTTGTTCCTTCTAAAGCAGTTTCTGATATTTTCTTGATGAAGTGTTCTCGAGGAGCTAGAATTTTTAATGTATGCAAAAGGACACTAGAATCTATTTGGTGGATAATTATCACTCTCTCTATATATACGGAGGCAGAGGCTCATACTACGGCCCACTTTCGTAGTACTTGCTTGAAATGTTTACTAAGTATTTCCCAGTTCTTATCTCCGTGTGTGTGTGTGTGTGTGTGTGTGTGTGTGTGTGTGTGTGTGTGTGTGTGTGCGTGCGTGCGTGCGTGCGTGCGTGCGTGCGTGCGTGCGTGCGTGCGTGCGTGCGTGTGTGTGTGTGTGTGTGTGTGTGTGTGTGTGTGTGTGTGTGTGTGTGTGTGTGTGTGTGTGTGTGTGTGTGTTCATTCTTAGGCTAGTGGAGAGGGAGATCTCTGGTAGACATCACTGGAGAATTTTTAGCTAAATTGAATAACACAAGCATCTTTCACTAATATGAATGAGTACATTTTTCTCATTCTGAAATCTAAATGTTCTTCCAAAGTTAAATTTGAGACTACACTTTTTTGTACGTTATTGAAAATATAGTGTCTTGAATGAATATATTTAAAAGCTTTCTTCGGGTAGGCTTTTTTTTCCCCAACCTCATTCTAAAGTTCATGGTTCGAGAAGCCTCCGTAGCTGAGCTGTGGGTACTGCCGATACCCTCTGATTGGAAAGACCGGGATTCGAATCCTGTCTAGGATACTAAGAACCTTTATAAAGGATTTTTATCTCAAAGTAAGTTATCTCCTCTCATATGGAGAGGGCAAGGATTTTCCTCCCCGAAATTCGTTTGTCATCCTGCAAAACAGGCAAATCAGTCAGAACATAAACTATTAATAATACAAATACAGGATATGAGTGGTGTTGGTGTTGCTTCGGCCGCAATTCCAAACAACCACAAACATCCTGATTCAAGTATCGTAACCAGTGAAGCGCACTCACTCTGAACCCAGCTAAATCAAGAGGCAATGTAATTCATACAAAAAATGTATTGCAATTAATTTTTTTGTAATTTTATTACTCTTTTATTGTTTATTATTGTGTACCAAGAAATTAATATTGGTAAGGAAGGAAAAGAAATGATCTCGTTACGGAATGAAGAGATCAAAGCACGTTTTCTAAGAAAGAACGATCTTAGAAGAGATCTCTACTATTTGACTTAATTTAATATATATATATATATATCGTCTTATATTGCTATTATATTAATATATTATTCTTTCGTTTACTTAATCCCTTATTTTCAGATCAAGTGAGACAACAGAGGCAAAAATTAAGCAAATGAAAGAGTAATGATAAATTTTATGTAGACCAAGATGGGAAAACAAAAAAGATGTGATATACACAAATAGACTGAGGTATATGTAACTTAGAATTATAATTATAGATGGACAATGTTAATCTTGTCCTTGACTATTCATAATAACAGTAGTAGTTTCTATCGTCTCACTTTATTTCATTTAAGCTTTTACCTTTCAAGTCTCCTATTTTTTCTCATTTTTTTACTTTTTCATTTTCTTTTTCTCCGACTCTCTTTTTTTTTTTTTTAAACTCACAATTGTAGCTTATGGCATAGTGTGTGTTTCTACAGATATAACTTGCAGCTGTCGTATAAAATAAAAATATGCTGATATCATTAAAAATGTTCATTATGATGATATTAATTACAATCTTTTCTGACCTGCTTGTAGCAAAGTTTTATGATTACTTTACTACAAATAATAATACTAATACAAATAGTAATGTTACTATTTGTATTATAAATACTAATACTAATACAAATAATACAAACAGTAATAATACTATTATTACAAATAGTATTCTTTCCTGAATGTTATGCATGCAATTTACTTGAGAGATAATAAACTCGTGATAAAAATAATAAATACAATTTTAAAAGAATAGTATTACTTGACACCTTAATGGACTCCCGAGACTCACAACAGGTGGTTACCTCTACAGCCCATCCAACTTTATTCAGTCCATCAGATGTATTTTGGTTTGTTAACCGCTTGTGTCCTAATGCCGATATACCTACTGCATAATGAAAAACCAGTTTCCAGAAGAAGGGAAGGAATTGCTATCTATATATCACCTTTAATTGAAAAAGCCTTTATAGGCTCCTCACGTCACAATGAAATTTTAACTGAGATCTCTTTTTTTTTCTTTCTGTCAAGATATTTTGTCAAATGTGTCATCATATATATCACCTTACCATATATATCAGAAACAGCAGTCTGTATAGCAAAAAAGTACATAAAAAAAATAAGAGTCACTCGTTTCAAAGAAATTGACATAGCAAGTGATGAAGAACTATATTATTCAAGTTTTTATTTGTTTTGCTTTGCTTTGCTTTGTTCCAATAATAAAGTAACTGATAAAGCACAAATATCCTGCAGTAGAAAAGAAAATATTTTAACACCATATTTTAACACAGAAGTGGGTGTGTATTATGCATCTGGATCATCGAGTGCAGCATACGGTGAATAGCTTCTGCATCTCTTGCTTCCAAGGCTCCAGCATTAGCGCATGCACAGACCAGCGACTAACACGTATACCACCACAAATAGTGTGCCGACCATAAAAACATTATAGAATTAAAACCATGGTTTGAATGTGTATGGTGATGTGTTGGTGTATGGCTATTATTATTATTATTATTATTATTATTATTATTATTATTATTATTATTATTATTATTATTATTATTATTATTATTATTATTATTATTATTATTATTATTATTATTATTATTATTATTATTATTATTATTATTATTATTATTATTATTATTATTATTATTATTATTATTATTATTATTATTATTATTATTATTATTATTATTATTATTATTATTATTATTATTATTATTATTATTATTATTATTATTATTATTATTATTATTATTATTATTATTATTATTATTATTATTATTATTATTATTATTATTATTATTATTATTATTATTATTATTATTATTATTATTATTATTATTATTATTATTATTATTATTATTATTATTATTATTATTATTATTATTATTATTATTATTATTATTATTATTATTATTATTATTATTATTATTATTATTATTATTATTATTATTATTATTATTATTATTATTATTATTATTATTATTATTATTATTATTATTATTATTATTATTATTATTATTATTATTATTATTATTATTATTATTATTATTATTATTATTATTATTATTATTATTATTATTATTATTATTATTATTATTATTATTATTATTATTATTATTATTATTATTATTATTATTATTATTATTATTATTATTATTATTATTATTATTATTATTATTATTATTATTATTATTATTATTATTATTATTATTATTATTATTATTATTATTATTATTATTATTATTATTATTATTATTATTATTATTATTATTATTATTATTATTATTATTATTATTATTATTATTATTATTATTATTATTATTATTATTATTATTATTATTATTATTATTATTATTATTATTATTATTATTATTATTATTATTATTATTATTATTATTATTATTATTATTATTATTATTATTATTATTATTATTATTATTATTATTATTATTATTATTATTATTATTATTATTATTATTATTATTATTATTATTATTATTATTATTATTATTATTATTATTATTATTATTATTATTATTATTATTATTATTATTATTATTATTATTATTATTATTATTATTATTATTATTATTATTATTATTATTATTATTATTATTATTATTATTATTATTATTATTATTATTATTATTATTATTATTATTATTATTATTATTATTATTATTATTATTATTATTATTATTATTATTATTATTATTATTATTATTATTATTATTATTATTATTATTATTATTATTATTATTATTATTATTATTATTATTATTATTATTATTATTATTATTATTATTATTATTATTATTATTATTATTATTATTATTATTATTATTATACATGCGCCTCCATGAAGTCAGAAGACTTATCGTGGGACACCCAAACTATCCACACAATCTATCGTACCTATCCTTGTACCTATTAACAGAAACAGCACTCCCAACTCACTCTGGCAATCCATTCCACTCATTCACAACTCTCCAAGCAAAAAATCTAGTCCTCACACCCCTGCTGACCACGCCTTTATTCAACTTCCAGAGATGATTCCTTGTTCTTGTCCGCTCTAGCCAAGTACTGAAACATTTCCCCTGCATTTATCCTATAAAATCCTTCAGGAAACTTAGATGGTTCTATTATATCCCCTCTTTTTCTCCTATCAACCAACTTCAGCAGTGCATACACCTTCAATCTATCCTCATAGAGAACATTCCACAGGCCACTCACCTCTGAATCCTCTACACCGCTTCCTCAACCTCCAGAAACCTAGGGGACCAGACTTGAACACAGCAATCCAGATGTGAGTGTCAAGGCCTTATAAAGAGGAATAACACTTCCTTATCGCTACTCGTTAATGTGTTCTTCAATAGCCAAGTAATCTTATGCGTTACCTTACCAACCTTAGAAATATGTCCTCTAAACTTAAACTCTCTGTCTACCACCACCCCTAAACATAAAACATAAAAACATAAAACATAAAAACATAAAACAACATAAAAACCATAAAACTATATATCGTGTGCAAAAAATATGCGAAAATATTGTATGTATTTAAATGTTCATTTTGCTTTACTCACAACAGGAGTTTTTATAGTTTTTTACAATAACGACTGTTATTGTTACAAAACGATGCAATTGTACGAGAAAGATCTCTCTCTCTCTCTCTCTCTCTCGTACCTTCTTAGACGGAAGCGAAGTCCTCCACTACAACCACAACTGAAATTCCATTCTAATTCCGTATATTAAAGAAGGAATAGAGGAATTAAAATTTTTTAATTAGCATGATAATAAGTTAATTCTGTTTTCATTGCAATAAACGTAACATTTTGATTTTTGAACCGTTCTTATTCTTTACGAAGAGTACAGTTTCTTTTCCGTACTAAATATATATATTATTATTATGTGACATCTCCAGGGAGTCCAAAAATTCATCGAGGGAGAGTGTGCCAACAGCATCGAACGATTGATCTCCTTCCAACTACTAACCGCGCTCAAACTTGTTTAACTTTTTGAGTGTGCCATTAGTAGCAGAGGCTCTACCAATCGACCGATCTTTGCTGGCTAAATATGTATTTTTGTTTCTTTCTGTACTGAAATCTGTATTTGTGAAATAAGTATTATTGCTTTTCTCAATAAAAGAAAAGAAATATCTGTCATACGTTTATTTTCTCTACACAGTTTATTCGTGATTGTAATTTATTTTTCGGCTTTCCAAACGATATATTCGAAGAACGAAAAAAATAATTGAAAACTTCTGCCTTAAATAATCAACCTTCTTGTGTAGTTACATTTTAAAGAATATGTGATCATTCTAAGAAAAGAACTAAACGTTAAAACTTTAGCTTACCACGATCTCTTTCACATTCGCATGAACTAGAGGAAATGAAAAATATATAATTACCTGAAATTTAATCATTCATGAATATGGCTATCGTCGTCTGAATTATTTTTTTAATTTTGTTTTTTACACCGTGCAGTTACAATACGTTCTATTTAGCACTAACAGGACGCCATCTAGAAATTATATTAATTTTATTAATATATTTTTGGTTGGTATTTTGGTGATGCCTTGTAGAAATAGTAATTCACGTATAATTTAACAGGGATGTATTTTATTGGAAGCAAGAAACTGAAAACTAGGACACATTAACTTTTATTTATTTTTATTAGTTATGTGTAAATAATCAGTTTCCACAAGCGTCGATATTTTAAATGCAAATATTTGCGCAAACGGCATTCTCAAATTACTCAAAATTATCAAATTACGTGATTCTTATGCATATGAGCTATTTCGCCACATTAATCAACTGTATCCAGTAGTATAATCAGTATAAATATATTGGTAACGTTGAGAAACTATTTACAGGAAACCCGAGAACTTTGGATGCCGATTTCTGAAATGGGTGATTTGAAAGATAAGAACCGATTTTCAACTCGTAATCGCGCTCTTCCACCATTGAGACCCCCCCCATGGAATTAAACAAATGATAAAATGTAGACATTAAATGTTTCTTCACTGTAAAAAGTTAAAAGACGCTGTAGCTACTCAGAAATGTTAAGTGCATATGGCAAGAGCTGCCTATGTATGGAATTCACATTGAGCTTGTTCACCACAGATTAAAAAACGTTACACTCCTTAACGACAGGATCATGGCCTAGAGACTGGAAGAAGTCAGTTTTCATACCACGACATAAGAAAGGTGATATGAAGGCATGCAAGAATTATAGAACTATTAGTTTGATATCTCATGCAAGCAAAATTTTATTGAAGATCATGCTAAATAGGATTGAGGCCAAAGTTGAGGTAGAGATGCCCGAGGAACAAGCAAGTTTTAGGAAAGGTAGGGGCACCAGAGATCAGATCCTTTGCCTTAGATAGATCATTGAAAAATATAAAGAATTCAAAATCCCTCTGGTAATGTGTTTCTTAGACTACTCTAAAGCTTTTGACTGTGTTGAGTATGTGAAACTGTGGAAAGTAATGAAATGGATTTTCCTCAACACACTATCAGGTTGATAGCCAACTTGTATAAGGGGCAAAAAGCCACGGTAAGAACAGGTGTTGGATTGACTGACTGGCTTCAAGTTGGAAAAGGAGTTAGGCAAAGATGTTTACTCTCCTCACTTGTTTAGTATATATGCGGAGGACATCACGCGTGAAACATTGGATGAGCTCAGAACAGGAATTAGGATAGGAGGTAGATTGATCAGTAATCTGAGGTACACTGATGATACGGTACTTCTTTGTAATGACATGGAAGAACTAGGATTAATTCTTGAGAAAGTTAACAAGATCAGTAATAACAGAGAACTTCAACTCTATCCTAGCAAGTCAAAGGTAATGGTTCTCAAAGGAAATACAAACAGAGAAGCTCTTGAGAAACAAGTGTACCTTAATGTAGAAAGAATTGAGGAAGTCAGCAAGTTTGAGTACCTGAGATCCATTATTAATGTGAAGAATTGCTGTTCAGAAGACGTCAGAAAAAGGTTAGGAATGGCTATAACAACAGTCAGAGACCTGTCTAAAATCTGGAAGGATGGATCATGGGAACAAAATTGAGGATTTTGGATGTAGTTGTTTTTCCAACAGCGACTTATGGATGTGAGACTTGGAACCTAAAGTAGTAAGATAAGAAACGGATATCTGGTTTTGAGATGTGGTGTTACAGAAGGCTGTTGAGGATATCATATACTGAAAAGCGTACAATTGAATGGGTGTTAGAAAAGATCAACAGAACTTTAAGGCTCCTTAAGGATATTGACAGAAGAAAGTTAAAAATTTTTGGACACATAGAAAGGATGGAAGGCGGACTTCTCAGAACATTAATAGAAGGTAAAGTTCCTGGAAAAAGAGGCAGGGGTAGACCATCAATGAGATGGGTGGATGATGTGTATCGAGTGACTGATCTTCAGAAAGTTGAGGCCGCCAGAAAAGCAAACAACAGGACTACATGGCGAGGCCTGGTGTGGCACATCAAAGAGCATTGGAGTGACCATATGGCATCTCCGTAGATGCCCAGTGAACATAGCAGTAATTATTGATATTATTATTATTAATAGAGGCAATAATTGCATCGCATACATTTTTTTTCTTTTTCATATGAGTTTTCTTAGCTCAGTCTGCTGTATCGACGATGCTCTTTTTTTGGATTCCATCTAGAACTCGAGGAACCTTAAATAAGAACTTCGTTACGAAGAGTTTTGCAATTCGTTCGCATTAACTAGTTAGATCCCAAAAATTCATCTGAGATACTATAAAAGGTCATGCCTCAAGGCTAAAGCAATAGTGAATAATACTATCAACGCTTTTATGTACAGACAGATCATAAATGTAATCATTTCATTAAAATGCTAATTTCTAATGTACTGCCTTCATCAGACTCTTACCTATGCCAGAGTGTTTTATTATTATTATTTAGGAAAATCAGGTTTCATGTCATAGGAAGTTAATCAATTAGACAGTTCTGTTTATAATCATCTATACGTCACAACAAAGACTAAAAATTGCATTTATTTACTAAATGCTTTTTTTTTTCTTCTAGTTTGTCTGTTCAGCATGGGGGGGGGGGGAATTTACAGAAGTAAAATCCTCTCACGTCCATATGAAATTCTGACTATCTTCAACTGAAAAATACAAAAATAGTTACAATGATTCTCGCTACCGTAAACGAGATTAGAACTCAGATCTTTCTGATCAAAAGTGAAAATTTTTCGTAACTGCATCACTGAGGCAGTGTAATTGCAAGCTAAAGAAAGTAATTAATTTTCCTAACATCATTATTAGAACTGCAAACAACCACAAACTTTTTTTAACAGAAAGAACTTTTCAATGATAAAGTTATTAAGTTATCAAGAGCTTCGTAAAAAGAATATAAGAAGGGGATTGAATTAAATTAATGAAAGCAACCTTTGAGACTAAATTTTAAAAATTCTAAGTTTCATCATATGTAAATGAAACTAAAATCCAAATTGCAAATAAAGATTAATAATACTACAGAAAGTTAAAAATAATAATATATACTTATTTTAATCGAAGTATCATTATTCATTACCTCTTTTTAATTTTAATTTAATTTACCTGTACAACTTATGATTTGTTTATTAATTTCTATATTTTGCTTTTATAATTTATGTAAAATTCTGTTTTTTTTTCTTCTTCCATTCTCACTCCTCTTATGATACCTTAAATTACAATTTATAATATATACTTAATCCTCTTCACTCCACCTGGGAGCATAGGTCTTTCACCACCATTTTCCACCGGACTCTGTTTTTTGCTTCTGCTTTTATTGTTCCAGTTTTTATTAATATTTGTTATTTCTTTCAGTATTGTTCTTTTCCATGTTTCTCTTGGCCTTCCTCGTCTTCTTTTACCCTGTAGGTTCCAATCTAGAGCATGTTTTACTATTATTTTATCTTCTTTCGTCAACACATGCTTCCTTTCGCGTATCTGTTGCAACATGAGTTTTTGGTTTGTTTTCTGTCATAGTTCTTCGTTTGATATTTGTTTTGGCCAGTATCATTCTTAAACACTTGTTCAGGAAGACCTGAACATTGTTAACTATCTATCTGTTTAACATCCACGTTTCTGGTCCATATATTAGTATTGCCTTTACATTTGAGTTAAATATTCTCATTTTAATTTTTATAGACAAATTCTTGTTTTTCCAAATATTTCTAAGTTGTTGAAAGTTGAATAAGTCAGCTGTTTCCTTCTATTTATATCTTCAGTAGTTCCTCCTTTTATTGATACTATTGAACCAAGGTATCTAAACTGTTCTACTTCTTTAAGCGGTGTTTCTTCTATTGTTATTTGTTTATTTTACTTTGCATTTATTTTCATCGACATTGTTTTATTTTTATTTATCCTAAAACCAACTTTTTTGGCTGTTTCTACAAGTGTTGTTTTTTGTTCTATATGTTGGTGCCTCTGTGAAAGTAAGCAGATATCATCTGCAAAATCTAGATCGTGGAGTTGGTTTTGAAGTAACCATTGTAATCCTGTATTTCCATGAGATACCTTTCTCATCACCCAGTCTATGACAATTAAAAACATAGTAGGGGAGAAAATACAACCTTGCCTTACTCTTGTCTTTGTTTTAAATGGTTCTGAGCGGGTCTTTCCATGTACTACTTTAATTTCAAAATCTTCATGCATTTTTTAATTATTCTTATTATTTTTCTGGGAGTCCATAATGTGTAAGCAATTTCCGTAGGGAACATCTGTTTATACCGTCAAAAGCTTGTTCAAAATCGATAAAATTTATATATAAGCTTGCTTGCCATTCCAATGATTGTTCTATGATAATTCGTAAAGTAGCAATGTGCTCAGTGCATGATCTATTAGCTCTAAATCCCGCTTGTTCTGGTCTTAGTTGTTTTTCTATTTCTATTTTGATTCTTTCTAGTATTATCCTTGCTGGTGTTTTACTTATAACACTCAGCAATGTTATACCTCTCCAATTTTTGCATTCAGATAGGTTCCCTTTTTTGGGTAATTTAACCAGTAATCCAGTATTCCATTCCTTAAGCCATTCTCCTTTCTGCCATATCTCATTTAGTAAGGGATATAATATCTCTGCTATAAGTTTTGGATTTGCTTTTAGTATATCGCCTGGTATGTTGTCTGCTCCCGGTGCTTTATCTGTTTTTGATCTGAGTTATTGCTTTTGTAATTTCTATTTTTGTTATTTCGTTCAAATTTATATCTAATGACATTTTGTTCATTTAATTCTAGGCTCTGGTCACCATCAGTCATTTCTTGAACTTTCTCCAAGAAGAATTCCACCCATCTAGCTATCTGTTCTTTTTCATTTAATAATAGTTTTCCTTCTTTATTGTATAAAGCCACGGTGGCCAAACTGCGTCTCGCGAACCGCATGTGGCTCTTCCTAAGTTTTATTGCGGCTCAACTAACAAATAAAAAATATTTATAATTTTTCTTAATTTTCTATTGTTTTTAATTTAATTTTTCAATTAACTACATTGCTGTTCGGCAATGTAGTTATATTTATATTACCTTGTCAGAAAATTTAAAAAGATACAAAAGAATCAACTGACATTACAGACCAACCACAATTAGCAATTTTTATTCGTTTCGTTCTTGAGGACGGAGTGACGCAAGAAGAATTATTAGATTTAATAGCATTAAAAGAGAGTACTCGTGGCGTTGATATTAAGGAAGCTTTCGATCTTGCCCTTAAAAATGTTCCAAAAAGTAAATTTGTGGTTCTTAACAATTAACAAAACGTTTCTTGCGCTTCTTTTTATTTCTTTGTTAATTGCTTTATATCTTTTTGCTTGTTCTTGTTCAACATTTTCGCCAATCTGTAACAGTTTCTCGTTTTTCTATCTCTCTCTATTTTTAATTTGATGTTTTCTGATATCCATTCCTTGTCTGTGTTAGTTCGAAATCCCAATATCTTTTCTGATGTGCTTATTAGTATGTCTTTAAACTGAGCCCATTTTCCCTCTATGTCATCTCCTTCTCTTTTTTCGAATTTATCCCATTTATCCTGTAGAGTTGTTATAAATTTATTTCTAATCTCTTTGTTTTTGAGTTTTCAATTCTAAATCTCTTCCTATTGTGCACAGTTTGTTTATTTTTAAATATTTTTACTTTTATGGTAGTTTTTAGGAGAAAGTGATCTGAATATGCCTCGGCTCCTCTTTTAATTCTGACATTCAGGAGTGTTTTCCTCCAATTCCTTCTTATACGTACATAGTCTATTTGGTTCTTTGTCTTTCTATCTGGTGCTGTCCATGTCCACTTATGTATTTTTTTTATGTTAGAAGGGACATACAAAAGTCTATAAGTAACTCTCCGGTTTCATTTATTTCTCCTTCTGAATAATTTTCCATAATTTTCCAACCTTAACATTAAAGTCTCCAATTATAATTTGCATATATTTTTTATTTGTTGTTTCCATACTTCTCTGTAGCATGTTATAAAACTTATCCTTTTCTTCCTGGATCACATCATTTGTTGCTGCATATATAACAGTTATTGTGATGTTCTGCTTGCCGGCTTTAAATCTAGCGTTTAGTATTCTTTCGGATATTGAGTTCCACTCCATTAGTGCACCATGAGCTTGTCATCATTAGTGCAACTCCCTTTGTGTGGTCATTTGTATTTGGGTTCCCAGAGTAGATTAAGTAGTGACCAGAGTTTAGTTTGATTTTTCCAGTTCCTATTCATCTCGTTTCGCTTAATCCCATTATTTCTAATCTGTATTTTTCTAGAACTCTCGAGACTTGGTATGTTTTCCCAGTTTCAATCATGGTTCTAACATTCCAACATCCCAGTCTAAGCTCGTCTTTTGGTAAGATATCTGTCACTTTCTTCCGCACTTCTGCTTCCCCAGGGCTTTCACAGAGGCGCCTCATGTTCGTGGCAGTTCGTGTTCTATTTTCTTCATCCGGTATCACATTTTTGAAGGTTTTAGTCTGCATAGCAAAAAAAATTTTTTTTTTTATTTGAGACTGGGTTGCTAGCCCTGCGCTCTAACCATCCCCATTTATCCGGGCTTGGGACAGGCATGCCAAGTTTTCACTAAGCATGGCTGGATTTTATAATATATAATTATATATTATTATACCTGGAAACAAGTACAGTATATTATAACACTAGGTTCAGTCACTTTCGCAAAATCATATCATAATAAGAACATATAGAAAACATATATAAAAAAAACGTAACGTAGTAATATGATGGTAGTGGCGGTTCAATGTAGTTGGTAGATTAAGTGGTGGAGAAGAGCTGTAGTGTGCCTTCCCTCGATGAGTCCTTGGACTCCTTGGAGGTGTCGCGTTGTTGTTGTTGTTGATTGAGATAAGATACAATAGGACTAATTTTTGATATAATCATAACTGACATGAAGCAAACGGGCCGTTGGAGAACTTTGGTTTCTTAAGGTAGTTTTATGCTAAAATGAAAGATGTGAATGAGTAAAACTACTTGTATTTGAACTTAGTAGTAGATTTTTTTTTCCCTTTTTTGCCTCTATATGCCGGACATTTTAAGAAAAGGTGATGAGATAGATTAGTGTTTTCTCGATAAAAGAGGATCTAAGGGTTTTTTTTTTTTTCGAATATATTTGTCAAGAAAATCGATCACAGAACTCAAACTATTGCAAACGAGAATACGAGTGCTAGAGTTTACGGTCACGAAATCAAACTATTTCAGACTGTATAGCTCAAACGATTTCGCCTATAGTATGAATTCAGCATTTAGGTTCACGGGATAGTACTTACCTAGTGTCCTCTTGGCTTAATGTTTTACAAATCATCGATAGTCCTGAACTCAGCTAATCTATGAATGATTAAAATTGAAAACTGGTGACAGTCGATTTCCGAGAAGTTAGTTAGGGCTAAACTTACTACTTCTATTGGAAAGGAAAGAAAACAAAGAAAAGAAAAGAAAAGAAAAGAAAAGCAAAGAAAAGAAAAGAAAAGAAAAGAAAGAAAGAAAAAAAAAAACGTTAGTTGATGAAGAGATACCGGATAGTAGTCTATACAGGTGCATAGTCCTGTGGCGTGCCGCAGGGCTCTGTACGTCAGCCACTACTATTTAATTTGTTTATTAATGATCTGAAGGGAAATATTCAGTTTTTTTGCAGATGATGCAAAATTAGGTAGAACAGTAGTCAATAAAGATGATATTTATTTATTTAGCGTATGGTATAATAAAGACATGACATCAGAATATATAAATACATATTTGTGCAGACAGTAAAAAAACAAGTAATGCACATATAAAGGATGATATTGATATCTTACAGGATGATTTAAATTAGACTGGCAGTATGAGCAAAGAAGAATGGATGCCAATTTAAGGCGGGAAAATGTAAGGTTATGCATTTTGGAGTGAAAAGATACCATCTGTGTGCCATAATTATGGAACTTTACTCTAGGGACTTGATAAAGTTAGGAATTTTGATTGGTGGATAGGGAGTTCATATTCAGGGGGTATATTGCAAAGTGGAGCAAATTCAGAGGAGAATAACTAAGATGGCAGATTGTGTGATGTGAGGACAGATTAAAGATTTCTAGGTTACAGAGGCTGGTTAATAGGCTATTAAGAGTAAAGATATGATAGAGACATATAAATTGTTTAGGGAGGGGTTATAGGATTGATGTGGAGAAAATATTTCAGCACATGAATAATGTGAGGTCATCCGTGGTTATTGAACAAAAGTGTGGTTAGTGAGGGAGTGAGAACTATATTTTTTGCTTGGAGAGTGATGAATGAGTGGAATACATTGCCAGAGTCAGTTGTGTGTGTGCTTTGTCGGCGAATGATTTCAAGACAAAATATGACAAATATTGTGTACAGGTATTGATGAATGCTGATGAATGTTTTTTTTTAAGTGGACCTGCTGCGATGAGACTACGGCTTCCATGGAAGTGCCTGCATAATAATAATAATAATAATAATAATAATAATAATAATAATAATAATAATAATAATAATAATAATAATAATAATAATAATAATAATAATACTAATAATAATAATAATAATAATAATAATAATAATAATAATAATAATAATAATAATAATAATAATAATTATTATTATTATTATTATTATTATTATTATTATTATTATTATTATTACGGGCGACTCGAGGAAGTCCTTAGACTCATCGAAGGAGGCCCTAAACATCATGTCCACACAACTATTCGAGATTCTCACAGTATCATTCATACTCTGCCTTGAACTCATTCACTGTCATAGCACCCACAACAGAATCTGGCAGCTTATTCCACTCATTTACCACTCTAAAAGTAAAGAACCCAGCTATAACACCCTTGCTAACCACACTCTTTGCCATCTTCCATAGATGTCCCCTAGTTCTCTCACCACCAGTCCTGATCTCAAAAACATCCTTTGAATTAATCCTATGGAAACCCTTTAGCAATTTGAATGTCTCAATCATATCTCCTCTTATCCGCCTGTCAACTAATTTCTGCAACCCACAAATCTTCAACCTGTTCTCATAAGGTTCATTCCATACACCTGCTATCATCTTGGTCACTCCCCTTTGAATCCTCTCCACCTCCTCCCCATCAAGAAGAAACCTCGGTGACCAAATCTGGGCACAGTAGTCGAGATGAGGTCTTATCAAGGCTCGGTACAGAAGTACAATAACTTGCTTGTCTCTGTTCGTGAAAGTATATTTCAACAACCAAGTGAGCTGATGAGCTAATTTAGCCACTTTTGCAATGTGCACCTAAACTTCATCTCCCTATCCACCAACACTCCCAAGTCCCAGGCCTCATCAATCTCATGGAGTACAGTTCCACCAATGTGGTATACTGATGCTAATCTTTTCACCCCAAAATGCATAACCCATTCTGTCACATTAAATTGACATCCATTCTCCTTAGCCCAGAACTCCAATCCATTCAAGTCTTCCTGCAGATTTTGACATCTTCTGCATTCACTATTGTCCTACCTAACTTTGCATCATCAGCGAACAAATGACCTGTTCCTCTTAGATCCTTCCCTATGTCGTTAATGAACAAATTAAACAGCAGTAGTCCAAGAACAGAACCCTGTGGCACACCACTAGTCACAGGCCGTCTTTTTGGACTCTACTCCTGAATAAACTACTCTCTGATATTTCTCCATCAACCACCCAACTATCCGTCTCACCAACCCTATATCCATTCCCATATGTTGTAGTTTACGGATTAGAATTCCATGTGGTATCCTGTCAAATGCCTAAGCCAGGTCCAGCAGTATCACCGTAAACCCATTACCTTTTTCCAGTTCAGCCGTCACTGTGTTACAAAACCTGAGCAAGTTACTGAGGCATGATATACCCTTCACAAAGCCATGCTGTCCCCCGTACAGTATCTCATTATCATCATTCCATTCCTATATTTTTCCCTTGACTACTTTCTCCAAGACCTTAACAACGACTCCTGATATGATGATCGGTCGGTAATTTGCAACAGTAGTCTTGGATCCTCATTTATACAGTGGAACTATTTTTCCTCTTTCCACACTTTCGGGGATAAACCAGACTCAAGACTCAGATTAAACAACATGGTCAAGGGTACTGATAATTCTTTAGCCGCTTCACGTAAGATCCGTGTCGGTATACCATCCAATCCCACAGATGTATTCGCATTAAGGTTCTGTAATAGACTATTCACCTCCACTTCATTCATCACAGTTCCCGTAAACTAATGGTTCCTTCATTTTTTCAATGTCACCACCTGGGTGATATACTTTTGCAAAGTGCTCGCTCAGTAATTCCAGTATATCGACTGATTCAGTGACCTCCTCACCATCGTCATTCCTTAATATCATTCTGCCATGTACAGTTTTTTTTTTTTTTTGCTTGCAGCATATTGAAAGAACTGTTTGAGATTCTCTTTAGCTTGCATAGTTAGTTTCCTTTCATAATCCGCTTTTCCTTTTTAACCACACTCGTTACCCTTCTGGCCTGCGCTTTATACTGTTCGTGTGCATGCAGGTCACTTTTCTCTTTAAATTCCCTCCACAGCTGTTTCTTTTTTTTTTGCAGCTCAAGCTTAATGGTGTTATTCATCTATTTAACCCCTACTTGTTTTACTATTCGGACCCTAGGTATACAATCAGCCATAACCTCCTGTAAATGCTCCTTGACCACTTCCTATGCTCTATCGACATCCAGCCATTGCAGTTTTACATGCCATGTCACTGAACCAAGCAATCTCCTAAGCTTGTCATACTTGCCAGCACGGTAATTCCACATATACCCTGTCTTAAGCGAAAATTCCACACCTTTAGCCACCTCCCAGGTGATCACTCTCACCGATAGGTGACAATATGGTCATATTCATTACAGTCAAATTCTCCGATGTTATTACCAGGTCAAGCACTCTCAGACCCCTTGTATTTTCACTTACATGCTGTCTCAGATAGTTATCCCTTAATAATTGAATAAAATCCATTTCCTTCCTCACATGTGTCCTCTCCTTCTTCCAATCAATGTTACCATAGTTGTAATCCCCAATAATAATAATAATAATAATAATAATAATAATAATAATAATAATAATAATAATAATAATAATAATAATAATAGTAATAATTTCCTAGCCGAATTGTACAAGTAAAATGAGAGTGACGAGAATTTTGAAAGGAAAGTACATATGCTGAAATTATGTCTCGCTTTGATTTTTGATCCATTTTGAGAAAGTAGCTTGTATGAAAAAAATGCGCTGAAAGAAATGGCTTACTGTGAACAGAAAATTCAATTATAGGTATTATATATGGAAAATTTTCCATGTTACTCCTATAAATAAATATTAATCCCCTAATCTTGTTTAATCCCCTATTAAACCCTTAATCTTGTTCTAATATCAAATTCTATTCCCCTTTCCCCAAAAATGTTTCTATTTTTCACCTTCCCAAAGAATTCTCAGCCTACCCTTGAAACCCGGATTTTACAATTCGCATACCTCTTGCCTCACCCGCAATTCTCCCCATCTCCATATTCCCCCCCCCCCCCCCTTTCCTTTCAGTCATACTTCAGCAGTAGTACAAATGTATATCGCCATACGCCGGATGCCGCTGAATAAAAAGATAACCAGAGATGCTACAAAGGTATGTCCAAAATTATTCTTCGTATATATTTTTCATGTATCTTTCTAAAACATTAGTAATGTCCTTAAAATTAAATAAAAAGCCAACGACATTATAAAAAAAGAGGTACTCCTAAACAAAAATAGCCATAAAAATTAATAAGAAAATTCAATATTACTAGCAGAGTTACGATGTATTAAAGCAGTGGTTCTTAACCTTTTATGCCTGTCCCCCCCTGCTCAATTTTACGCTAGGTTAATGACTCAATAACATAATTATCATATTTTATTAGGCTAACCTAAATTATCATGAACATAATTGAACTGATAAAAAAAATCAGCTAACGCCTTTTGGTTCCCATATATAGGAAGTAGGCGAGGCCATTTAGCCCTATCTAACTTTTGGAGACTGAGTGAGCAGTTCAATCTCCATTGGTAGCCAATCAGAGATAGCTGGCCCAAGACTATCACTAATTAATCGGTACTCACTGAAGAAGGCGGCTAGCAAGTGCCGCTATCTCGTGGTGACTAACCTGACACAATATTATTATTATTATTATTATTATTACGGGCAACTATTCGACATTCACACAATATCTATCATACCTCGCCTTGAACTCATGCACGGCCATAGCACCCACAACAGACTCTAGCAGCTTATTCCACTCATTCACCACTCTCCAAGTAAAAAACCTAGCTCTAACACTCCTGCTAACCACATTCTTGCCCAGCTTCCATGTATGGCCCCTAGTCCTCCCACCACCAGTCCTGTTCTCAAAAATATCTTCTGGATGAATCTTATAGAAACCCTTCAGTAATTTGAATGTCTCAATCATATCACCCCTTTTCCGCCTATCGACCAATTTTTGCAACCCACAAATCTTCAACCTGTTCTCATAAGGTTCATTCCACAGACCTGCTATCATCTTGGTCACTCGTCTCTGGATCCTCTTCACCTCCTCCCCATACCCTGGGGCCCATATCTGGTCTAGATGGGATCTTATCAAGGCTCGATACGGAGTAGCAATAACTTGTTTGTCTCTGCTTGTTAAAGTATGTTTCAGAAGCCAAGTGATTTGATGAGCTGATTTAACCACTTTTGCAATGTGCTCCATAAACTTCAATTCCCCATCCACCAACACCCCCAAATCCCTGGCCTCATCAATCTCCTGGAGTACGATTCCACCAATGTGATACTGCTGCTAATCTTTTCACCCAAAAATGCATAACCTTACATTTTGCCATATTCTTAATGTCTTAAAATAGTGTGGGTTCGATGGCCGATTTTCTTGAGTTTACGGGACGAAAAACTCGAGTTTCCGGGAGAAAAAACCCGCTAGCCCGTGCTAGAGATCGACTAACTCGGGAACCGGTTGAGAAAAGGCTTAGAAAAAGTTCCTCTAGTTGGCGATTAGATTCGAAAGTTTCGATTAGATTCGAAGCCTTTCGTCGTGCGATCAAGCACTGTAGAGTGCAAACGCCACTTCTACTGAGCTACACAGGCTTAGTTAATTAAAAATTTATGATTTTGATACAAATTAATCTTTACTCAAAAAAGATGTGAACTTAATAAGCAATCATTAATGATAAACCTGAACCTGAGAAGATCCTGCTAATTTTTCAATATCAGATTCAATATTCCACAAACGAAGTCTCAAGTCTCCTCGTTCACTTATTTGCAATCTATTTCGCTGCTTAGCTAACAATTGCAAGACGACGCTGAATTCTTTCTCGACAAAGTATGAAGAACTCAAAGCAATGAGCAATAATTTGATTTCTTGCCAAAGCTGAGGATACTTGCATTGCATGTTTGGCCAGAATCTTTCATACCAACGCAATAATGTACTTGAGCTTCTAAATCATTTTTAAGTCAATAAATACTTCACACAAATTTGGATGAACAGAAGTGGCATTAGAAAGAAATGGATTTATGACACAATTCAGTATTTTAAGCTCATTAAAATCTTTGAATCTGATCATCAAGTCTTCTTTCAGTGTCAGAAGATGGGAACAATAACAATCCATATCTGTATCTAATATGAAATCGTAATCTATTATTTGTAGGCTTGGACTGCAGAAAATCTCGTCTTGTAATGCTCTGTTTGTAGAATGTTAATTTGCTGATAAAAGCATTTATAATTCCCTTTGCTTTAATAAGATTCATGTTGCTTCCCTGCAATTTGATGCTAACTTCATTTAATTTGGTGAAAATATCGGAAAGATATGCGATGTCAACCTTTTCCTTTTTCAGAACATTACGCATGTTCTCATCGCGTGAATTAAGAAATTCCAAAACAGTATCGTAGAGATCATTAAAGCGTCAGTTTCCATTTTACCTGGGCCAATCATCGCATCTAAAACTTCATTTATAGCCGGGAAGATGAGAGCTTTGCCAATAGTATGTGGTTTTCCACATTTGGCAATTAAGTTTGAAAATTTCTAAGATACAACAAGTCTCTTAAATGCTTAATCATTCTTGAAGGCTTCATTCCTTCGTTTGAGAAATTCCTTCGTTTTTCCACATATTAAGCACATTGGTAACTGCTCATTATTTATAGACGGAATAACTCCATAGAAAAAAGAAAGTGTCGTCAATATTTAAGTGAATATTTAAAAATTTTATTTTTTATTTTTTTTAAATTATTTTTAAAAAACTCATTTTAATAGGCTAAAATGCTACACAATATCAACGAAGTGCTCCGCACGATACCACGGGCTAGATGTAAACTGCAAACCAGGGTTGTCAGATAGGAGTTAGGAAAAGTAGCAGTAAAGCTTATAAAAATAGTGGATTCTGTTAAAAATATCCCAAATTAATGAATTTCAATGTAGAAAATTCAGACCAAAAAGTAGTCCAATTACTCAATTTTCAATGTAAAAATTCTAAAAAAGAAGTAGCGAATAAATTTGAACAATATTGCCAGACACAGTATTCTGAACAGTGTTGCCAAACATAGAATATAAATGAGGATGCTAGATTAAATGCGGAATTTTTTGCTTTTATTATATTAGTAGTATTTATAACGCTTACCGCGCCCCTCCTCGGCATTCACATTTCCCCCAAGGGGAGCCACCGCCCAAGTTAAGAACCCCTGTCATTAAAGTATTCAAAAAGGAGATGCTACTGTTAGATTCACGTTCAATGATGAACTTGATCTGAGTATATAAGGAGTTAATTTTTTCCAGAAATTGGAGTACGAGTTCCCACAGTTCTCTTTCAGAGTGAGACCAGATTGCAAAGAAATCATTTTCAAAACGAGCTAAATGTGAGGTCGAGAAGAAATGGTATTATAAATCGAATCCTCTAAATTCTCCTAAAATATTCAACCAAAGTAGGTGATATAGGCTACCCAACGCGGTGCCCTCGATCTGCTAAAATAATTTATTAAGCCAAGTAAAATAACCGGCTTTGATATTAAATTTAAATAAACTCTTTTTATTATGATCTTTTTCTTGACCACTAGTATTAATAAATTAAAGACTTAATTCTGAATGTTAGTCTAACATACAGAATTAAGTCTTTAATTTATTAAATAAACTCTATCAATTATACTATAATATGGATCAATCCCGCAGTAAAACATTGAGTTTGCGATTATAGTCAGTGGTATTTATGAGTATCGTTGCATTTCCTTTGTCAGACTTTGTTATTACAATATTATTATTTCGGCTAAAATAGGAGAGTGTGATTTAGGTAAACAAATATTCAGAGTTAGCTTTATACGAAATCTGTTCAATCTCAAACCTTACCTTTTAGCATCAAATGTACATAATTCCCTAATGGACTACTAATACATTTGCTACACCTACCATAAAGTCTAAAATGAGGCAAACATCAAAGTCTAAAATGAGGCAAACATCAAAATCTAAGTAAAATTTTGTAGCCTTACTACAAAATCTGAACTTTTCAACAATATGTTTAATTCATCATTAGTAAAAGGATAGTTAGTTAGTTGAATGTATTACTCATTTTTCATGGACAGAGTTAGGTGGTTGTTGATTATTCTGTAGTAAAGTTTCAAGTTCAGAAATGTTTTATCTTTGCTATTATCTGATAAATTAACACTGAAAACTTAATAACTTGACTGTTATCTGATAACTTAATGTTTCGCTTCGGGATAGACTACTTATAGTACAATTGACAAAGATCCTGCGCAAAGCCAGCTCAACAAATTGAATAAATCGTTAGATCAAACATATTCCTTAGATACTAATACTAATAGTATCATCAGCATGCCCTACCTTAAAGGGACATCTGGACAAACCGCAAGGACCCTTCGCAGATATAATTTGTATATCGCTTTCAAATCAGCCCGGAAGTTGTCATGTTCTTAACACCTATCAAAGATACATTATCACCTCTATCTTTAACTGGTGTTTATCAAATACCCTCTTCTTGTCATCTTTGCTGCTTTGGACAGACTGGCCGTTCTGCTATTATTAGAATCGAAGAACACCAAGATTACATAAGATTTTTGGAATCTGAAAGTTCAGGCCTTGCTTCTCATGCCCAAGACACTAGACATAGAGTTCACAGGAACCGTACCAAGATGCTACCATACAGTAGATTCAAATTTAATCGTCTATTTTTTTTAATCATGTGAAGCCCTATGCCACCGTCCTAATCTTCATTTGACAGACTGTATGTCTATCTCTAAGTCGTGGGAAGTGATCGCTGTTAATTGTTTATAATTAAAAAAATATATATACACATTTATTCCCACGTCTCTGAGCGCTCATAGTGTTTCCTCATACCATGCGTACGGTGATCATACTACCGTTTTTTTTTTTTTTTTTTTTTAATATTTTCCGGCCGTCCCATCGTTTTAATAAAAATGTCAATTTTGTCCCGTTTTTAATAAAAACTACAAATATACTTAAATAAAGTTTTAATCTTATTTTTTAAAGCTATCCTTACAATTTCAAAGAGGCGAAACTGCAGTTTTAATGAAGATCTCCAGAAAGAATTCAAATTCATTAAACTAGACAAGCGGTGTAGTGATGGAACAAAAGTGGTATGCCAACGTTGTAATGTCCATTTTCCCGTTGCTCATGGAGGTAAAAGCGACATCAACCAACATCCACATAGCCAGTAACATAAGGATGCTGAAAACATTCTGGCTTCACTTAGAAACATCAGCTCGTTTATGGTGAAACGTGATGGTGATAGGCAAAGCGATAAAATTGCAGCAAGTGAAGCTCTTGCTGCTTATCATAATGTGCGTCACGGCCAATGTTTTCGCGCAAATGACTGCTTGTCGACATTAATAAATAATATTTATGAACCAAAATTTTCTTCAGCACGTACCAAATCAGAAGCAATAATTACCGACGTTTTATCTCCATAGATATTGGGCGAAGTAATAGAGGATTTAAATAAAACAAAAAGCATTATAGTCAATTTAGATGCATCAAACTTTTTTCAATCGTTGTGCGGTACTTTTTGACAAATCGTGGTGTTCAAGACAAAATTATACTTTATTTACTTACCTGGTGAAACATCCTACAGTGTGCTATGTTGAAGGAAGTAAGTGACAAATTTGCATTACAAAACAAAATTGTTATTTTATGTGCAGATAACACGAACACCATTTTTTGTGATTGCAAAAAATAATGTGTGGAAAAAACTTGAAACTGAACTGAAGAGGCAGATTATCGGTATTGGTTGTGGGGCATACGTTATACACAATTGTTTCCAGTGTGCTGTCGACTGTTTACCAATATATACACAGTCAGAGTTGAAGAACAGAAAAAAAAATTATGACTTTACAGGAAACAATTACGGTAAATTGTTAGAGAATGGAAATACAAGATTTTTGCCCTTGAGTCCATCAATTGAGAGAATTTTAAGCATGTTTGATGGGCTTCGTTTTTATTTTCTTTCTCAAGAAAATAAGCACGCCTTGTTATGTTGCGAAAATTGTTTGAAGATCCCTGTTTGAAATTGTAGTTGTCATTTGCAAGAGATCAAGTGTCTAAGTTCCAAACATACATTAGTTTAATTGAAAAAGGTAATATTTCAGCTACAAAAGCAGCCATGAATATTGAAAATCTTGTAAACAATTTAAAGTTCAGAATCCCTTCCCGTTTTTCCCATCACAATGTTCCGGTTTGGTCTCAAGGAAATATGGTCAGCCTACTCATACTGGACAGCTGCAACCGAGACAAGTGATATTATAGCATGCTGTATGACTCGTTGTTGTATTCAGAATTTAAATTTTGTTAACTGTTGTACATTCTCTTTGAAAGAAGCTCATGACATATTGAGCGAAATATATCCGAGTAATAAATTGTATTTAGTTTTCTCCTACATGAGTGAAGTCGTTATTTAAATATGTTATGTCTAACGTTCATGTCTCTATTAAACTTCTAGTAGCATCTTCAGTACTGATCTTGAGGTCAATACAGAAGATGAAGTGTATGAAATTTTGGCACGAGTCAAGACTATAGATATATATATCTAATTTAGATATGCTTTGATACCAATTTTTTAAGATGTCTTCTAAGTAGCAAACACACAGTCACACAGTGATATGTGATATTTTTGTCATCTGTTCGCGGAGATTTTCTTCAAGGCAGATCATGAAGAGATAGTTCAGCTATCGGTAACTACAGCTCAGCAATGTTTGTTTCGTATTGGATCGTTGAAAGTGATCTGATCTGCAAAGATAACGACTTACAGCGATTACATCATGAAAGATGATGGCATGCTATGTTATAGTATGTTATGTGCTTTCCAGATACTCTTGTGCAAGAAACATTCATGAATAAGGAAATGTCATCGAAGGACCCAAAGGATGGATTTCTTTCGGAATGTTTACATTAACTCACTGTGTAGGACACAGTTGTTTTTAAAATAGAATATACTGAATCCGGGCATAAAAGTTATCTGGTATTTTTATAGTATTGCAGGTTGTTAGATAACTTATAAACCCTTCCTTAAAAAACATTCTGCCTTTTGACCCCATTTCAGGTCTCCAGTGAACACGATGTCGGTGTCTCTCCTAGTGAGGAAAATTGTTTTTCATTTAAATGCATTCACAACATCAATGCCACCATGGGACTCGAACCCACAGCCTGTCGTTGTTTGGAAAGCGAATGCGCTATCCACCATTCCAAACAAGCTGGAAATCTGCATCATATTATTGGGTCGTATATGACATCTTAATGAAAACGCACCAAAAATTCATGAATACTTTTCTCTAAAAATTTAACCGGTTCTATCATGTCTAAAATTCACATTCGAATGCAAAACTGAGCAGTTCAAAATTTTCAGCTTCAAGATCACTGTAAAATCGTTATTTGTCTAGTGATTTAACCTTCAGACTTTACCGCAAGGAAATTAATACCAGAACTGATCTATATTTAATATCTTAGTGCTCAAAATATATAGAAAATTGTTTCACAATACCATGAAGTACGTAACAAAATCTGGTTCAAGAAAATCGAGATCCTCGTAAAATGATTTCCAGCATCTGGAACAAATACAATGATACGAAACCACCTACATTGCAATAGCCTCACTTACAGAGTAAGATGCCTGAAAAGGTGTGATTTCATTTATACTGAGTCCGCTCAAAGAGTATTTTATTTCCATTGAACACTGCTGTGACTATGGTATGATATTTATCCCGCAATACCACTAAAGCAGAACTCTCAAAACTTGGCAAAAACCAACACCGGAACTTCAACAGAATAGAGAGAAAACATGGTTACAGGAAAATTCATCGAAAAGCGAATTCATCGAAAGACAATTCATCGAAAAGGCAATTCATCAAATGAACAATTCATCGAAAGACAATTCGTCGAAAATGCAATTCGTCGAAAATGCAATTCATCGAAAAACAATTCACCGAAAATTTTAAATTTTCGATAATGTTATGGTAAAAGTAATCCATTTAGAACAAAAACTGAACCATGCAGACAACTTCTTGTACCAACAACTTCTACTAAGTCATTTAAGTCAGAGAGTTTTTGTAATACAGTACATAACTTGGACACATTATTTCATTGTCTTCCCGAATATAGCTGAACTGAAAACTGGAACGGTTCGATATTTTCTTGTAAAAGTTTCAAATAGCGAATCTGAGTAAAATTCATCCCATAATAATTGCTGTATTGAAGTCGCATATTACTACTAGCAACAATAATAATAATGAAGGCCTCATAGTTCAGTCGGTAAAAACGAAGCCATTTAGTTAGAAAGACCTGGGTAGTTGGTCCCATTTACGCATAATTTTTATCAGTCCTGTTCTGCTAAAGATAAGTTAGCAGGCATAATATATATACGGCTGTGCTTTTCTTTCGGAAACAGGCAAATCAGTCCCATGAACAGACATGAAACAGTTATCGGACAAGAAAGACTATAAGAACCATATTGTTCTATAATTTTTCCCTATGAAAGTAGCATTGTAATCTTCTTATTCACGGTTCAGGGTTTGTTCAAAATGGATCAATTTTCTCATAACATTTTCGAAAATTTTAAATTTTCGGTGAACTGTTTTTTTTTCTCGATGAATTGCATTTACGATGAATTGTCGTTCGATGAATTGTTCATTCGATGAATTGCTTTTCGATGAATTGCTTTTCGATGAATTGTCTTTCGATGAATTGCCTTTTCGATGAACTCTCCGGATACCGAAAACATATACCATAAGAGAACAAGCTGAAATAATACAGATATGGCGCTATTTATCAGAGAGTTTTTTTCACAGGAACATTTGCCACCAAACTAAAACCAAATTCAAGTAATGACAGAGCTCATATGTTTATCTCAGCGATATATATATATATATATATATATATATATATGAAAAAGCGAATTGTCCAAATATTCAATTTTCCCCCATTTTCTCTAGTTTGCTAGGCCCAATGGCCCGTTAAGGCCCAAAATAACCTTGGCTTCTTTGAAATCTAATTAATGCTATGATAGAGCAGTTAACTCTATATGCAGTGTATATATGTATTATGTATTTTGGTGGCGTTGGGATTCGAACCCAGCTTTTTCAAACTAAATATCATCGTCGAAACTAAGGAGGCTCTTATCCAAATATATTTCTTAAAAATTACACATAATCATCAACTTCCGTCAATACGTCGTTCAAAATACTTCACACTCTCTTAATAATGGAGTGTAATATATATTTGGATAACAGCCTCCACCCAATGCTAAAATGAAAGTGCTTTCTTCCCTAACACTCACTGTTAATATACTACAAAGAGACATCTTTGAAAATACATTGCATTCACTTTCATAGATCCCCCCCCTCCCCTTGTTCAACCCATTTTTTTTTTCTACTTTGTGAAAAATGTCAGACTTTCTACTGGACACCAACGAAAAGTAAGTAGACTACCTAACACTAACTGCAAAGACAAGTCCTGCTGTTTCCTTCGTATCTTTAATCTAATGCAAAACATCCTTTAAAAACTGAATTACTCAGCAAAATTATTCTGATCATCCTGTGGTTTGGTTAAATTATAATAATTATAATGTTGCAAAAGACTCATATTTTCTGGCACTTCCTCGAATTCTCGGACTTTTCCATGAATTTGTAAAGGTGAGAAATATTGCAACTGATTTTTTCAGAGTTTGCACACACATACCAACTTATCCTGGTAAATTTCTTTGATCAAAATATATGCAACGGTTTCTTCAAAAACTGTGAACAAGATTTAGCTTGTTATTTTTCATATATTAACTAGTATATTCCAGAAGAGACAGTTTTTTTTGTATGGGGACGAAGAGTTTTTCCCACATTCTGTAGTGAATAGCAGCAAGTTTTGCTACGTTACGCGTGTTGGGTTGATATATATATTTACACACATCAACTCCTATATATAACCTACTTTCACACAAACATCCATGCTCACAGTGGGGGAAAAAAAAAAAAAAAAATATATATATATATATGTGTGTGTGTGTGTGTATGTGAGAGAGAGAAAGAGAGAGAGAGAGAGAGAGAGAGAGAGAGAGAGAGAGAGAGTTCACTATCCTGCTCTTTGGAGGTCTGAAATAACTTGAAAAAAAAAAGCAAAAAAACGTTTTATCTGTAGAGTAGAGATTCCCGTGGTTGGTCTAATCCTTAGACCAACCACGGCACTTAAATGTACGATAGGTTGTGCACGGCGTTTCAATAATAATAGTAATAATAAAAAGTACTAGTGAGGGATATTTTCGTTATTTACTATGCATGAAGAATTATACTGCTGCCGTATTTATTATATGGCAGAAGTATAATTCTTTTTAAACACGTTTTAAAATGAAATATACTTTCAGAAGTATATTTCATTTCACTGGACAGCCACAGATGCCGTATGATCACTCCGATGCTCGGTGATTTGCCACACCGGGCCTCGCCACATAGTCCCTCTTTATGCTTTTCTGGAGGCTTCAACTATCTGAAGATCAGTCACTTTACACACACACACACTATGCATCCATCCATCCATCCATCCATCCATCTCATTGACAGTCTATCCCTTCCTCTTTTCCCAGTAACTTTACCTTCTATGACTGTTCTGAGAAGTCCCCCCTTTCATCCTTCAATGTGTCCAAAATATTTTAACTTTCTTCTGTCAATATCCTTAAGGTTCTCTTGATCTTTTCTAACACCCATTCATTTGTACGCTTTTCAGTATTTGATATCTTCAACATTCTGTAACACCACATCTCAAAAGCAGATATTCTTTTCTTATCTGTCTTCTCTAGGTTCTCAGTCTCGCATCCATAAGTCACTATTGGAAAAACAACTGCATCCAAAATCCTCAACTTTACAGAAACAGGTATATTTGCATTTCCATGAAGAATAGAGGATTGCTGTTAAAACATGACACTTTATACAGAGATGTATTAACCATTAGATACGGTTGCTGTCCTGTGGGGAAAAAAAGAAAAAAAAACTAGAAATATTTTTTTTATTTCTTATTGATTTGAATGAAGGAGATTTTATATTCTAAATATTTATAGTGTGCCGTAATAAGCAAAACAGTAATTACAACAAATGTAATGTGTGTTCTATCAATATGTAGGAACTTTTTTATATCGATTCTATTCACAAAATAGTATGTATATTACGTGGGTTGGATAAAGGTTAGATAATCTGCTCTAAAGAAAAATTTGGAACTTGATGAAGCCACGTTAGCCCTCTAGTAGGAAACCTGGATTTCTTGAGAGCTAAACACCGGTTTTCAGTCATGAAGTTCGGCATTCTGCGCTGTGAAGAGTACATCCCTTCATTCTACTAAATAATTTCTATCACATGTGATTTAATTTCTAAATAATTTCTCTCACATATAGTCTTTGTCATATTTTTATTTAATTATTGCTGTGTTTTTGTTATTTTGCTCATGAACAGTCATATACTCTTAGGTTTTAAACCAATCCATTTGAAAATCTGTTTTTTATAATACTGGCTATTATATTATTTGCAATGTATTTTTTTTTGGGGGGGGGGGGATATGCCAAATATAATATCATGAAGTAATGAAAGATATAATGACCACAATTTCAAACATACCGGGACTCAAATAGGTACCAAAATTCCTCCGATTTTGTAAGTGACTTCCATCGCGTACACTAGCGAATTAGCTGTTTTAGCTCAGCAACAATCACATGACGTGTTTCAAGCATTGTTTTTTACATAGCCCATAGAAATCTGGAAAAGATAGATGAATGGGCAGAGCAGTTAATCCCCCCCCCCCCCCGAAGAATCCAAGCTGTGTTGGAAGTGGCTCCTTCTCGTTCATTTTACTCGGATCTTGATGACGAAACAGGAGCATTTTTCTTAGAGTACAACCGTCATCATAATGGCGTAGAAGGTGGAAAAAATCGAGATTCTCTTCAAAGTAAGTATATCAGGACTCTCTAGATCAGGGTTTCTAACCGGTTCAGCGAATGTATTATATATAAAAACATGAAGATATAATAATGTTTATTCAAGGGTTCCCTGAGACCTGAAAATTGCTTCAAGTGTTTCTCCAAGATATGATTGCGAGAGGCTGCTCTAGATAATAGACTAATGGTTAAGGAAAGTACACTTTTTGTTATTAATTAATTCCACAGACAACTTTTTTATATTTTGAAAGTATAAATCCATTATAACTTAGAATATTTTAATATAGAATAATGCTCAGAATAATTTTTACTTTCTGTAGGTATAGCAGTCACAAGTTGTCCAACAACGTTGCCTTCCTAGTTAGCCGAATGGTTAATTTAATCGCTCCAGGCTTGCCGACCTGGTTGGCCGAGTGGTTAGCATGTTCGCTATTCAGCCAAGAGGCTGTGGGTTCGAATCCCGCCGTGTGAATGGATGTTTGTGATTGTCCTACAAACTCCGTGTGAAAAGGGAATCTGCGATCTACCATTTTCTCTAGCAGAAGACATCGTTGCCAAAACCATGTGAGGTATGGCAGTGACCATACGGCGTCTACTGAGGTCAAATGTGAAACAGGCTTGCCCGTTCGAATTTCTCTATCTGTGGACATGTTTATTTGTTATTGTCTTTAGATGGAAGACGAACATCATCGCAGTAGTGTGAGCAATGGGAGACCACCTTCCTTCTATAGGAGGCCTGAAATGACTTGGAAAAAATGTCCATGTTTAGTTTCAAGAGAAAGGTTTCGGGCTAGGTAAAGGATAAACTACATAAAAGTAGTGTTTTTATTTATAAAAATAACAAAAATCCTTAACCCACCTAGGGTACTAATGTAGTATAGGTTTCAACCTTTTGTGGGTGGGAGTTACATAAAAATATTTATAATTAATTTGTGTAAGAAAAGGGGGTGGCACCATAACATGTAGCACCCACGTTACATTATCACTTTACAGAGGGCATTCCTGACATTTGCGCAGCTTCTTTGAGCGACATTTTTGCTTATTCATGTTATCTGAAAGATGAGAGTGAGCCTAATTTGTTTTTCATCAGACATTTTCTACGTTCGGATTGCCATGGACAAAGCCAAAAATTCAATACACAGCCTCATTCGGTTAATTTGTTCCTGTTCACTAAGTGCCTAGAAAAATTGATTTTTGTATTCCGCGTTTTATTTGGATGGTACGGCAAAATTTAGCGAACGCTCCTCTCCTGTAAATGAGGTGATCTCTGAGCACTTCTGATCATGATATTCGTGATGCGATTCATATTGTGTTCGAATCGAAAAGGGGAATGTCTTCGCCATCATCATCAGTGGCTCTAACAGGCACTTAAGCGCCCACGATCTTCCAAACATAATTAGATTTCGCAACTGTAATTCGAGGACAAGGTGGTTAGTCTTATGCCTATAAGTATTCCTTCGTCTGTAAATTGGATGTGTTCTATTGGCCAGTTTGCCTTATTGAGGAAAGAAAAACCCGAGCTTCCGGGAGGAAAAACACCGATCTACCACCGTATGAGACTAGCTAACTCACCTCCAGGTGAAAAGCCCTAATAAAGGTTCTTCTCGTTCTAGACGGGATTTGAACACAGGTCTTTCCAACCAAAGGGCTTCTTCGATATCGACTGAACTACTGAGACTCCACGGATGCCCTCGAAGTGATAGCAATTTTTCACTGATCGTTTATAAAGCCAGTTCACAACCCCTTGAGGATTCATATCAAGAAATAGACGATGACCATCATGATTATGATGATAACAGCAAATGAAATTAGGATGTGTTTTGCATTTGTTTTTCATATATATATATATATATATATATATATATATATATATATATATATATATATATATATAAATTCGCTAACGCGTTTTTATTCCAGTATAGAAAGTAGGCGAGGTCGTTTAGCCCTATCTAACTTCCGGAGACTGATTGGGCAGTTCAATCTCCACTGGTACCCAATAAGAGATAGCTGGCCCAAGGCTATCACTAATTAAGCTGCACACGGTGAAGAGAATCGCTCAACAAGTGCCGCCATCTCGTGGTCCCTAACACAATATATTTATATGTCTGAAATAGTGTGGATTCTACGGTCGATTTTTTGAGTTTACGGGACGAAAAAACCCTAGTTTCCGGGAGAAAAAACACGCTTGCCCGTGCCAGAGATCGCCTAAGTCGGGAGTCGGTCGAAAAAGCCTGGCTGGTCGAGTGGTTGGCGTATCTGCTCTCCAGCCAAAAGGCTGCGGGTTCGAATCCTGCCGTGGGCATGGATTTTGTGATTGTCTGTGGAAATAGTAGTGGCGTTGGTTTATTTGCTGTCATTTGTGGATGTATAATAATAATAATAATAATAATAAAGGCTTAGAAGAATTTCCTCTAGTCGCCGACTAGACTCGAAATCAAGTCTTCTTTCGTGCGGCCAAGCGCCGCACTGAGCTACACAGGCTCCCACCCCCTAAAAAAATTCTCCCCAGATAATTTTGATTAATTCTCGTGGATGCGACCATCTACGATCATTTATTTACAGTGTGGCACTCAACTCAATATTTCTCCCATTATGCTATTCTTTGGAAAAACTGTATTGCGTTTATTAGAATTGGGTTGAAATAATTAACGTTTTAAATTTAAATTTAAATTGCATGCGTGCGTGCGTGCGTGCGCGCGCTTTTCTCTGGATGTTTTTTTTTTTTTTTTTTTTGGTTATTCGAAAATACGAATTTCTGAGATTGGGTGAAACCATTCTACCACCGCGTGAAGCCGATTAACGTGTTCAGTCGAAATCCCTTGTAAAGGTTTCTTTCTCGCATTAGACAAGATTCCAGAGAAGTATTTCCGACTGAAGGATAAACAGCGCATCGTCATTTCGCTACTACGGTTATGAATGCTTTTCTGGATCAGTTATTTCGAAAAAATGATAACGTACAGACGTATAAATTTAACTTCAGTTTCTTCTCCTCCATCCCCTAACTGCCTACCTATAAGAACTGTCCATAAAAATTCCACAAACTGAACTTGGAAGTATTATGTTTTAAAAAAAAAATGCCTATCTTAATATTTCTTTGAATTTCCATAAAATGTTATTTGTTTGCTTTTTGAATATTTCAAAAGACAGTCAGAAGTGTTTGACATGAATTTTCTAATATACGGTTTGCAGTTATTTAAGATTCATTTATCAAAATTATTCTTTGAACTTGTTTTTGATTTTTAACTTATGAAACTTAGCAGTATATAACACACCAGTTTAAGTAAATGAGTAAACACATTTTTGAAACAGTAGCTATACATACTTTTTTTTCTTTTATTTACTGATAAAATTTAGGTTGTAGAAGATTTTCGTCACACGTTGTGAGACTACTACTCTACTTATCGGTGGCTTGAAGTGGAATGAACGAGTTTCCTGTTTGGTCTCTATCTAGGAACCAGAATTATCGGCTCGAAACCTACCCATAGTACTAGTAATGTACTATAGGTTTACAATTTTTTGAGAGTGGAATTGTATGAGTATAATAGATGATGATACGTCAGACGATGAATAGAGTTAACCGGTATGCAAAATTATATAAAATTAAGCTTTAGTTTACTCGGGGGTTTGTGAAATATAAATAAAAAGTTAATATGTTTAAGAACTGTTCCTGTATGTTTGCGTGCATAGCGACTTTCTTTACCACGAATAAGTTGCTAATTCAAATCTGTGATAGCACAGATATTTACAATACCTTTCTCGGCTTTGGCAATAAATAACTAATAATTAAATAATAATAAAAGCAGGAGGTGGGTCCTTCATAGCATGATATGACACTATCATCACTACTACCATGCTTAATGCAAGCCCAAAGTGTCATAAAACCATATTTCGCCTTCAGATGAATTTTTCTGAACTACAGGAGGTTTTTTCCAACGTTTCGTGCGTGAGGAGTTGACAAAATAAATGTACAGCTATTCAATTTTGAAATAAAAAATATGCCATTAAAAATTACTACCTTTTTTGTTAAAAATAATTTTTAAAAAATTGTTAGAAGACTATTTTATTATTCTTAATTTAATTTTTAATCTCCGCAACTAAAGTGATCTGGGAAACCCTAAGCAGTGGTCTCATTCGTCACCTGCCAACTTTCCAAACCTCGGAAGTGAAATTCTCCACTCCCATAAGTATTTGCTCACCAAACAGCTGAATATTGAAAGTGCTGTGCGCTACTGTTCCTTCGGTACAGAAAAGGTTTTCCATGTCGTAGCTATTAGCAACAGTCAGTTGACAGTCGAAGCTGATTGCTGCGCCCTCATCGGAAAAGACAAGTGCTAATGGAATAGAACAGATGTCAGAATTCAAAATTACTTTTCCAACACGCAGTGGGATACGTCATGCTACTCTGAACTGTTATCTTATATGTGTAAGAAAAATAAAACAGGATGTCGAAACAAGTCTGTTAACTAGCATTTACATCGGATGTAGGATAACGATCTGTAATCAAACTTTAAGTCTTGGCATTTACTTGAGAGAATGTAAATACTTAAATAAACATTAACATTTAATTTTCTGTTTATCAGAACATTTATTTATCTTGATAAATAAATTAATGAGGTAATTCTATTCCTTTCTTAAAACTGAAGTCGTAAAAATATGTCTGTAACTAATAGAAAGAAAAAAAAACAAACATGATGTTTAGTCTTAACATTTAATCATAATATTAAGTAATTATATTATTAATATTATTATTATGTGGCACCATCAAGGACTCATCGCACACAACCTACAACCACAACTAATTAGTGCTTCATTTACACTACGTCACTATCCACCATCAACACACTACCGCCCATTAACAGTAGTTTTGTCAGGTATTTTGCATGCGTTCTCTGGCCGATTTTTCTGTATGCAGGAAAAAAAAAAAAACGTCTTTTAGAATTTTTTTAGATGTGGTTTTGCATTCATGTTTCATTTCATACAGCAATACTAACTAAGGCAAACACTGAAAACACTGAAGAACGTGGAATACTTAGGAGCAAGAATGCTGCCCCACCCCTCACACACAAAGAAAGATAATTTAATAAATGCTAGATAATTGTTTCAACTTTACCTCCTAAAAGACGTAAATTAAACTCATTTCTCTTGTCAGAAATAATATTAGCAATGTACGTCTCAATTAATTCTATGATCGTTTTGTAATAAAATAGAATAGAAATCTATGCATGGGGTGTGCTATACAGATAAACCCAAAACGAAAGAAACTCGAAAAGACTCTACAGCGCAGGCGCCTAGTATTTTTCTTGTGTGTGCGATTATTGTTCGGCGCCTTTCCAAAAAAGTGTTTTTTGAGTAAAGTGTGAATAAAACGAACAGGAAATGAAAAACAAATGAATACCGCTTTACAGTATAATGTTACCTACGGATTTAGTCCTGCTTATACAATTTTTTTTTTTTAAACGGAACTCAACAATTAATCATAAGTTGATTTATGATACATCAAAAAATAAGAACTATTTTAGGTATATTTTCGTAAATTTTAATCAAAAATGACAGTGATATAATCGGGTCCAGGACGCAATTTCAGAATTTATTTCTTTATTTCCGGGAAGATCTGAAGGGGCCCGAACGGAAGACGACGTACATTCATAATTATATGTACCATTCTGTACCATTCGTTGTTCGTTTAAACTCTTATCTCATATTATTTTTGACATATTTTAGGCGCCTTTTCTTCTGCGGAGCCTGTGTATATTGCACACTTCGCACACACCACCATCCGGGCCTGAGACTCTAGTTATTTACTTGCTTATGTACTAAGCTGATTCTCTTTTACCTAATGACATGGAAATTACACACACACGCACGCGCGCGCGCACACACAGACACACAAAAGCACGTCACTTCTTGTTTCAAATGTCATTTGACATTTGCTTTGAATAACATGCACCGTATCAGAGTCATCCTAAATCTCAATTTTTATCATATTCCACCCTCCCGCCAGAACTGAGTTATTATTGCAATATATAATTTTTTGACATGTTCCCGCAGATGACTAGACAAGGCCAAAAAATTAGAATAGCTCCGCAATTTTTTGTTAGGATCAGTGGCGGCCCGTACATAAGCACTGCGACACTGCAGCATCCCCAAGGAAAAAATGAAAAATTTAAATTTTGTTTGTGTTTATAAATAAGAACAATGCTTACAACATTATATAAATGCAATACATGTTAAAGGTTACAGCTTATGTTTCGACAGTGATTGAATAGTTCATAATTGGAATTGTTCGATTAACGCTTTAAATTACGAAACAAAATGCACTGCGATCTAACGCAGTGTCGGAATTATCACGTTCGACCAATTGCAGCCAGACTCGCCGATATTCGTTTGCGCTTGTGATTGCACGTTACAAGTCATTCCGACACTGCTCAAACGAGCAGTGTATATATAATTTTTATATATACATATACACTTTCGGTCGAAGGGCGGAAAAAAATCTTGCACACCTCAAAAATTTGCTCAGGCCGGCGCTATCCGTCATATTAAAGAGCATTTTCGACAACCTTATAAAAAAATAGACTGGAATTGCCTACTCAAAATAAATGACCCTGTAACTTTATATCAGAACTTCCAACTAATGCTCACAGAAATATACAAAAAAAAAAGCAACAAAGCCTACACAAACGAGAGCAGCATTTATACTCTGCCTTGCAGCGTCTCTGAGCATGGCCAAATCTTTGACACCTGTGGCGCTGTTCAGTTGAAGCTTTCTTCCTCAGAGGCTCTGGGGGTGATCCGGAGCGCACGGACTGATCTTAGGTCATAAATAATTTTGTAAGCTTTATGGATCTCCACTATAACCAGAAGCATAGGAGTTTTGTCTACTCTAGTCGTCCTGCTGACCTTAATAGGTGGCAGGAGTCGGCCTCTATTTCATCTGTAATTACGTCCTCTGTAACGCCTCGGAGAACCACCTTCCGATTCCTCTCCGAGCCGAGAGGAAAAGTGTGGTATTGAGTATTACTTGAATCTAACTCTTTGGTCGGTTTTCTGTAGTCCATTACGGTAGCAAGCTGGATTTTGATGCCATCATCCATGTTCTTAGCTGAGATATATTGTATTTGTAGGTTTGTCATGGTGGACCTTAAGGGTGTCTATTCTTTTCTTTTCCCGGCCCAGCATCCTTAATTTCTACCGCTTGCCAGGAGAAGGGAGGGCGAAGACACTGCCCAGAATGAGGAGAAGGTGGATTTGGTGATTTCCACTCTCCCAGATTTTGAAGGGGTTCGTGCGCGCAAGAAGCGCAAAACCACCGACGCAGAACCTCCCATGGATTCCGGCATGGAAGATGACAATCCCAGTTCCGATTCCTTGGCCTCCTCCAAAGAGAGGGTGCCGCCGATCGTCCTCCGGGAAAATAAAAAATGAACACCCTTAAGATCCACCACGACAAACATACAAATACAATATATCCCAGCTAAGAACATGGATGATGACATCAAAATCCAGCCTGCTAACGGATAGTATATGGAAATATACTATCCGTTTAGAGTATATTTCCATATTATGAAATACGGTGAAAGTTAGAAGAGTCATTTTATGAAATAATTAGAACTATCAGTGGCGAAATCTGTTAAAGAACATTCCACATTTAAACTGTAATCCTTAATAAATGCAAGGAGGGCGAAAGGATCCTCATACAGGATCCAAAAAGCTGCCCTATTAAAAGCATGCTGATTGTATACACACATATCGAGTTATGGATCAAATTTTCCATCGCAGTAAGTGAACTGTGGTTTTATGTGAAATCTGCACTCTAAAGGTTATAAACCCGAACATTAGCGTGATGCGCATTCACAAGCCACTTCAAACCTCCCGTCATTACATGGGATCGTGCTCTTACACCGAGCAATGGAATTCATCTCCAACCTATCGACCCTCGAACATTCATTTCAACCATTTAAAATCTTGCATTTCACATCGTGTTTAATCGATGGAGCATCAGCGATTTCATGTTTATAAAATTTAAACCCGAACAGGACGAATTCCTCCATGTGCATTGAATTATAAGTAACGAATCGCGTGGCAGCTGTAAAGCTATTCCATCGCCATCGTATAATTAAGGAGTTCATTTTTCTTTGTATTACAGGCTAACTCATCTTCACTGGTTAAAGGTCTTACAAAAATTCTTTGCATTCAAAAGAGCCCTCAGAAAAGTTCCTTACATCAGTTTCTGAATGATTTTTCCTTCCCGAAATTCCCCACCCTAGCCTTGGTTGTTCTGAATGCAAGTTCCAAGTCAGACTATCCATTTTCCCTAAATTTTACCAACACTTCGATCCCCCCCCCCTCTTCCCAATGTACTCTTTCAGATTAGAACAGAAAAAATAACGATTGTAAAATCAATAAAATATCATAAAATGTAATCTGACATGTTACGCAAAAATGTAATTTACTATTGCGATTTTATACATTTTTATCTCCTCCTTTGTCATTTGTAGGAAGATTAGCGAGATTTCTACAGGCAAACATAAAAGAAAACGCATTCGAAAATATTGGTAACTGCTGTCATTCGTGTTTCTAATCCTAGCTATTTTATTTTATGAATGCCGTCTAAAGTTCGGTTGTTGATTTTCGTAATTTAGGTGTCAAAATTACCAGCTTTTTTTTCAGTTAAAAAATCTTTTAAGTGAACCAAAGAAAAACTAACTCGGGAACTAGCTGACAAAAAAAAAAAAAAGGCCTAGAAAAAGTTCTAGTTAGTGAGTACAGAATGGAATTTATAATGATCTTTCTTCTACCGATTTACTGTAAATGGATGTTTGTGAAATTTACAGATTGTTCGGAGGAAGTGACGTCACATCATCCGACCAAAATGCTTGTAATCTTGATGGTACGGCAAAATAGTATTTAAGATTTTGTGCTGCAGAATTAACAGCGTTTTCTAAGAAAAGGAAATAATTGTCTGACATCAAACTGTTATCTTATTGTTGTCACATCGATACCTCTAAGTAGTGGAGATCATCATCTCCACAAGTGGAGTCAACATCTCTACAACACAGAAACTGTTGGATTGATAACTGACCACCAGTACCACTGTAGATACACAGCAGCTAGTGTATCTGAAGGAATGGTTTCACATTTCCAAAGAATTTGATTAAATCTGGCATTGAGAGTTGTTCAGAAAATTATGGCCTTCCTTCGGAAGCCTTTTTGGAAAATGATTTTTTTCACCTCCAGGGAAATTTCTGTGATCTCCGTGGAGGCAGAAAAATCTAATCAAACTGTCAGTTGCTGATTTAAAAACGGTGAATGAAAATTTCAAACTTAAGACATTCTTCAATGTCTTTCATCTCAGATTGTCGTATTTGCGTAGAACGTTCACTCTATCTTTTCTCAATTTTTCAATTCCTCTTCTCTAGATGTCTATTTTCTGACCGTTCTCTTTTCCTTAAAGTTGGTATCCATCGTCTGAAACTCTCGTGATATCTTAATCTCTACTTCACTGTCATCACTTTTTTCAAACTTATTCTGACCTTCTCGTTTACTTTTCTTTCAATAATTCATCTCGACCACCTTAAAATTATTCCCTGAATTTTTTATAATTTTGGAACTTTTCATATCCATAAGTAAAATCTAAAAATAAAAATTAAGGTTTTTTATTTATTTATTTATTTTTAATTATTTTTTTTTACTAAGCCGTGTTTCACTATCGGTTTCAAAATTGTTCTGCTAAATTATTCTTCATGTCTAGAAGCAATCTTTTTAAATCAGAATTAAGAGCTATAAGCAAAAAAAAACCAAATTTACTTCAAAAAAGTGGAAAAAACTAAGTTTGCGGCATAACTTTGCTGTAAGTCATTTTATTAGCTGACATTCATAAAACAAAATACCTTCATAGACTAAAAGCAACTATAAAATTATTGAACATTTGTCGTTTGCAATTTCAGAGAAATAAAATGAAAAATTAACATGAATGAAACAGATTCCAGTGAATTTAAATACTTATTTTTTTTTATTTGAAATGTAATTATGAATATTGCAATAAAGGGAACTTGAAGGAATTGTGTAACTGCTGCCTGTATAAAAATTTTAAATAGTAATCAATTTAAATTACAATAAAAATTCTGAATGATTCAGGATGTAATTTGTTATATAGAAAAAAAGAGTTGGAAATTATTCTCCAAATCATTAAAAAAAGGAACATAGCCGCCTTTTGTTAATCATTTATTATTTGTCAAGAACTACTGCAATTGAAATGGAATAGAAAACTTTATCGAATTTTAGAGTCTTTTATTGGCAAATGTATATAAATTATGGTTTGTATGCACATCCCTATTTAATGATTTTTTTCTTCTTTACTTTAAGAGCGAGAAGAAACATGCCACATCAATGAACTTCATTATAAAAAGCTCCTACTTGAGGCAGTTTTGAATTGGCTATCGGCTTTTACCGATAGCCAATCGGTAAAAGCCACAGTTCATTTCCATTTATGAAACCTCGAAAATTACATTGAAGTCTAATTTGTTCGACTGCGCGAATTGTTAAAATCTCCATGAAAACTGCACTGTGGGAAAAATGAATTGCACTACACGTAAATTTTTGAAATGTTTCAATGTTGGATTTTTACCCAGCAGAATTGGTTCACATTAGTAAATGCACAAAATGCTATTAATAACAGGTCATATAGCATTGAAACCTTAAAGATAGTGGATTTTATTTAATTTTTTATACAATTATCAATAAGTAGGAAAAGGGGGGACTGAAGCAAAGAGGGTCAGAAAGCCATTTTTTTATGCGACTCCCACTCACGAAAAGTTATAAAAACGGGTAGTATATTAATACTGTAAGTGGGCTCACGATTTGTTTTCTATTTTTATTTATTTTATAGAGACCAAACTTGGAACTTTTAGAAACCCCTTCACGTCGCCAATAAGCGTAGCAGCGATCTTACACTGGTGATAAAGTTCATCTCCAATCACAATCACTCGCCAAACTAGGCAAGTAATTAGAAATACATCACATATCAATGCGAAAAGTGTATTTTTCAGGTTTTACTTCAAAGGCTACGATTCTTTGCTGTGACACTGGCAATAATATCTGGAAATAAGTTGAAGATAATTAAATCAATTAAATATATATTTCATTAAATTTCTTAATAGGTATGCAAGTTCTTTGTTTCATAACTGAATTCCATTCTCGAAAGCCAATTAGCATTTATTATGTAAATTAATTACGTATGAACTCACTTTAACCTTAGTGGAGAAGTGACCCTTCGTTGAATACCTTAGGTCATTTCAGACAGATGACGAATCGAGTTTTGCGTCATTCTAACTTTGCTGTAATGCCATCGCCATACGTAAGTGGAGCGTGTTGAACTATTCTTCAGCTGATATTGCATCTTCTGGCAAGGGTTCTGATTATGAATTTTGTGGATGAACCTCAAGTGAAGTAAGGTAGCGAACAAATTAATTCGAGCAATGCAGGGAGGACAAATTGTTGCCCACAAATAGGGAGGATGGCCCACAATGGGCAGTCCTCACGGCTTGTGGGTAAAAGTTTGCAAAGACTGGACTGTTGAGAAGTTGAAGAAGGTCATATTCTCAGATGAGAGCCATTTCCTTGTCCAAGGAGAGTGAGTACCCTTCATTCGAAATCAGCGGATCAGAAGACTTCTCCCGCCCCTTCAACAAGCTCCTAAATACCCAGCTAAAAGGATTATCTGTAGTTGTTTTATATATGACGGTCTAGGATCGTTTGTGCCTGTTGACAGTGAAAAGTGATCAATGCATAAAAATATTGGAGACAAGAGTGGTTCCACAGATCCAGAAAAGATAAAGAACTCATTTTCCAACAGTATCTCGCTCCATTCCACACTTCGTATCCGGCTTTAAAATAATGAGGGATTTATTATCCCCTTAACTTAATTTACGCCGCCGGAAAAATAGCCTCTTGGCTCTTTACCGTAGTAATAATAATATATGGGTACACCGGTCTGGCAGTTCGTTAGTAGGGGTGTATGCAAGTTCGGTTTATTTAAACCTTGGTATTCCAGGTCTACCTATTCACTGATGAGACCTCAATAAAGGTCGAAACCGGTCTGGGTAGTGACCTCTCCTCATAATGTAAAACAGTAATACATCTCCTAGGAGCTGCGTTTTACATTATGAGAAAATATTAAGGAAAGTGACGGAGCTTGCTCCACCTTTGACACGAGTTGCCCTAGTGTTGTACTTCCCAGGTGTTGACTTACGCTTGAACTCGCCAATAGTTCTTCGGCATGAAATTCTTAGATTTCGATCTCCGAGTTTCGTATCCGGCTTCAAAATAATGAGGGATTTATTATCCCCTTAACTTAAAAGTTAAAGAGTTCCTCAAACATGACAACATCCAATTGCTTCAGCGGCGAGGTAACTCTCCTGACATTAATCCAATAGAAAATTTGTGTGGCCACAGTGAGAAAGAGACTCTAAGATCCAACTGCAAGTAATAATTTAAATTATTACGTACAGTTGAAGCTTAAATTTGTACTTTTTTCTTGCGATATTAAATTATTTTCTTTAAAATGTGTGTTCGAATTAATTTATTCGCTACTGTACATAAAATCCTAGCTATATTAGACAAAATATAATTGTGCTGGAACATGCAAAACCGAGCTTGATGTAATTGTCGATACAAATACCACTGGACAGTTTAAATTATAGCATGTGTAAAGGCAATGAAGATTTTCGGGACTTTTGTTTCTGTAGAAGAGTCCACCTCCCCCACCTCACCAAAACAAAAAAACGCTTTGATTGTGACAGAGTCCGAGAGCGAAGAGCACACACTCCAGTCAACGTTTCCCACTTGTTAATATCCTAAACAAGGGGAATAAAAGGGGTGTTGCTACAACTCTTACCAAAAAACCAATTCGCAACTCACTATGGAGGACATGTACAAATAATGTTAATGACATTACGCCCTTTATAGGGATGCCTTCTGTGGCCTAAATTTGCAAAATTGGACAGATCTTATATATTACTGTTATTGTTTATATAATTACTTTTTAACTATCTGTTCATCCTCAGCAGGAGCGAGATAAACAGATGAAGGGGCACTGGCCAGCAGAATGTTCGTGTGTTAGCGGGTGACGCGATACCAACCTAACATCTATTGGAACATCTTATAGTTATTTGAATAGTAGGGTGAAAGCAGGATGAAATTGTGAAAACAGGGTACAGTAGGAGACAATGTGGCCCGGTTTAAAAATCTATGATTCATCCGACTGTTTATACCGACCACTGCTATTTCTTGTTATTAGTTCCATTGCTGTGATCTTTATTGTTTTCAGCGTGATTTTATTGCGTTCCTCCTGGTTCTCAGAGGGAAGTGTAAATCATTATTTAGAATGTACCGTGCATTTAATTACAAAGTCAGAAGGCCCTGAATCCTAAACGAAAATCAAAATTTGCAATTTGATTCTTTTATTTATTTTTACTACAGCCTGAAATTGTTCTATTTCATTAACAAAAATAAAGAAACGGTTAGCGTTACAACAATATAATTTTCAAAATTAGAAAGCTGCTAATTTACAAATATTTATGCTCAACTATATCATATTTTAACTCGAGTAAATTAGTATAACTCTTAAAATGATACTAATGTTGTGGACTGTTTTACAGACAGGAAATGTTTTTAATCTTCGAGAAGATCGAGATAATTCTGGATCAGCTTTGGTAGAGGAAGTTTTCTAATTCCATTCGGAAGCTGCCAATTATCGTTTAAACATTTCCTAATGGTACAGCGGCACAAATGGTGCAATTCAGCCGGTTCAAAGTAACGTGTTTCTAGTCTGGGCACAAAGTTTTCCTCGATGAGAAATCTAACAAGAACCAAGCTGCTAATTTGAATCATTTTTCTTGACCCACGGATGAAATGAATCATAGAGAAGTCCAGAGTACCAAACTTCAAGTGAGGAATTGCTCTTAGCAGAAGATTGATAGTTGTTAATGTAGCTTGTCTTCTTTTTTTTTCTTCTGGTTTTGCCATCGACTGTCTGATTTTTCTACCACTCACTATGTCATCCATATCGTTACCAAAATCAAACCAAGCAAGCATAAAGAGGCTACGAAAAATATTGGAGTTTTCTAAGTCTTCTGTGCAAAGAGGATCGACATCGAGCTCTACGGATGCACCGGATCGTAGAAGAATCGAAAGAACTTCGTAGTTGCGGTACAGAGCTGCCATCGTAGCTGGTGATGCCTCGTGAGGCGAACCTAATGGTATGTCAATGATTCGACGGCCATCGAAAACTAGTTTAGTCTGACATAATTGATGAAGCAAGTAAATAAGAGATGAAACAGCTGTCTTGTAATTTTCACCGCTCTCTAAACAGCAGACGATTGGTCTAATGAAAACTGGCGTGAAATTACGCTTGCAATGATAAATACAATTTAAAAGTTCGCTGATTATAATGTTGTTTTCGATGTTGCATTCGAAACATAGCTGAGTAATTAGTTCAAGTATAAAATCTTCAAAGGCGGTAATTTTCAAAGAAACGGTGCATTTCCAATTACGGAAAGCGAGTAACATTTCGCTTATAATATTTTCTATGGCCTCTTGATGTTGTTGCTGCCTGGCAAGTTTTGCTTGTTTCTCGAACCATTCTCTTGTCGAAATGGTACAACTGTACTCATCAAACTCATTCGGTATAGGAAAGAGTTGCTGATTTTGCTCATTCATATTTAAAACGTAAAGATTTTCTTGGTGTTAACAGCTATACAAACCTCAGAGAAGTAATTTCAATTCACCCTCATTCCACACGGATGGACTATCTCGATTAAATGTTTACTATAGAAACGCAACAATGAAAGTGGGTGCAAGAATGCTCTATATTATTTGTTACGTTGTATGAATATGATGCAAAACAAAAACATCAAACTAAGCGATTATTTTGTGGTATTGTTGAAATAAACATTGTTTCGCAAGCATGAAATGGGCGCCACCTAGTAGTTTTATATTTTAATAGTTGTTTTGTAAATAGACAGAAAAAATATCTGAACTATCATTCGTTGGCATAGTTTTTTTTTTTTTTTTTTCGTTTGCAAAACTGAAGTTAATTTTAACAACTGCAATACTAACTTCTTTTTTTTTTTTTTTTTCCAAGTTCAATCACAGACTGCGATTTCAAAATTCCAAAGCACATTATGATCTGTGAAAAGGTTAAAAGCAATTAAAGAAATATTGACGTCTTCATAATGTATTTGTGGGAGGGGTTGGGTACATGGTGAAATGATTATGCCATCATTCATTATTGTGAGTTTAAACACCCAAATAATTGCGATGTGATTTATAATTGTAATTTTCTATATGTTTATCACGTGAATGTTAGTCTGAAGTTTGTAATTAGACAAAGAAGATAGGAAATTTAATCTAAGAGTTTCATTCCGAATATAGAAAACTATATAAAGTTCAGCGAGACCAAGCTTAAGCTAACGCCTGGTAGTGCAATGCTGGGAACTCGTAGTAAAGGTGGAGTAAGCTCCAATCACTGTCTTTAATATTTACCCATAATGTAAAACTCAGCTCCTAGGAGCTGTATTATTGTACATTATGAGAGAAGGTCACTACCCAGACCGGTTTCGAACTTTTTTGAGGTCTCGTCAGTGAGTAGGTAAACCTAGATATAATAACATCGCCGAAGTGAAGCCTGTTGGCTCTTATTTCAGAAAAAAATTCTATTTTGCACACAGTGTAGCTGTTTTATAAATTACGCTCACGCGTGGATCCACACTGTACCATTCGGGCTTTTCGAAACCAGTTCCGGTGGAATAGGGTAGTCAATCCTTATTTCTAATAGCCTCTTATGCTTTTATATTGGGGGTGTTCTTCTGGGTGGTTGGCATGTTTTGAGGGATGAAAAGACCGAGTTTCCAGTAGCAAAAAAATTGCTTAATTGTGGGTAGAAAATTAATGTCCCTTATACGGAGGACATTTATTTTGTACTCACAATTTATTCCTCATGGTTTGTAATTTAGTATGTCATCTTAATTAGTAATGTTTGATTTTATTAATTTAAATGATCACCTAGGACATTCTGCTCTAAAACTTGTGGTGCTAAAAGTTTATTACAGGATTTCACTTAACTCACTTGGGAAGATAGTCATCGCTAAATGTATACATAACATGAAGCTTCTGATACGTTTATTATTTCTACTATTGCAAGACTTTCTAAAGTGGATTGAAGTGATTCAGTTTTCACTAAAAGGATACTTTCTTAAATTTAACCTAAGACGAATCTCATTGAGTTTAACCACTTTAACCACATTTAACCACTCAGTCTCTACGTAAACAGGAACAATTTACAGCCCATTGTACTTTTTTCCTTAAGAATTTGATAACAGTTATATGAGATTATTATTATTATTATTATTATTATTATTATTATTATTATTATTATTATTATTATTATTACAGGATAGAGGGCGCTTTAGCAGCAAGCGGTTGTAAGCACGCTATTTCGATGCTCCCATATTTTAAGTTGCAAAGTAGATATTTTCTTGTGAATTAAAATTTAAAGTACACCAGTGAATTCTGTTCCTCGAGACGAACATATTGATGTAAAAAATGTAAGTATCTGTTAAGTAATAAGTAAAATATAAGTATTCAAAGTTCGAAGTATACGCTGGTCAACTACGCGAGGAGAGAACAAAGGAAGTCGCCATATTAGAAATTACAGCAAGATCGTCAAGCAAGAAATATGAAGTGCTACAAATGCCAAGAAGACCTAACGGGGGAAGAAAACCACATCACATGTAGTAACTGCCAGAGAAACATGCATTTTCTATGTTCAGGATTGTCTGAGTCTACTTGGCAGAGAAAATCAAACAAGAATCGTGACGAGTGGAAGTGCCCCCATTGCAGAGAATACAAAGGAATGCCGCCTTCGACCGCAGGCGGAAAACAGCACATGCAGAAAACAACTGCAGGCAGTAAACAGCTATCAACAACAGAGGGAATTAAAAACAAAGAAAACAACAACGGAAACCCAGGTGAGCCATCTTTAAATGCATTACTTGAAAATAGATTACAAAACCTAAAAGACTGTTTAATCGATTTTGTTGGAGAACTATTTAAAAAACATACCTCACAAATTACAGAAAAATTCAACCAATATGAGGAATTTATTAAATTTAATAATAACTCGGTAGAAGGTGTATTACAGACCGTAAGAGAAATTAAAAACTGCGTTAAAGAGCTAACGGAAAGACAGCATAATTTAATAAAAGAGACAACGGAACTACGGCAAGAACTAAACTCTTTAAAGCAACAGTACGAACTCTCAAACCAGCAGCAGAACAAAAATGATCTCCTCATAAATGGTCTCCCAGAAACAGCTACGGAACATCTAAGAGACACCGTAATACAACTAAGCCAAAAAATTGGCTCTCCCATTGAATCAAGAGACATCCAGACAGTGTATCGGTTACCACAAAAAAGGAAAAGAGAAAATAATACCCGTCCTTCTCCCGTCGTAGTGCGACTCACCAACAGCCCAACAAAAACTACACTAATAAAAGCTAGCAGGATTAAAAAACCAGTAGTCAAGGATCTGAAAGGAGACCATGACAATACCCCAATATACTTGTCTGAATACCTAACGCCATATTACCAGAAAATATTCTACCAAGCAAAGAAGGTAAAAACAGAAACAATTACCAGTTTATATGGATAAGAGACAGCAAAATATTCCTAAGAAAGACACAAGACGCAAAACCAATCGAAATAAAATCCGTAGATGACCTCAACAGGCTGCCACATTGAAAGGAATATGGACAACTCGTAAAGAAGGAACAGCACACCAACGAACATGAATGCAGACCATCAAGCAGACGTAATCACCCCGAAATATGATAACTGCCACATTCTGAAATCAATAACAGAATGGAAACAACTGACAATCCCCATAAAAGGACTATCTATTCTCCACATCAACATCAGAAGCATTCAAAAATACTGGCTGACTCTGCAAGCTTATCTGAAGGAAGATATAGACGACATAGACATTTTAATACTGACTGAAGTATCCACGACAAACGAAGAGGCATCCACCTATCAAATGCCACACTTCCAACAACACAAACATTGCAGACAAACAAAACGAGGCGGTGGTATAATAATATTTACCAAACATAAACTAGAAGTAACAGAAACAAACTATAAATTAGAATACGCAGAAAACATATGCATCGAAATTAAAAACACCAAACAAGAAAACTCCCTGATATTAAACGCAATATACAGACCACCCAACTTAAGCACCACAAAATTTCTAGAAGAACTAAACAAATGGCTTTCAACCACGGAAGTAGGCACCTCAGAATACTTGATGATAATAGGAGACATTAATATAAACATTAGGAAAATAAATAACAACACAGAACAATACCTAGACCTATTATCGGCATATAACATAACCCCATCCATACAGTAGTATACATAGTCGGAAACAAACAACCTCATCCTGCATCGATCATATAAATATCAGGGCACCTCCAAACAGCCACACAGCAGCCGTCATAATATGCAAATTGGCAGACCATTATTTCACAGCATTACAGTTATACACTGAACCAGAACCCATAAAAATCACTGAGACTACAAAACAGTATTATAGCATTCTAAACGAAACTATAGTAAACGATGAAATCAGAAAAACAGACTGGATGCAGATAACAGCTTTAGACTCTGCTGAAGCTATATATAATAATCTTAAACTTGCATTTAACAAAATATATAACAAAGCATTAACAAAAATAAAAATACGTCCCCAAACGAAACAAAATCCATGGATAACAGACAACATACTAACAGACATACAAAGAAAAGATGCCCTATGGAAACAACTTAAGAAGTCGCCGAACAATATCGCTTTAAAGCTGAATACAAAAGAAAACGGAATCTCCTAACAACACAGTTAAGAACGGCAAAAAGAAACTATTACAGCAACAAATTAACAACAGCTCAGAATGACATAAAGGAAACCTGGCACCTGATTAATGAAATGCTGGACAATATACACAGAACCACTGCCTCAGAAACAATAAAACACAGCTTTGCCTGCGACCCCAAATCCCTCAAACAATTGGCAAACAAATTTAATCAGCACTTCGTGAACTCTGTCCAAAATCTACAAGAAACAACCTTTCCTCACAAAAACGAACATTCTCCACTAGTTCCACGAGCAACCCAGTCGATGTGGTTCCCCACAGTAACAAAAGAAGAACTATCACTTGCAATTCAACAAATTAACCCTAACAAAGGACCGGAGATAGACGGAATCAGACCAAAAGACATCAAGAAACACTCAACCAAGCTACTTCCAGTTATTCAAAAACTGTTAAATAAAATCTTCGAAACGGGACACATACCTGAAACACTGAAGACTGCATTAATCACACCCATACACAAACAGGAAAAAAGAAACATTATAAGTAATTACAGACCCATCGCTACGCTGTCTGTAATCAACCAAATCAGGGAGCGCATCGTGCATCAGAAACTCTCCACATACGTTGAAAAATTTCAAATCACACCCCAAACACAATATGGCTTTCAAAAAAATAAAGGAACGGCAACACTCCTGGAAGATTTCACAGATCTAATAAACGCTGCATTGGATAAAAACAGAATAACATTAGTGGTATTCATTGACCTAACAAAAGCATTTGACACACTAACACACAAGACCTTGTTAACGAAACTAACCCATATAGGAATTGGAGGTCGTCTACTCCAGTGGTTTAAAGCATACATGAAAAACAGAAAGCACACCACACGTATAGGATCAGCATACAGCAAAGAGGTACATGTAACTTGTGGAGTACCACAAGGAGCTGTCCTATCTCCCATTCTATTTAACATATACATACACGACATAAGCCAACTCCCCCTAAAAAGTAAAATCTTCCAGTATGCAGATGGCACGGCCATAGTATCCATTCCAACAATGCAAATATCGCTTACACAAATATACAACACGACATCAATCAAATCACTAATTGGTTAACTGAAAACGGCATATATATAAACCCAAGGAAAACAAAGCTAATGGTATTTAAAAACCCCCAAACCCTGCCCATAGAAACTAAATATCTCACTATCCAACATTCATCTTCCTATACACAAAGCGTAGAACCTAAAATCACAACCATCACACAGGTGAAAACAACACGCTATCTTGGACTTCACTTCGATGCTGATCAAAGTTGGAATAGCCATACAAACTACCTACATACCAAGCTTAGGATAATAGCAAGCAAACTATACAGATTAAAAGATATTGCCCCAACCCACATAAAAATACTAATCTATAAAGCATTATGTAAAAACATTTTAAGAGACGCAATCACATCATATGCATTCTGCGCAGACTATAGACTTAACAGGCTACAATGGTTGCAAAATAAAATGGTAAAACTGGTATTCTGGGAACAACCCACTCTTATGCAGGAAGCACGGACAAAACACAAAATATTTAAGGTGAAACACTTAAGCCACTACACAGTCATGTTAAAACACTACTACAGCCCAACATATAGAGTAACCAGAACAACATCAAATAACAAGACCACAGTCAACAAACTACATAACATATAAGTACAACAATCACTACGGGAAAGCCACCCGAAACTTCTACGTACCTGACATGATAAACAAACTGCCGTTTGACAACAGAAACTTAGGAACATACAGAGAGCTGAAACAGGCGCTGTATAAATATTATAGCGAGAATGAAAATTAGAGCAATTCCTGTTTCTCCCCCCCACACACACACGTACACACACACACACACCTATGACAAACCCCCTCTCAAAAACCATCACTACAAGAACACAAAGAAACAAACACACCATGTCTAAATCCAACCATATTTGCACAAAAAAAGAAGAAAAAAAAGTTAAACTGTAATAGCAGTTGAAGTCTTCCAAGCATGTACCATCAGACAGTAAAATCAATACCTGGCTTGTGACCATTACAGGAACATAACCATGAAACCACCACCATCTATCATCTATTATCTTCCTCAGATAAGCTCTGCTAAGCTTCGAGGAAGAAAATTATTAACCTGCAAGTATCTGTTAATCACAATTGCAACATGTTATAAATATTATATATATATAATTATTACAGCATCTATGTATGCAATTTATCTGAGACATAAAAAAAATAATAAAAAATAATAATAATAAATAAATAAATAAATAAATAAAATTATTATTATTATTATTATTATTATTATTATCAGGGGAGGCTCATGCATAGGCACTGTGGAACTGAGCACCCCCAATTTTTCTCGATATATATATATATATATATTAATTTATTTATATTTGCTTGTAATATTTAATTTTATCATCCACAATCCTATGCAGTTCTCTTATTTTGTTTAAAAAATAATAAAATCCATCTTGTAGTACTTAGGAGGGCAAAGGACGCTAGCAGTACTGTGTTTACCAGAGTGTCATATTCTACGTGCGCAAGCATATGCAGGTCATAGTGAGATGCGAGCTGTTAGCGTGATGCGGCACTGTCCGTCGCACAGTTCCATTGTTGTTTGTATGCAGTTTGCGGCAGTGGTAGAGTGTTTGTTAGTCAGTGTCCTCCGCATCACTGGCATTATACGCTGTGCTGTCCTCACAATTTTAGCAATATGTCCCCGACAGTTTAGATCCTTGTCAACAATCACTGCAGGATCTCTCGTCTCCTCTACCTCTTCCAATATATTTCCACCGATTGTGCACTCTACATTCTATCTCTGCTGTCCAAATTTCAAAATCTTACACATCGCAGCATTGAATTCATTTTCCCACTCTTGTACACCTATGCAGCAAGTGTAATCAAGTTCTCTTGCAAAGCCACGGCATCCACTCTACTCCCAATACTCTCCTCAAATTTGCATCATTCAGACTTTTCTTAAGACAAATTAAACGTCAGTTAGACCCAAAACAGACCCTTGTAGGATATTGCTCCTCCGTAGGCAACTCGCTGAGACCTATCAGAAGCCAATCTCCAATCCAGCGAACTAATCTACTGTTTACCCCTATCCGTTCCAATTTAATTACCTGCTTGTCATGTGGCAATTTATCAAAGTCCTTTGCAAAATCTAAACATACCACTGTGTACGCATCGCCCTTATCCAATGCATTTGTCACTTTATTATAATAAGTAAGCAGATTGCTAAAACACGATCTTCCTTTAACAAATCCGACCAGACTACCAAAAGGTATTTTTCTGTTGTCAACCCAATTCTGAATCTTTGTTCTAATTAACTTCTCTAACACTTTAACCACTTCAGACACAAAGACTGGCCTATAATTCAAAACTTTAGTGTTATCGCCTTCCTTATGAATCAAACAATTTTACCCTCTTTCTATCCCTTTGGAACTTCGCCCAGTGCGAGACTCATCTTAAAAAGATATGCAAATGCTGTTGTTAACTCCTTGAACATTCCCTCAAAACAAGTAGTGAAATAGTATCAAGTCCTACAGCCTTATTTACATGAAGTTTATTCAATTCCTCATATAGCCCCTGCTCACTTACTAACAGTTCCTCCTCCTCCTGCTTTCCCACTACATTGAAGTTCTGCATGATGTCACATTCACAAGAATGAAATACCTTTATAAACTGTTCATTAAATACTTCCACTACAGCTCTCTCTCTCTCTCTCTGCAGCGGTTATCGTTCCTTCATTTTCGCCAATCAATGCCATCCTTCCATATTCATTCTTTCTTCTACTGGCCACATATGGAAAAATTGCCCTAGTATTTTTTTAGTCGCATTAGTTAACTGCATTTTTGCTACTATTATCAAGCGAGTGACCTTTCCTGCTTGATCTTTATACTTCTCATACAACTGCTTGTTATAACCACTCATCTTGTGATTCTTCCATAATCCCTTCTTCCAGTTACATACCTTACCTCTCAATTCATCCATTTCACACTTGCTCTTTTTTTTTTATACTCTCTTCACCTTTCGAATACATTTTGATATTGACTCCACCAAATAGTTCTTGTGTAGAGTCCAAGCTGCACTGATACCTTTTCCATCCAGTTGCTCTTTCTAATTTATTGCAGCAAGCTCTTTCCTGAGCTTTTCATAATCACCAGCCTTATAATTCCACATACATCCCTTTCTAACAGACGTCCTCAAATGACTGGTGGCCCTACAAGTGACCACCTCATGGTCACTCTCAAATCTGTCAAATCTTCCACTAACTGGTGAAAGATTTGACACCCCCGTTTATAATAACATCATCTGACGAGATGATCAAAACCAATACCCTTGATCACCGTGTACTCTGTTACGTACTGTCTTAGGTACTCATCTCTTAAAATACCAGAAATTCATTTTCTTCGATTTGCAGTCTACAGTACCATAATTAAAGTCAATTTGCCTATCCATTTTCCTCCATATCCTCCATATTACCAGGTCTTTAGCAACACCCAACTAAATATTTCATCCTGTTCACCTTCACACCATACTGCCTCTAAACCGTGACCACTATTTGAACCAAATCCACCTTAGACGGGCACAAATGATATCCTACCATCAGCAATGCTCCTCCTCCTCCTCTTCTTCCTCCCTTTCTTCCCTGTCTGTCTTCAAGAAAAATATCATATCCGTTCATCTCTATTCTTGTCAGGATGTCGTCCTCATCTAACCATGTCTCGTTTATACCAATAATTTTGAAGTGAATGAACTCAATCAATACAACAGTTTCGTTCCCCCTTATTTAGAATACTTCTAGCATTAGTAAAGAAACATAAGAAATCAGTTCTGGTTCTACAAATCCTACGAACATCACTTCCCCAATGTGACTCTTCAATACCATCCCTAGTTCCGTCCTCTATATTGCCACCGCTTCCATAACTTTCCTTACACCCAAACTCTCCTCTCCCATTCCAGGCCATGTCGATCCCTTTTTATTCAATCACACATTCACCTTTGAATCCAGTATCCACATGTTTCACGAAGTCTCTCCTTGTCCTCGTGACCCCCCCCCGCCGGAGTGAAGGATTGGGAAAAGGCGAAAATGCAGTTCCAGGTAATAAGAGTGAGAAGACACAAGAAGTAGAAGAATCAGATAATTCAGGTGATGCAGAACAAAGAACTAATATTTGGCTATCTTCACTTGCTTCTGATTCTAGGTTATTTGAGTGAGTTTCGATTAACTCAATAGTATTAAGCGTAGGCGTCGTATTCGTTACTGGGATTAACATAGGATCTTGGAGAAAATTTTCAAAAGATGTTGTCACCATCCGTGATTCCTCCATTTCTATTACTCTATCTTCAATTTGTTGCGTTCGTTTTACCAACACTGACTTCTGCACGAAGGAAGTAAGTTCTGGGCTGGATGGTGATATATATTTGAATGAGAAACAAAAACCTCACTTAGTGGATAGTCAGTTCCTGAGAGCTGTGACCTTCCTTCACTTGTGAAAGAATTTATCGGTCTATTAGAATAGTCCTGTTGTTATCTTCTGTGCGTACTTCATTTATTCTTGATGATACATGCCTTTACTGTTATAACCACGAAAATAGCTATCTCGAGATATTCCTCTTTTCCTATGAATTAACGGTGACAATTTTGTGCTGTGTTTTTTGGTTGCTCCTCAGCAAATAACTATGCCTGGTTACTTGAGTCATGTTCGCTCATATCCTGAATATCAATATTGGAAGTATTCCAATATTGTTATCTCTGTACACATCTGAACATTAAGACTTTTAGCAGCACTAAGTAGCGTAGAAAGTTGGTCCTACGAAATGATCATTTTTAATAATTTTTAAATCTGTGTATTTTATATCTTTGAGAATATTTTACCGCCTTTAACCTTGAAGATATAGACAACACTCCTCTACTCTAGAGCTTTTATCTTATTTAATTAATATATCCTCTTTATATATACAGGGCGTCAGAAAAAAAAAGAACTCCGGGGTTTTCAATGAAATTTATTTTATGACATTTTGAAGTAGAAATATATGTAGCATATATCATCAAAGTACAGTGTCACAAGTTTAATTACCTGGTAGTGGAAATCAATGTGTGCCCGTTTACAGCCGCACAGATATCAAAACGGAAATCCACCTCAGATTATACTCGGGTAAACATATCCATAGGAATTGCATCTATAGTTGCTGTTTTTCTATGGCACAGTGGGCAAGGGATTGGATTTTTTTTCTTTGATACACAATGCCTTTTGAATGCCCAAAGAAAGAAATCCATTGTAGTCAAATCGGAACTGAGAGGTGACCAAGCAATGAGCTGTCCTCTGCCTATCCATTTTTCTGGGAATCGATTGTTGAACACAGTCCGCACAATTGCTGCATAATGTGGCAGGGTTCCATCCTGTTGAAAATGAGGTCCTCCACATTCTCAGTCTGGGAAAATACAGAGTTCTCTAGCATATCAAGGTATGCCACACTCGTAATCGTTTTCTCATGGAAAAGAATGGTTCAACAATGAGATGATGCATGATGTTGCTCCAGGCAGTGACTTTTCGACTGTTACAGACGAACTCCACCAATTTATGTGGATTTTCTGACTCCCCACACTCGACATTTATGGAGATTCACAACTCCATGCATATGAAATTGTTCATCAGAAAATAAAGCGTTCTGGAGGTAGTAGAATTCTTCTTGTTCTGCAATGAGATCTAACATGGTGGTCACAAACTGAACTCTTTGTGGCCTATCAGTAAACTGGATGTGATTAACAATCTGAGTTTATAAACATAAAGTTTCAATCTCTTGTGAACAACGTGTTAGACCGCATTGCTGAACATGAACACTACTACCTCCAGAAATTCCTCTGCTAATTCCTAAAAGCACAGTCATGCACTATGCTTTTAGGAATGTTTCATTAACGACTCACACTAGGAACCGAACATTTCGGGCTACGCTAAAAAGACAGTCGAATTCGTTACATCTTTCGCATTTGTTGTAGGCCTACCTGGAGTGTCCTTTTAAAAACACTTCCTATTTTCAAGAACTGTTGATGCCACACTTACGGATGCTTTTGTCACTTGGAGCATTCCTACCATACTCCTGACTGAAATTCCTTTGGACAGTTGTCACTGACTTATTTTCTGCGAACCATAACAAGCACTGTGCTTTCTCTTGTGGCGACGCCATTACTGCATACGGCGCGTTCGTACAGCTATCTGGTCTTCTGGATTATATTCCATCTTCTTTTCAAGGATCTATGAGATACTCCTATGTGTTTCCTGACAGTTTGCATACAGTATTTTGTGGAATAAAAAAAAATTCAAGTTTCTGGGAAGAAAATCCGTGCTACTCGGCATGAGACCGCAAACTCACCTTCAGTAAAATGCACTTATAAAGATTCTCTTCCTACCTAGATGGATTTCAAACTCAAGTCTTTCTATGCAGAAGGGTGACTGACATGATTACTAACTAAAATATATATCTGTGTATTAAACGTACCTTGTAATAAATTTAATTGGACACTAGATTGATTGAGAGTAGATACTCTAAATTAATAAGAATAGTAATGTGTGTTTTTGGGTGCACTGAATGTTGCCTAAGACGTTCTTGCGAAACTTGGACAAAAGTTGAATATTGTAATGAGAATTTCCTACTAACTTGTCGGGGCATTAGAAACCGCTAGTCATTGTTATTTAATATGGTGCATTTGAATAAGTTAATTTCTTTTAGGATATCGTCATGTCCTGCATATCAAATTCAATGCTTCCTGGAAAAGCTGCAAATCATCATCATGAAGAGGAATCAAATCTGAAATCAAAGGACATCCTTGTCTTATTATGTCAGCGCTGTATTTTGAAATTAAAACATTTCGTTAAACTTTCAGTCTTTCTCCCCTATAATTCACTTGATGAAATACATATTTCATCAACTTCATTTAAAAAAATAGAAGACGTTAGCAGAATTATTTGCTGTTTTATTCATTCACTGCCTAATAGTGCACGTCACAGCCATAATAATATACTGTCATTAGGATAGTATCTTATTATGTTTTCTTTTTCTAAAAGATAAATATATCTGAAATACACATTTGGTATCGAAAAATACCATTTTAAGGCTAAAATTCACATCAGTCACTTTTCAGAACGTTGAACTAATTTCCAACGAACGAATATATGTGCGCTTAAATTCATAACTAATAACACTTTATTTCAATTAATTTTATATGTGATTTATGTATTTATCTATTCGTCGACAACAGGAACGAAATAAAGTGCTTTTATCCACTCAGTTACGCTGATTAAGTTTCATATTTTGTAATAACAAATTACACTTTCTACACTCATTAAACTCAGTCCCACTGAAAGAATGCAAACTGCAGAGCCTAAGTGGATAAGAACGAAGAGAGAGAGAAGGGGGAGAGGGGGGGAAAACATGATCGAGACGCATAAGTTGGTAAGGGTTACCAGAATAAAGTCGATGAGATTTTTTATAGAATATCTGAAGATGAAGAGAAACGACAGGCCATCCCTGGACGCTGTAGAAGGTGGGTGTGAGCAAGAAGATGAGAAGTAGATTTTTTGCATGGAGAGTGGTGGGTGATTGGAATGCATTGCCTGAGAGTGTCGTGAGTGAAGGGACCACGCAACCGGCCAGGACGTATACATACGTCCAAGTTACTATGGATGCGAAGTGCATATTAAAATTATAATACCTTTCAGATTACATTGAAATATATGATGGATACGAAGCGTATGAGGATGCGTATTTGATCCATAATGGCGGGTAACATGGTTAAGTCGAGGTATGATGAGCTTTGCATATGAGAGTGGGACCTCCCAATGAGTCTCTTGACTCCATGGAGGTCTGTTGATGATGATGATGATGATGATAATGATGATGATGATGATAATAATAATAATAATAATAATAATAATAATAATAATAATAATAATAATAATAATAATAATTTGTCCAAATTGTTTTTATGGTTAGCGAAAAATCGAAAATGTCTCAATTTTTTGCACTGTGAAAATTATTCCGGCTGAAAAAACCTAAAGATCCCGATTTCAAGGGGAAAAATTCTAAGGAAATCTAAGGCATATAGAAAAAGTTCTTAGAAAACAGTTGACCTGGTGATTGAATGGTTCTACTCGTTAACCATTCCAGCCTACCATGAATATTTGAGAATGTTATTAAGTGGTAGATGAATTTCATTCTCTGATGTGAGATAACGCCTTGCATATTGGAGACCCAAAGTGATTTTAAAAAAATGTTTGGTTTCTAAAGTAGGATTTCTGGAATTTATAATCCTTAGCTCATCCATGGTAATATATTATCTTCATTCAAAAAATCTTCTCCTCACCCACTTGCTCACACCCTCCTTATACAGCTGGATGACACCTGGTTCTCTCCCTGCCTTCACCCATTCTATGTAAACCGTCCCCACATTAATCCTAACAGACCCTTAACAGCTTATATGTCTCAATCATATCCGCCCCCCCTCTTTTTCCTATCCACCCACCAATTTCTGAAAATTGCATTTTCTCAATCTGTCTTCATACTCAACATTACAGAGACCAGAAACCATCTTAGTCAATTATCTTTGAAAGCTCTCTAGCATTTCATCGTAACTTTGAAACCAAGCGACCACAGTAATTCACATGCGGCCTGATCAAAGCCTGGTACAATGGAATCAAGACTTACTTCTACACCTCAGTGTTCTCCGCATCATTCACATAATCCGCTGTGCGAGTCTCACAATTTCAGCAATATGTCCTCTAAATTTTAGATCCTTATCCACATCACTCCCAAATATCTAATTTCCTCTACTTCTTCCGAGATATTTCCACTGATTATGTATTGTAAGCCCATCTTTGCTTCCGAAATTTCAATAACCTTACAATTTGTAACATTGAACTGATTTGACAACCTCACACATTTATCCATTCAGCCAGTGTATTCAAGTCCTCTTGCAAAGCCAGGGTATTCACTTTACTAATGATAGTTCTCCCCAACTTTGCATCATCTGCAAACAATTGCATATCATTACTAAGACCTCTCCCATATAAATTGCGTACAAATTAAATAACAATGGACCCAAAACAAACCGTTGGGAGTCCCTAGTAACTTTTCACTTCTGGGGTATCGCTCCTTCATAGACAATTCGCTAATACCTATCAGATAGTCAATCTCCAATCCAGCACATCAATCTAGTCCCATCTGTTCCGATTTGATTACCAGCTTTTCATGTGGCAATTTATCAAAGGCCTTTGCAAAATCTAAATATACTATTATGTATGCATCACTCTTATCCAATGCATTTTGTCAACTTATTTTAATAAGTATGCAGATTACTAAAACACAATCTTCCTTTAACAAATTCATGCTGGCCATCAACGAATATTTTTCTGTTTTAAACATACGTCGTAATTCTGATCTTAGTCCTAACTAAGCTTTCTACACTTTATCGCGACTGTAGACGCACTGGCTGGCCCTATAAGTCAAAATCTTAGTTTTATCACCTCCCTTATGAATCGGAACAATTTTGTCTTCTTTCCACTAACCTGGAACTTGGCGAATGCAAGACTCATGTTAAAAAGATATGCAAAAGCTGTTTTTAACTATCCGGAATATTCCTTCTAAACAAGTGGTGAATTATCATTAAGTCCTACAGCCATATTAACATGAAGTTTATTCAATTCCTCATATACCTTCCGCTCACTTACTAACAGTTCCTCCTCCTCCTCCTCCTCCTCCTATCCTTTTCCCACTGCATTCAAGTTCTGCATGATGTGACATTCACTAGAATGAAATAACTTTCTACATTGCTCATACATACCCCAATTATATTCTCTGCGGTGGTTATCATTCCTCCATTTTCACCAATCAATGCCATCCTTCCATATTCATTCTTTCTTCTACTGGCCACATACGTTTACAAAGTTTCAAAATTATTTTTATTTTTATTATTTTAAGGCATCTCTATGGAGTCCGGATACTCATCGTGGGCGATCCAAATTAACCATTATACACACAAATCCTATCATATCTCTCCTTGAATCCATTCACCGTCAGAGAACTCACAACCAATTCTAGCATTCCATTCCACTCACTCACCACTCTCCAAGCAAAAAGCCTGGGCTGCACATCACCACACTCTTACACAGATTCCACGGATGCCCCTAGTTCTTTGACTATTTGTGATATATTGAAAATTTTCAGTCGCGTCAATTTTATAAAATTGTCAACTAAATTTCATAACCAACAATATTCAACCTATCCTAGTAAGGAGTATTCCACAGACCTGCCACGTTGGTCACTCGTCTCTGAATCCTCTCTACCACTTCCTGGTCCGCAAGAAACCAAGCTGACAAATCTGTGCGCAGTAGTTAAGATGTGGCCGAATCATAGCCCTAAAAAGAGGGATAATAACTCCCTTATCTTTACTTGTTAGCGTATTTTTCAACATCCAATTAATTCGTTGAGCTATTTTATCAACTTTTGCAGTATGGTCTCTCTTTGTCCACCATTATCTCCAACTCCCTAGCGTCATCAATTTCATGGAATCGAATACCATCAATAACATACAAATTATTCTGTTCTTTTCTGTCATTTTTAAATCACACAGATTAGGGAATAGTTTCTTATGGTGAATGAATATTTATTTAACCCCTTAACGTACCAATTAAAAATCAGAAAGCGGTTGTTTTTCTGCCAATTTTTTGGGCGATGGTGATTTGCTGGATCAAATTCATCATTATTTGAAAAATAATGATGCATTTGTGCAAACGCAAACGAAATAGTCGATACATGCCGTTGGCAACTTTTCTCGGCTGAAAGGAAATAGGCACAAGATTGTCTAGCGTCTATATTCGGTTGTATTTATATGTGAAACCAAAATTCAAAATCAATTCTGGTGCAATAAACAAAAGACGTGTCACAGACGTCTTTGTATGTTAAGGGGTTAATTTAATCGATTTGTGTAATTTTTGAAGAAAAAAAATTGACATCATTGCTTGTATTTGTGAGTACTAGCACTTTCACAATGACGATGTGGCAGTTCTGAAATTAAAACAGTTGATTTACCGCAGACATCATTCAATGCGAAAATTACGAATATTGTCGTTTCTGGCAATTAAAAACAAAATGACGATATTTTAAATATCAGTGTGGGATCTTCAAATAAGTGTCGATTTATATGCTGTATATTTAAATATTCAGCTTAAAACTAAATTAAAATTGTAGGTGATATTATCTAGTATTTAAGAGGAAAACTAATTTCTTATATCAATATTTTCTGTTATGAAATGCAGCATATATCAATTGTTTACCGATTTCTCGTCTTAATACAATAATGTTAAAGCAGTACTTTACATTTATATGCGGTGTGGTATATTGAGGGAACTTATCAGAGGCAGCATTTTTTTGGTTGGAATGACTTCAGTTTGGAATGGCCTGTGTAGCTCTGTGGAAGTTATGCGTGCATCCTCTGGGGAAATAGACTTTAGTTCAAGACAAGTCTAGTCTCCGACTGGAGGAACTTTTTCTAAGCCTTTCTTCGACCGGTTCCCGAGTTAGTCAATATCTGGCACCGGAAAGCGGGATTTTTTTTTCTCCCGGAAATTCGGGTTTTTCGTCCCATAAACTCAAGAAAATCAACCGTAGAACCCACATTATTTCAGATAGTAACATATCCAATTAAGGTTAGGTACCAAGAGATGGCAGAACGTGTTTGCCCTTCACTTCCTCGTTTGCCATTTATAATTGCTGATAGTTTTGGACCAGCTATCTCTAATTGATTGGTGGAGATTGAACTGCCCACTCAGTCTCCAGAAGCTAGATAGTGTTAAAAGGCCTCACCTATTCCCTGTAAGGTGTTAGCTGTTTATATATATAATATTCATCCAAGCTTGATTCGCTTCCTCAGCCTTAAGAAAAGGCTGGTTATATTCCACTAATTCGAGCCCTACTCAAGGGCCTATGAGTTGTGGAAATACTTTCTGAAAATGAAAGCTGGGCCGAACAAAGAGGCCTTTTGCAGCTGCCCAATTTTTAATCCATCTAACTCGAGTGCTTCTAGATGTTTTTTCAATGTTTTAGGGATGGCGCCTAAAGCACCTATTATTATGGGAACAACTTTCGTTTTCTTTTGCCAGATTCGTTCAACTTCGATTTGCAAATCACGATATTTTGTAATTTTTTCATTTTCTTTGTTGTCAATCCGACTATCTCCTGGTACTGATATTTCGATAAACGTAACACCCTTGTTTTCACTTTTTTCAACCACTGTGATATCGGGCATGTTGCATTCCAAGCTTTTGTCAGTCTGGATTTTGAAATCCCAGAGTATTTTAGCTTTTTCATTCTCAACCACTTTCTGGTAAACTTTATGCTTCCAATAGTCTTTAGATACTTCAAACCCATCTTTTTACATAAATGCCAGTGGATTATCTTAGCTACGTTATCATGCCTTTTATGGTACTCAATTTTGCTGCATCCACTTATAATGTGGTCTACCGTTTCTTCCTTTTCTTTGCACAATCTACATTTACTGTCTTCTTGAATGGTTTGTATTTTTGCCTTCATAACGTTGGTTTTAATGGCCTGTTCTTGTACTGCAAAAATTACCGATTCGGTTTCTTTCTTTAGTGCTCTATTTCTCAACCATTGCCAGGTCAAGTTGCTATCAGCGCTGTCCTCTATGCTGTGAAGGTATTTTCCATGCAATGCCTCATTTTTCCATCTTTCGGTTCTCACTTTTACTTGGTTGGTTTTGTATTCCAATTTTGTCTCCATGGGTTTAAATAAACTCTCTTTCCTTACCTCAATTAGAAAAATTTCCGTTGTTTCCTGCAGATAATCATTTAAATTTCGTTTTTCTTCTTCCATAACTTGCTTCACTTGTAATAATCCTCTACCTCCTTTTTTGCGTGATAGATATAGCCTATCAATGTCACTGCGAGGATTGAGGGCATGGTGCCAAGGCTTTTGATAGGATACCACATAACCATAATCAGTAAACTGGAGCAGATGGGGATAGATATAGGGTTGGTGAGATGGATAGGAGGATGGTTGAAGGAGAGATACCAGAGAGTGGTTTATTCAGGAGTGGAGTCTAAAAGACGGCTTGTGATGACTAGTGGAGTGCCACAGGTCTCTGTTCTTAGACCACTGCTTTTCAATTTGTTCATCAATGATATAGGAAAGGATTTGAGAGGAAGTGTTCACTTGTTTGCTGATGATGCAAAGTTGGGTAGAGCAATTATGAGTGCACAGGATGTCAAAATTTTAGAGGATGATTTGGATAGTTTGGAGGACTGGGCTAGGAAAAATGGATGTCAATTTAATGTGCCAAAGTGTAAGGTTATCCACTTTGGGGTGAAAATAATAGCAGCAGTATATCGCATTGGTGGAACCGTACTCCAGGAGATTGATGAGGCCAGGGATTTGGGAGTGTTGGTGGATAGGGAATTGAAGTTTAGGGGGCACATTGCAAAAGTGACTAAAACAGCTCACCAAATCACTTGGCTTCTGAAAAATACTTTAACATGCAGAAAAAAACAAGTTGTTGTTCCTCTGTATCGAGCCTTGATAAGACCCCATCTGGACTAGTGTGCCCAGTTATGGGCACCAGGGTTTCTTCGTGATGGGTAGGAAGTGGAGAGAATCCAGAGACGAGGGACCAAGATGATAGCAGGTCTGTGGAATGAACCTTATGAGAATAGGTTAAAGATTTGTGGGTTGCAGAGATTGGTCGATAGGCAAAGGAGGGGTGATATGATTGAGACATTCAAATTACTGAAGGGTTTCTATAAGATTGATCCAGAAGATATTTTTGAAAATATGACTGGTGGTGGGAGGACTAGGGGCCATGCATGGAAGCTGGGCAAGTGCGTGGTTGACAAGGGTGTTAGGGCTAGGTTTTTTACTTGGAGAGTAGTGAATGAGTGGAATAAGCTTCCAGAGTCTGTTGTGGGTGCTACGACCGTGAATGAGTTCAAGCCAAGGTATGATAGATACTGTGTGAATGTCGAATAGTTGTTCTTGACATGATGTTAGGGCCTCCCTCGATGAGTCTGTCGACTCCTTGGAGTTGCCCGGAATAATAATAATAATAATAATAATAATAATAATAATAATAATAATAATAATAATAATAATAATAATAATAATAATAATAAATAATAATAATAATAATAATAATAATAATAATAATAATAATAATAATAATAATAATAATAATAATAATAATAATAATGGTGCATTGTCATTCATTTTCGAGTTTTTCGATCTAAATCTTCCATCTCTAGCTGGGTCCATTCAACAATACCTGCTGAATATCTCAGAACAGGTATGGCCCAGGTATTAATTGCTTTTATCAAATTTCCAGCATTAAGCATTGACTTAAGGAGTTTTCTTAATCGTCTTATGTATTCTACTCTAGTTCTTTCTTTGATCTTATTGTGCAGAATATGTGATGCTTCTAAAATTCCGAAATATTTGTAGCTGTCTTCCAATTTTATTGCTTTGATTATTTCACCATTTAGCAGCTCGATTTCGCTCATATCTTCAAACTTTCCTCTTGTTATTCCAGCAATTGCACATTTGTCTAAGCCAAAATCCATTGATATATCTTGACTGAATATGTGCACAGTGTTTAGCAACGATCCGAGTTCATTCTCTGATTTTGCATACAACTTCAGATCGTCCATGTATAAAAGGTGAGATATCTTTGCACTCTTTTGTGCAGTTTGATAACCATGAGCAGTTTTATTTAAAATTCTAGTTAAGGGGATCAATGACAATATAAACAACAGAGAAGATAATGAGTCTCCTTGAAAGAAGCCCCTTTTTTATGTTTACCTCTCCAATTTCTTCTCTATTTATAGTAGCCTGTGTAGGCTACTATAAAATATATAAATACTTTCGAGTTCTGTGGATCTTGCTCCTGTAGCCCATTTGTCACTGGCTGTCCAGGAAGCCTAACATCCAGTGCGGTCCTTGGTAACCTGCGCGACGACCGATGCGGTATAGACTTCTGATTTGTCTTCACCATTTTTAACTGGGGGTGGGCAGGTGTATGAGATAAAAAAATAGGTAAATAGGACAGAATCACCCCTAGCCTCGAATACTCTAATAGCATTGGGGGGAAGGAGCAAGGTGAAAAGAAATACAGAGGGAAAAAAGAGTAGGGACCAGTCTACAGATAATATAACAGGTGTATATTACATGAAGTAAGGTGTGGTCCAGCTTCAAGTGCCTCGGATTCGCCATGCCCGTACTCACTAGAGTGAGCCCTTGAGAGGTTTATATATATATATATATATATATATATATATGCTCTTTTTTTTCGCCAATATAGATCCGGATCTTTCTGTTGGAGAAAATAGATTCAAAAAGTTGTAGAGTTTTTTTACATTTTATAATATTTCCTAGTTTTAGGAGGAGGCCCCTGATCCAGACAGTGTCTTTCCTTTCAGATTTCAGAAATTAACTGTTCATGTTCTTTGCATATTTCACTTTATCACGAAGATGATGATTTATTGCAATTCCGTTTTAAGTGAATACAATGAACGTGGAGCAATTTTACAGTAGAAAGAAATCTTTCAAGCACATCCATGACAGACTACAATAATTAACGCGCAGATGCCTTAATCAGAGAAAGACTCATGAGTGATATTATCCAAAATCTTAACATCTTGGCGGGAGTATGCATAGCATCATTCACGACCATTCAGAGTATAGAAAAGTCAAGCGCGCCTCATGCTAACGCAACTCATCGTTGTTGACGAAGATTTTCGAATGGAGCTTTCTCTCTCTCTCTCTCTCTCTCTCTCTCTCTCTCTCACACACACACACACACACACACACACACACACACACACACACACACACACACACACACACACACACACACACACACACACACACACACACACACACACACACACACACACACACACACACACACACACACAATACTGACTGCTGCGAGCGGCTTCGCCATTACAGCTGATAGGTTTTAGATCATCTTATATACAAGACTTATCTTGCACATAATGATTTCCTTTTTTTTTTTTTTTCGGACTAGTTAACGATCACCTCGCTGACAAATGATTTTCAAACAGCTGATATATGCCTTCTGTGGAAAATCACGCTTAGTTTCCCGATTCAAGACACTTGCAATCCATTTCTTGTATGTAGGGATACTGATACTGCTATTATAAATGCATGAAAATGTTTAGAGTGATTATCTGTACTGGCGTGTTATACATGCATCTGTGTTAGAATCAAGTTGTATCTAAGACTGTTTTCTTTACTTGATTTGTTCGAAACATTTTTGCATACTAAAATTTGAACAGAAGAATCGTCTTATCTAACGAAAATTCCTTATAACATTATATAAAAATATTTATTTAGTCAAATTAAGTGGATATTAAATCCAACATTATTTCTTAGCCGAATAAGAAACTCAAAGATAGAAAATGTATCTAAGAGTTTCATGCCGAATATAGAAAACTATAAAAGTTCGCTGAGTCCAAGAGTAAGCCAACAGGTGGTACATGCTGGGGGAAACTCGTAGTAAAGGTGGAGTAAGATCCGATCACTGTCCTTAGTATTTTCCCATAATGTAAAACACAACTCCTAGGAGATGTATGATGATATAGATTTATGGGAGAAGGTCACTACCCAGACCGGTTTCGATCTTTTTTTTTTCAGGTCGTCAGTGAGTAGGTAGACCTAGATGTAAATACTGAAGTTGCAGTAATACAAAGCTTATTTCTTTTCATTCGCAAATTTAAAAACATTGAACTTTTTTCTACATACAAAAATTAAGCTGCATAACTTAAAAATTAAGCTAAAGCCAGTCTAAATTCTTACTAATCTTTATTTCTTTAACTGGTTTTTTTTCACTATATAAGTTGGAGTTTATGAATGAATAAAACATAACTCCGCTACACTTTATTAACTCTAAGTTTATATTTCATTATTTATTTGGGTGTGTTTGGATGTCTTTCGACTGTGAAGTTATAATATGTTGTAAGGCATATTATAATAATCCACGCGAATGCAGTCACGACATTTGCACTTCAGATATAAAGACTTGAGTACGAATTCCATCTAGGACGCAATGAACCTTTTCAAGGGCATTTTCAAATGAAAATGTGTTACAGTCTCAATTTTCGTCCCCGAAACATGAGTTTATAATCTCGCAAAACAGCCAAACCGGTTAGAGAACACACACAGTTAACAAACATAATACACTAGCCTCATAGTCTGAGTTGCTTTTGCCCATATTCCACTCAATTTCACCTACATCTAGGCGAAAACTATTTCCCTCTAAAGCAGAACTAGCAGGAATGCATCCACTGGGTTGTGTGGGTTCCTGTAATTCGCATAGCAATTTATAATATGCCACTTCTTCCATTTTATATACCTCTGTTGCTAATAAACTACTGTCAAAGCTAGCAGCTGATCTCCCCATAACTAGTTCCTTTCTGCGACTGAAATGTATTTCGTGTGTGTGTGTCTTTGAAAGTTTTGCTACAAAACAGGATTATTCTATTCTATTTTTAATAGAATAACCTTGTTTTTGTTTCCTTTCTAGCAAAAGTAATAAAGCATTCTGTTGTTGTTGTTTTTTCTTTTGCTCTGAAACCCGATTGTGCACTTCATTTGAAGGTGGATAGTTAGAAAAATGATAAACGACACGGCAAACACAGTATATTTAAGCCACATATATAGTATACGTTTCATTTAGACATTTTGGATATTTTATCAAACATTACAGTTAAATTAGATACAATATCTAAATAGCAAACATATTTCATTAAAAAAATCTTTTCAATATTGGACTCTATTTAGATTATTAATAGAGTCCAATATTGTTTAGATTATTAAGTTGAAGGACGAATTTTTTTAAAAGACAACACTTTCATAATACTCACAGTCAGCAAAACGATCACTAGCTGCAAGCAGACCCCCAAAAGCCGTTGGAGTTGTTATGTTGCATATGACTTGGTCCAAACTTCGTTCGAGAATCGGAGAACTCCTTCCAACTTATAAGATGCAAAAGGCAATCGCAGTCTTACCAGTGTATATGTAATTAGCAATCTATAGCTTGCTTACAGAGTGCATGGGGTGTCTTCCTTCGCTGTTGTAACCAATAACATTGCAGAAAGATTAGGTTTGCGTAACTACCGATCTTTAGACGCAAAGAATTGGACAGAGCTCAACCCGCTTGGGAGTAATTAATCCCTCACTCCTTACTTCATTGTGTTAGATGACGTTTGATTGCTCTGCCCAATCGTGCTTCGATTTCAGGAGCAATTCTCTTGATATTCCTCGTAACGCAGAGTGGCGTCTGTAGTTATCAGCTGACACCTGGACACAGTTGCGGCCAAACAGCATGTCCTTGTAAATACAGTTGTAACAGATAGTCAAATATACAAGCAATCCATCTTCAAGCAAAAGAAAAAAAAAAGAAAAGAAATAAACAAACAAATAAAAACGAAGTCGCATTAGAGCTTCAAGGTATTAGTAACCTCACAAGTGCTGAAGCAAGTAAGAAAACTATGTTAGTATTATTAGAATACGTAAGGCGCCTCTCACGGTCGGAAACTAGGAAGCTACATCTAAGCAGCCTCGGGAAGACTTTTGTGTGCACATAAGAATAAAGTTAAAAAAAAAAAAAACTATTAATAGAAAATTATAGCATATACAGTGTAAAGCAGCTTATATTAAAACAGTGTTCGCATTCAGGTCTGTTCAACAAAAAAAATGTGGGAGATTTAATTACGCAACAGTAGCAGTTAAATACCCGCATGAGAGTTGAAATATGTCTGTATTTTATTAAAAACCGACTGCTGGATTAGTTCGCTATGGTCTGTGTACAGCTGTTTCTTTTATGTCATGTTAATTACGATAAATGGAGAAAATTATTAGTCATTTTTTTAGATGATCAGTTTTTGTTCATCGAAATTTGAATGACCTTGAATGTTTTAAGTATCCTCATGAATTTGTTTTAAGAAAGAGTACAGTATATAATTTCAATTGTTTTCTGTGCGTTCTTTGCTATAAGAGAGTACATAAAAAAAAAGAATAGTAATAAAAAAAATAAAACAGAGGGAGCTGCGGTTAGTAACTTACACTGCATACTCGTTCATACCTTAAGAGATGACAGAACGAGAAGACATGATTTGGAAACAGCAGCCTGAGAAAAGAATCCCAAGAGACGTTGATTGGACTTAGGCTCTAATTAAAACTATTGAGTTCCTTAATCAGTGATGTGTGTGTGTGTAAATCGATTCTTTACGGGATTTTTGTTTTTAATAGCTTAGTGTGGCATTTCATACTTTTGATTTAAAACTTACAATCTCATTCTATAAACAATAAGTTGAACATGGATGTCTTGTCACATAAAGCTTCATAATCTTGATTTTATTAAAATATTAATTAATCTAATTAAGATATTTCAAAATTAAAGTAAACAAAGTATACTTCTTAATATTTCAAAAATAAATAATGACTGGTTAAATGCTAAATGGATAAAATATAGACAAATTAAGAAGAAACATACGATAGGTGACACACAGCTGTTTGCTGATGATGCAAAAATAAGGACAGTAATATGGAATTTGGCTGGTATACAGTACTTGCAGAATGATTTGAATAGGTTGAAATTGGGGACGTGATAATTGCCATCATTTTCAATGTTAGTAAGTGTAAGGTCATGCATTTTGGCGTGATTAGATAGCCAATGTCGTATTATATTGGTAGAATTATGTTAGAAGAAACTGATCAGGCTAGGGATCTTTAGTAGATGAAGAAGTTCAAGGGTCATATAGCGAAAATTGCAAATACAACTCAGAGGATAGTTGCAATGCTGAAACGAACCTTGACATGTAAGGATAAGGAAGTCATTTTGCCTCTTTATAAGGCCATGATACTACCTCACTTTGACTAATGTGTGCAGATCTAGTTTCCGTAGTGATGCTGTGCAGAGAGTGAAATGGAGTGTGTTAAAGACGATATCCTTTTCACTCTCTGCACAGCATCACTTTTTTTTTTTCTTTTTAAGACGGAATGTTTCTTTTTTAAGGAGAATGGAGAGAGGAAATCTATGAAAGTTGAGAGAGCAGTGATTAAGGGGATGACAGCTAGATTTTTCTCTCATAGAGCGGTATGTGATTGGAATGGATTGTAAATCGATCTTCTATTTTGGTAATGTAAATAAAAATTAAAAAAACCCCGAAAATTAAATTTTATAAGAATAAATTTAAGTATTTAAAGAACGAAAAAAATTATGACTTTATCTTATGAGTGAGTTTAGACAGACAGGACAACATTGTATCTTGAACAGATGTTAGTATTTTCGAGAAAAACACTAATGAAGAAAATTTATTGCAGAAATAGAGATTGCAGCAGACATGAATGAAGGACAATACTATATTTAAAATAGGATCGCATATTCGATTTTAGAGCGAGACAAAATGACCAGGAATTCTCTGTAGGAGAGAGAGAGAGAGAGAGAGAGAGAACGAAGTCAAGCGATGGTCAAAGACTATCGCTAATTTTATGTGGTATCCGTGAAGAGACGACAAACAAATTGTCTTTTTTTTGGGGGGGGGGGAGGACTTTAAATAGTCTTCTATTTAAATGCAAAATTGTTTTCCATGCTTAAAAGTTTTGTTGGATCGTTCAATTGGTCCTCTGCAATATTTTTTTAATTTAATTTTTTTTAAAAATTTAATCTCGGCTTGAAAAAAAAAATTCAAGTAAATCACTTGGTTTTTCATTAGTAATGACAATAAAGAGAACAGTATATATTGTAATTAGAATATTTTAAGTACTATAGTAAGTATACTATACTTTTCATGATAATCCTAGTCATGCAACGTTATAACACATCAATACTAGAAGTGTAGGTAAGGGTTAGATAATCCAGTAACCCTGTTCCACGCCCTAAAAATGGTACTATTAAAAGCCACTTCGGGCCTTCCAATAACCATTATGATAAAATCAACAAACAATAGACATTCACAAACATCCAAGTCACAGTGGAATTATTTAAATCCCCAGCATCGCGTAAGGCGTAATGCAGATACGTTATCCACCAGGGCAATTAGACCAGTAAAACGATTTATCGTCAGGTGGGTTTTTGAGAATATAAACACTAATTAAGTATTTAATAATATGAGTAAGTTAAAGTTATTCACTATAAAAAAAAAAGGTAATAGGTATTACTGCTTAAATGGATCATGATGACATGCTACTGCTCGAAGTTGAGCACATTCTCGCATACTGTGCAAACTTTTATTTCCTTTTTTAGGCCATTTTAGTTCTAACATTTAGAGAGTGAGTGTGCAGTTCACTCTCCACCGGTAGCTACTCAGATATAGCTGGTCAAAGACTATCGCTAATTTTAAGTGGTATCCATGAAGAGACAGCAAACAAGTGCCACCACCTCACGGTCCTTAACTCTAATACAGTATGTTATTGTCTGAAATAGAATAGGTTCTTAGGTCTATTTTCTTGATTTTATGAGACAAAAAACTCGCTCTAAGATACCAGGCAATTTTATAAACTTAGTTTTAATCCTTTTTCCCAAGTAAGCAAACAAGCAGGTAAGTGAAGTTTGCACCTGAAGTATAATCAGGTCTGAGGCAACTCGTGATAAAGGTGGAGTAAACTCTGATCACTTATCTTAGTATCTCCCACAATGCAAAGCACATCTCCTTGTGGACATGTATGATGCTATGCATTAAGTGAAGGGCTACTAACCAGACCAGTTTCGACCTTTATTGATGTCTCATCAGTGGGAACTAGACTCTTAGATGCCAAAGTTGAAGTAATGCAGAACTTATAAATTTAACCCATACAGGATGCCACAAGGTGCTTTGACCTTATTAAATAAAAATCTCAGGATGAGAGAAAGATGTAAAAAGTTTTTTACCTTGGGTATACTATATGTTAAACATACTGTTAGATCCTGAATGGACGATTTTTAGAAATTATTCATTCAGAATCTAATATAAGAATTTGGCTAACTCAGATAATACCTGGTTGACAGCACACAGTTCTGAATTTATGTTGCAAAGGAATTTGTATAATAACATGTAAATCGTACTTAAAAAAATCTTGTAGTTGAAAGTTAACCTGAAGGATTATAGGATTAGTGAAATTTTAATAAGGAAATTGTAGTATAATCTTGTCCCATTAAGCTGTCTTAAACTTAATAAGTCGCCAAAGAAGTTAAAGAGTACGAGTGCAAAGGTCGAGTTACATACGCACGTATCGGCTGTAATGCCGCCAGCTACAACGTACAAGGAAGATGACGTAAGCGGGATTCCCGAGAATACAGCACCTAAACGGCAGCTAGGACTTGAGGATCACCTTAAGGGCATGAAAACGAAGGGTCGTATGGGAAAGAAGGGACGAAATATAAGCGGAATGCGCGCGATAATGCGGGGCTTTTTTTTTTTTTTTTTTTGTTATTCCTGAGCTCATTTCGAGGATTCCTGAATAGGGACGAGCGAGAGAGATGTCCCACTCGAGTAGGAGCAGAGAATGCGCTGTATCGAGGCAGTGAGAATTTCGAGTCCGGGAAGAATGTAAAACGGACGGCGTAGTCGTAAGCCCATTGCGGAAGCTACCAACGGAAGGAGGACCCGAAATACACGCGGCCATTAACAGACCTTCGGAAGAAAAAGATTGGATACCGTAAAGACCTTTGTTGTATGTTTAAGTGAGACAGAATTTAATGTTAGATCATATTAAGTGGACATTTCATAGTGGACTATAATAAGGATTTGAATTTTGAGATAGAGTAATTCTGCTAAACAAAGGAATGTCAGGAGTGAAATTTTAGCTGCATGGGACTGAGATTATATGAATTTGATATTTTGTAGATGATTTATATCAGAATAGTAACGGGTTGAGAAATGTATTTTAATGTAGCAAGAATTAAGAGTTTGATTTAGAGTAACATAGTTAGCTTGTTTTAATGTTGCATAGAGTGTGAGTAATTGCCAAGTTGATCTATGAGTGTTTCTTAAATTAATATTGAGTAACTCACTTAGTAAGAGATTTTGTAAAACTTAATATCCCATTTCAATTATAGTTGTAAAGTGAATTTGTTTTTAAACATGTTTTATTGTATATGCCTGTTTCGTGCTTGATTCGAGAATTCAAATTACCACTTGTAAAAAAAAAATTAGAACCATAGCAGGAGGGAATTTAATGAGAGAGTTTGAGTAATAGATTTATTGGTCACGACTGCAATCAGAACCAGTATCTATTTAGTGCATATTAGAATGAATGTCAGTTAACCTAGGAATATTTCCCTGAATTTTGAATAAGCTCATATTATAGGACTCTGGCTGGCGCAGCAATAAAAAAATAAATTTGCTAGTGTCCGAAAAGGAAACATTCCTAGGTAGAGTTGAGTAGGGCATTATTAAGGAAGTAAGTTAGTATATTAAATAACAAATAGAGAAAGAAAACGAAGATTTAACAATACCAAGCAATTTCATAAACCTGCAGGTAAGTCAAGTTTGCACCTGAAATATTTTCAGGTGCAAACTTGATCGCGACAGGAAAAGGTTGTACTTATCGAGACCTAAAACTGCATCGTCACGTGTTCCTATTGTTTAGATTTCTTATGCCGCCTTTTGAAAGACATCAAACACAAGTGCCAACTTTTGCTTGTCATCACAGGGATTCAGTGGAATCAGATCATAGTAATACACTAAACTTCCAGCATCTACTTAAAAATTTCATGCACGCCTTATGTAAAATATGTAAAATATCTACATATATTGGTGAGATGGCTTCGCGAATCCTTTTTCAGATCATTAAGTGGAAAGCAGTGGAATTTAAATACATTCCTTGACATACATTTTCACATATACCCCTATTGGAGTTGAAGCGAGAAATCTCATAGGTCAATAACTGATCATTTTCAATGTGGACTGTTACGTTTGAAAGCAAAAATACTTTGCTTAATTCGCGTACCAGTCTAGTGCTGGAAGAAGAATTGTTACATTACGAATTGCTAAAATAAATAAAATGGAGAGCAACTGATAATATCAACATAACTGATAATAGATATATCAGCAATAATTTAACAGCAGGTGTAGTATACTTTTTGTTTCAAGAGATCTTATTTTTCCTTCCACAAACTAGGGATTTTTATCCCGCAAAATAGGCAAGCCGATCAGAAGACTTCACAGGCTTAGCTGTTTGGGCTGCACTATCAACAACATCCATAAATCGAAGGAAGAGAATTAGACTAGAAAAGAAAGACATCGTTTTTTTCATTTGTAGACAATTATTGGTAAAAACATTGATTACGATAAGGAACCAGATTGGCGAAATGCATATAATGAACAGATAAATATCGGAATTAAGGCTACCTAGCTCACTTAGTTTAATGCAATTTTGGATGGCAAGTAAAAACTAAGCCTACCTGTATAATATAACTTCCGTTGGTGGCCATACATACTACTGAATAAAGGAGTAGGTAAATAGGGTTAAAAGTTGGAATACGCTTAGAAAGAAATCACAGGTTTTTTTTCTCTCTCTGTCTCTCCCCATATCTTTCAAATGAGATATCTATCTTTGTTGCATTAAATGTACATTGAGCTTTGGCATTTGGTTTGCTAACAACGATATCCATAGCTTTATTACTAAATAAGTACAGTACTAGTAATATATTTGCAATTTTTTTATATGTAAAAAAAAAAAAATCATCTAACGCCTTTTTATTCCCGTATATACAGGGAGTAGGCGAGGCCGTTTTTAGCCCTATCAAACTTTTTGGAGCCTGAGTGGGCAGTTCAATCTCCACTGGTACCCAATCAGAGATAGCTGGCGCAAGGCTATCACTAATTAAGCGGCACGCAGTGAAGAGTGACGGCTCAACAAGTGCCGCCATCTCGTGGTCCCTAACCCTAACACTCGTATTAATGTCTGAAATAATGTGGGTTCTACGGTCGATTTTCTTGAGTTTACGGGACGAAAAACCCCAGTTTCCAGAGGAAAAAATCCACTTGCCCGCGCCAGAGATCGATTAACTCAGGAACCGGTCGAAAAAAGGCTTAGAAAAATTTCCTCTAGTCGCCGACTTTTTTATATGTTTATTGTGTAATTTTTTTTTTTAAAAATAATATTTTTATTTATTTATTATTATTATTTTTTTTGTTGCTTGGCAACGTATTCCTTGTCAAGTGATACAAGGAACTTAAGACCAGTCGTTTTTAAGTGTAAGTAACTGTTTCAGATTACTGTGAAATGGATACCAGTTAGCATTTAAGTGGGAGATAAATTTCATCAATTTCAAGGTGATCTCTTTATTGGAAGGGCCTAAAGTAGATCGAAAAAGTTACATGTTTGTCTCTAGAGTAGGGTTTTCCACATTATGTAAATAATAATAATAATAAAAAAGTAAACTCTTAGCCCATCTGCAGTAATAACATGTTTTTTAACGTAAACCTCACCACCCTTTTGCTGGCAAGGCACATTAAGAAAAAAGTTTCTTCCAAAGATTTCATTCAGTCTAATGATTGCAATAAAAATTAGTTACCTCACTTGTGAGGAGGAGGAAATCGATGAAAAGTGAGGCAATGAATGTAAGCATCTCTATTCAAATTCCAGCCAAATAAATAAGCATTATTACAATGTTTCCCAACCTACGTAACGAGGTGTTACCTAGGTTTAGAGCAAGGTTTCCCACATTATGTAAATAAAAAATACAAAAAATATAAAAAATACTACGTGAAAAGTCTGAAAGAAAACGTTACTGCTAGTATTCTGTTGTAAAGCATATTACCACTAAAAAATGTGCAGCATAGCTTTTATAATAAAAATAATAATATATAATCAATCAGATTTATAAAATAAACAGCAATTAACAATGCATCAACTTTAGCCCGGTCTCATTCTTTTACTATACTCTACACCCAGTCGTGTTTGCATATACCTCGCCACTCTTCGCTGGTTAGGAGGGTGTCGGAATACGTTTGATAATACTACGTGTATGTGGTCGGTTGGTATTATTATTTAATTTCAAGTATAATTCTCAGGTTACTTCCGGATCAAGTTCAGTTGTACAGACATTTGCTTAGTGATCTTGCTAATTACTCCCTAAACAGATTCTACTCTTTTTTTTTTTTTTTTTGTTCAATATCCTCTTCAATATCTTCACTACCTCTCCCTCGCTCCTTTACTCTATCTCACAGCACTTCGACCTAAGCATGATTATTCCCTTGCATTCAGACTACTTTAGTCTGGTCTACTATACTCTTCATGTTCATTACCGTCCATGCATTCTTAGGTTAGTTGGCCTCTTTCCTGGATGAACAAATTCAAATCCTGGACGAAAAAAACAAAGCATAAATAAATAAATATCTTGACCTTCAGTTGAAATCCAAGTATTTTCTAACCAAATTTCCTCTCCCACCGGGGCCAGCCTTAAGCCAGTTTTGCCCATTTTACCACACTCTGTGATAAAATGTTGGAAGATTTTGCTGAACAAAAAAGCAAGAACAATATCTTCATAATTAGTTTCATTTATTTTTATTTTATTTTGTAAAAGTATAATCAATAAATATCTTATTTAATTTTTAATATTGTTTATTAGCATATACTCTCAATACCTAATTATTTTAAATTACAGGTCACACCAAAATGACCAGTTGGGCTAATCGCATATTACGCCGAGACTTGCTTGTCGCGATGTTCTTCCGATTTCATTGCGGAGGCGCTTGTGTGGTGGAATTAGAATCAATAGGTAACAGAACTTACGATATGATAATAAGTACTGTGATTCTGTTACTTTATTTTAATATCTTTGAACAACATTTGAAGAATGGTGTTCAAAGTTTTTTTCATACCATTGCCGAAAGCAATAACGCGTTTTCGTTGTTACTATATGTTTGTAAATATCTCTTATTAATGATAATTTTCTTTCATAATTCTTTATATATTTTATGAATTATTGATGATATTAATATTAATAAATTTAGCGTTTTCTTTTTTTAAAAAAATCTCGCTATGCATTTCAGATGTAGAGCTTTTTATTAATTATTCAATATTTGTAGAAATTAACGGCTTCGTGAAAATACCGAGAAAAAAAAAAACATCACTTTCGATAGTCTTGTAAACTTTGTTTTGTTAATTTTGATGATGCTAATTATTAATCCTTGGTTAACGGTAATAATGAGTACACACTATTTTAACTTAGCACTCCAGTGTTTCCATTTATTAATGTTCTCGCTAATGCTTGATGTGTCTTGTAACTTTCTTTATCTTGTAATTGTTTCCGAATGATTCTTCCTCAAAACAGACTTGCTACTAGCTGGGACATGAGACACGTTTCCTGCTCCCAGTTTCGCTAGTAGGCAGCTAATATAACAATCTCTGGAGAGTAGTATCATGTAGAACGTCAGAAATAATGTTTCTAGCATAATCATTTTGGCTTATCTGCTTAATAACTTCTGATTATAGCATGAAAATAAAATTTTCGACTGCATTCCTGTACCTAGCTATAAGATTTCCAAAAATTTCAAAAGCTGAACTGTTTACAAGGTTTATTTGTTGAATCTCAATATACGGAAATATTAAAATATGAAGAATTCTCAGAATCTCGCTAAAATAGAAGCCTGAAAACTAAGATATTATTGAAGAGTTTCGGTAGGAAAATAAAAGAACGTATAATTATAAATAATCAGTCGATCAACTTATAACAAAATACAAGATGGGAATCAGAATATCGCTGAAGGATCGTTTCCTTCATTCTGATCCAGACTTCTTTTCTGAAACTTTGGTGCATCTAGACATCGTGTAATACAGCTAGCCTATCAGGAAAAATGGGAGACTTGTTGGTTTCGTTAAAGAAACACACAATAATACATAAAAATAATAACCAAGGAAATAGAGTACTTTATAAGCACTGTGAAATTTGTTATTTTAATTTTTTAAATAAAATATTTTTAATTTAACGTAACTATTCAAGTATTTAAATTTTGGCAGTTTATATTCATTTTATAATATACTGTAGACGTGAGGAATTTGAGGATCTTCCTCAGGCATAGCCAAGTTAGCCGGTCTTGGGCGCGGTCAGTAGGGTTTTTTCCGCCACTTTATCTGCCGTTTTTCATCCCGCAAACAGGCAAACCGGCCCCATGAACATACGCCTCTACAGTCAAAAATATATCCCCCCAGCGGCAGACCAGGCGACGGGTCGGTTGGGAGTAGTACTAACAAGAAGTCGCATCTAAAAGTAACACGCGGACCCTGCATAGGAAGCGGGAATAACGCGTAGAAGAAGAAGAAGAAGATATATATATATATATATATATATATATATACAGGGTGTCTCAAAAAATGTATACACACTTCAACAGCTGATAGCTCACTTAATTTTCGTTATTTTGCAGGTTTAATGGATTTGAAGTAATGGTTGAAACCAGACTAAGCTTTGAGGAAAGAAAATTTACTGGAAGTATGAAAACGTAGTTCAAGTGCAAAGACAATTTAGAAGAGAATTTCAACGAGATCCACCTACGAGACTTACTATCACTCGAATTAGAGATAAATTTGAAGAAGATGGAACTGTTCAAAATGTCCATAAGTAACGTTCAGGAAGACCACGAACAGCTACGAGGCCCGCAACAGAAGAAAGGTTGATTGAAACGTATCGTCAAAGTTCAAGAAAATCTTGCACAAGCGTCTCGTGAGATAGGAGTATCAAAATCAAGTGTCCATCGCATGCTGAAGCGCAGTTATTCACTGGAAAAGTTACATTCCAAGAAGAGTACACGCTCTCAACGAAGATGATCCGGATAGAAGAATGCAGTTTTGTGAGTGGTACTTGGAAACCATCGAGATGGGAGGGCCTATCTTGATGAGACTCTACCCAACAGATGGATTGATATAAAATTAATATCGATACAAAATTAATAGTTATTAATTTTGTATCGATATATCTACTCACGGTATACCTCTTTTAAAACTTAACAGATGGTTTGGAAGAAGAGGTTCTGTAGAATACTCCCCCCCCGCGTTCATCAGCCCTCACACCAATGGACTTCTTATGGGGATTTATCAAGGATAAAGTTTACACTTCAAAACTGGCAACAGTCGACGACTTGAAAGCAGCAATCGAAAGAGAAGCTACAAGACGAAATGATTCTCAGTGTTTGCAATCCCATTGCTGCACGTTATCAGTAGTTTTTGAACTAGGACGGTCATCAGTTTGAATACAGACGTTGAGGGATGAAAAGTACATTTCTGTAGTGTACTTTACAATGTGAAAGTTAACTGTATTATAATAAATGCCAACTTTATGATCATTCAAAGTGTGTATACATTTTTTTTTGAGACACCCTGTATTTATTTATTTACAGTTGTTTTCATTTAATCTTTTTAATTTGTTAGGCTCAATGGACTACCATGAACAAGCAATTGTCTTCCTAGAAACCAAATTAAGGTTCATAGAGAGATTAACCTTCTGTACATAGTCTGTACAGACTGTCAATTGCGTGTTCAGTGCCAGCCTTGTCTGTCTAGCGGGAGCAAAAACTCAACCACCTTCAATATTAGACCAGCCAAAACTCATCAGCTAAAAGGCGCTTATAAAGATTTGTCGCACTCCTAGATAGGATTCACTCATCTCCTTCCAACCAAAAGTCATCGTCATTACTGGCGGTTACAGAGGCTCAAGTTATACCAGTGGTTAAATTTCAAACGAATAAGCTCCGGAGCCCTTAAAGAAAGGATAATAAATGTGAGGCTATTGCTAGATTATCACAACATTTTTTTAATTTAATTAATTTATTTATTCTGGTGGAGTTAAAGCCATCAGGCCTTCCCTTCCACACCACCAGATACATTAAATTCAAATACAACGTATTAATATTATCGCATTGCAACTGATGGGAGTCCTGTGTTTCTGCGAATGCGTTGCAGACTTCTTTCTCTTCCGAAACTACACACAAACTATCTTTACAGATTCGTTTTGTATTATCACTGTCATCCGAGCTATTTTTCCGTTTAAAGAATGTACCAATGTACTTATCCATAGTTGAAATAGGTCTAAATAAACACAAAAATATTATAAGATTTTCTTTGTGCTTCTCACAATCACGAGCTCTAATCTCCTGTTCTATTGTTGGTTACACATGACTCACCACTGGTATTCAGCAGAAAAACCAGGAAGCTATCATCAACTCTTAAGTTTAATCGCTGTGCCAATACCATGATCTCTCGCCTCAAGACCAATCAAGTTTAGCAATGGCATAAAAGTCTTCCCCATCTGTAACATCGAGGAAGCAAACAATTTATTCAAGTTAGTCAACTTGTATATTTCTCAATGTGAACTCTATAACAACCCAGAAAAAGTGATGTAAAAAAAAAATGAAATTGACCTCTATGATCTAGTGTAATAATACCATTGGATAATAAAAATAAAAATTGTTGGTTTCTGACAGTGTTGCCAACCAGAAAAAACAAAATATCGTTACAGAGTCTGTCAAAATTCCGTTACACTTCACTGCAATAATGTTTGCTTGTCAATTGCTGCAAGATAACACATTACAGGAAGCTCCAAACCTTCCGTCCCTTTCATCACGCGTTCGTAATCAGACGACTGTTGATATTGACTTTATATGCACATTCAAAACTGTAAACAGTTGTTGAATAATAACACAATAATATAGGCATCATTACCGTAAAGGGAGAAAAGTCAAAAAACAGATAAATGTTCCGGGTCAGGGCCCGGTGCATAAAAAAATTCCGGGCCCTGGCCTCGGCTGATTATTGAGTTGATGTTATAGCTCCTGGTTTTTCGGCTGAATACTAGTGGTGAGTCATACAATAGGCATAGCCTGTTTATTCGTCTGGCTAGTAAAGCTTACCAAACTGTGATTTATTTGCGAGTTTATATATATGTGTGTGTGTGTGTGTGTGTGTGTGTGTGTGTGTTAGTGAGAGACTGGCGCGACTGCGCTTCAAGAAATTAAACAGAAAAAGAAATACACTCACTTTTTTTTTTTTTAAATAAAATAAACTTTTGCATTCGCTATTGTGTATACTAATGCATTGACTGTAATTTCTGTAGTTGCATAATGTTTACTGTAATTAATAAACAAGATTTCAACCTTATACTGAACTTCTGTTCATCCTATATTACCGACGTCTTCGTTTATCCAACTACCTTCAGTTCCGTTTATGTCGGATAATCGGGACTCTTTCATTCAGAGAGATAGAGGTGACCGTATATAACATTTTAAAAGGGAAACGAGTTCCATTAACAAGGGATAAAAATATTTCTTAGAAACTGCGCATCAAGAAAAAATTAGTTTTCTTTAGATGCACTTTTTTTTTTAATTCCATTTTTAGAATCTAAAACAACAAAATCATAACCGTTATGCAGAGCAAGGTGTAGTTCACTGCACAAATAACTCATGTGCATAACTTTAGAAAAGATAGAGATTTTATTTTAGTTCTAAGTCTTGCACATGTACTGTATATTAATTAATGGTTGCCTGGGTAATATACTATAACCCTGAGAAAAATTTTACTCGTTTGCTAGAAAATCAAGAAATATTTGCCTCCCATTGTATTAAAGTTTCACTGATTCATAAATATGTTTCACAGTTACCAGCTAGCCTGTGATTACTTTTTATATTTTAAAAAGTAAGTTCTTATGCATGGTGTTCCAACATTCGTCTGCTATATTATTCTTTTTTCCCCCGTTCCCTGCTTACATCTCATTCTTGAATAGACATTACTGTAATACGGAACCTTGCCTTATTCTATTTATTTCTTTCCAGATTTATTTGTTATTCTTGTGTTCTAATTTTCATGCTATGGTGCAGATAGTGAAATAAAAGTGATTGAGTAGTATAGTTAATATATATCGTAGTTAGTTTTGATATGATGATACAACGGCCGTAAATCCCTTTTGACGGGAAGGTACGGCACCATCTCAATCCCCCCAAATTTTATCTGGCTCGGGACCGACATAGCTGACTAATCAGGCCTATGGCTGGGTCAGTATTCCTGACTGATCCGTGTGTGTTCACGGGGCCGGTTTGCTGCTTGCGGGATGAAAAACCCCAGATAAACTGGCGGAAAATACCCTGCTGTCCACGCCCAAGACTGGCTAACTTGGCTATGGCTGAGGAAGATTCTTAAGCGCTTCACGTCGTCGACGGGAATCGAACCTAGGACACTCCTTCCCCAGGCATATGGTTGCGAAGCTCAAAAGCCAGTAGGCTAACCACACGGACCTATATCGTAGTGACAGTAGGAAAAAAAAAAATATATATGAATTAGCTTTGTGAAATTTTAGAACTGTAGATAAGCAGACGAAACTGTTATAGGTCAAATGCTAATAACCAATTACTCAAGGTACTAAAAATGATGTAAGTCACCACCTGTATCTCTGAAGTCGCAATCTCGCTGTAGACAGTGGATTTTGTGCGCCCACACTTCTCTTCACTTTTATTTAATCCAGACCTTTCCTACATTTTAGTGTAGAAGTATACACTGCGTGGAAAGAAGTCAACAGACCCCCCCCCCCCCCCCCATGAGCAAGGCGCATCGTGCCATGTAACGAGTCACGTATTTGTAGTCTGTATAAATTGGAGGAATATGATGTTCCCAAGTCAGTGCAACTGTATCCGGGTGA